>NC_136413.1:169015064-169567564 GCF_051521515.1 Lactuca serriola
AGATCCATTGGTTCCTCAATAGTCGACACGACCCCAAGATTCCCGATGAAATTCTTCAACCAAGCTGCTTCCTTTGATGCTTCAGTCACTACTATGTACTCTGATTCATAGGTAGAATCAACCAATGTTTTATGCTTGGAACTCGTCCATGTCACTACTCCACCATTCAATAGTATTACCCAGCTAGTTTGCGAACAAAAGTTATCTATGTATGTATAAAATTTGTCGTCACTATAACTTGCCACTCTCAAAGTATCATTGCCACCAAGAACTAGGAACATTTCTTTGTTTCTTCGTAAATACTTTAAAATATTCTGGACTGCTATCTAATGGGCTTTTCCAGGATTATCCTAAAACCAAATAACCATGCGCAAAGCATAAGACACATCAGTATGATGAATTGGTAAATCCCCTATCTTGGAATTTTCCATACTAAAAACGTTTCAATATTTTACCCAAGTATGTACTCTGGCTTAGTCCAATAAGTCGTTTTTTTATCCCTGTAAATCCTTTTCCCAAGAATGTATGTCTCTTCCCCTAGTTCCTTCATAGCAAAACATTTCTCAAGCCAATATTTTAATTCTTGCAAAGTTGGAATATTGTTTCCTATAAGTAGTATATCATATACACACAATACTAGGAATGTCACTACACTCTCACTAGCTTTGACATATACACATGACTCATCTTCACTTCTAGAGAATCGAAACTCTTTGAATTTCTCATTGCAACAAAGATTCTAGTTGCGCGATGCTTGTTTCGATCAATAGACGGATTTCTCAAGCTTACACACTCTATCACGAAATTTGGCATGCACAAAATTTTATGGATAACTCATATAGACATCCTTAGTTAACTTCCTATTTAGGAAAGCGCGCAGTTTTAACATTCATTTGCCATACCTCATAATCGTGAAAGGCAGCTATGGCAAGCATTATCCTAATGGATTTAATCTTAGCTACTGGTGTGAAGGTCTCACCATGGTTAATCCCTTGATAGACATTATGCCACCGTTACACAGGCTATTAGTAACGTCCCATTTTCACAATAAAAATTCATTTTTAATTAAGGTAAAACCTCACATTTATAAGATCCCATTTATGAAAACCATTTATTCCAAAATAAATTTGTTTAAAAATTAGAGTAATATAAAAACCGTGGAATCTCCATGGCTGCTAATGAATAAGTAAAGTCACCATCGCATTCCCACGATCACTACTCGTACCAATAAGCCATTTAATCTACAACTAGCTACCATAGCTTAGTAAGTTCCCCTAAAATACCACACACCACAATATATATTCAACGCATGCACACACATGATCCTTTAATTTTTATGGCTCACCTCGCAATGTCTACAAGATGCCTAGACCGCTCCTAAGCCTATAGTCTTACTGGACCACCTCGTAAGGCCTACGGTCGCATAGAATACTCTCTCTTTCAGAAAAAAAAACATATGATCCACCACTGCCCTAAAACACACTGCTGGCCCGGCTAGGTATGTTGGCCTACAAGATAAAGCAGGACCACATCAACCCACCCCACCTTTATATGTCGACATATGAAAAAAATAAGCAATCAAATAAACACATAAGTACAAACAACTATCTACCCTGGTCTACCTATCTAACAACGCACTACTATATACTAGGACTCATATAGTACATTATGCCCCTACTGGTATATTTCTTAAGGAATACATTACTATATGTAAGCAGAGGTGAGATAGACATTCGAACAGGAGATCCCATGCTAGAGCCACAACCAAACGAGGAACAGAGAAAAAAGCATGGATCAAGAGTTCTCAGGCTATCCTACATGACTACATACAATCCCTAGGGAACTCCACTAGACAATCATCATCCTATTGGTACTCTAACTAGCGCACCACTACTCCTATATCCTAACATATATGGATACACACTATAATACATAGTATAGTGAGGAAAATCACCTAATCGAAGACCCAAGAAAACATAGCAACATGCTTATTCCCTGCACTGATCACTCTTGTGAACCGACTAGACAAGGTCCTATATGGATGACTTGACACAAACTCCAATATCTATATCTTTAGCACACTCAAGTATCATGAAATATGCACCTGCTCTGAAGTGACATACTCCAGGAAAAAAAGGGATTTCTCATTGAACATTTTAGGGATCTTCGTCATCGACTCAGTCATCTGCTTGAGTGACAGGTACTCCTGTGCGAGAGCTCTATCTCCATAAGTGGAACATACTCCGTATGGAATATTTCCACAAACTGCTCCTAATTCACTGCGGCTTGCTCTGTATGTGAAAAGATGTGTGTCACAAACTCCAACCAATACTTCATACCCCCGCGAAGAAAATTCGACAAAAAATTTCACTTTCTGGTCCTTGGGGCACGAATATGTGTAGAAACATCCTTCAACATTAGATATCCATCTGAAAGAAATAATCTACTCCTTGTCACCTATGAAGTCTAGAGGCTTCGTATTATAGAACTCCCGGTACTGTATCGTCCCGCCTCTTTAAAGTCTTGCTGCAGCGATGGCTGCAATGGCTACGATTATGGAATCTTGTGTGATGGTGGCATAACACCCTTCATAATCCTCAATAAACATGGTTTTAACTAAACCAAACAACTTTGGAATCGCCTCCTTGATCGCCACGGCGACCTCAGCAACAATGATCCCACATATCTCCTCATCATTCAGGCCCGTCCTCTTGGTGCAGCCAATACCTAATCTTGAACCTCTGATAGCCTTGATACTGAAACACACAATCGAAAGGTCAAACACTTAGACAAAATTCTTAACACACTACGCCTTTACCTATTACTTCCTTAGTAGCATCGAGATTCCTTCTAGCCCTCATACAGATCCTTACTTTCAGTAGTACAGGCCCATACTACCTTCCATACCTACCTGTAGTCGATCTGGAATTCATATTAAGGACCTAAGTTACTACACTAGACCACCCTATGTATACTGACACCCACATACTCCTAAGGGATGTAACTAAATTCCTAGGCACTCCTCCAAGGATTCGCCTCAATCACACTTCCGCACTGCTAGTTTCCTTGTGCATGCTAGTTGTACATAATACAAGATCAGATACGTTGTCGAATAATTGAAATCTACCCTAAGCAGACAACCAAACAAGGAACGTGACATAAGGCTACGTCAATAATTCTAAGGCTATCTAATCCAAACCGAGTATACAATGTATACTTAGCTATTCACATAATAAAATAACATTTAACAAGAAATTCCCTAAGCCATAAGGCATCATAGAAATCAGGCAATATTATCATACAACTATTGAAGGAATCCATAATCTATCCACTAACATGTATTTCTAACAATTCACATATTAGCAAGTTAAAATTCAGCATATATAACACGTATGGGTATTTTGAGAATCACTTCATAGTTCAGGCTCTGGTTGACTGTACACATCATATCTCCTTGTAAAACCGAGGTCGAGTCAAAGGTCCATGTTCACGATCCCAAGCCAACAATCAAACAAGAAAATGACAAGAGACCACACCTATGTCTCTAACCCAACCGTTTTATTAAAATTTCTTCTTCAAAAACATTTTGTGAAAAATATCGGATCTTAGTTTGAGTATGGATTCACACAAGTGTTCCTCCAAGTCCCTCAAACCAAGGCTCTGATACCAACTTGTAACGTCTCATTATCAGAATAAAATTTTCATTTTTAATTATGGTAAAAGTTCATATTTATAAGATCCCATTTAAGAAAACCATTTGTTCCAAAATACATTTGTTTAAAAATCAGAGTAATATAACAATAACGAAATCTCCATGGTTTCTGATGAATTTGTATAGCCATGCCTTCGCCTTCCTACAACCACCACTGGTACCTGAAAAACATTTAATCCACAACTGTAATCCAAAACTTAGTGAGTTCCCATAAAATACCACACACCATAATATACATTGAATGCATGAACATTTATGAGCCTTCCTTATGTCTTGCCCGCTTGGAAAGGCATGCAACATGCCTGGATTGCTCCTGAGCCAACAGTCTGACACGCTGCCTCATAAGGTCTATATTTGTTTGTACCGCTTTCTATTTCACCAAAAAACTGATCAAACACTAGCCTACATCACACAGCCGGCCTGCCCGAGTTTGTTGGCCTACAGCACAAAGTAGGACCGCCTCAACCCACCCACCTAAATATGTTGACATATGAAACGAACAATCAATCAGATAAACACATAAGGACATGCAACTATATATCCTAGTCTACCTCTCTAACAGCTTACTACAGCATACCAGGCCTCATACAGTACACTATGCCACTACTGCAGATCTCTAAGGAAAGCATAACTATATGTAACCACATGTGAGATAGACGCATTCTTGAGCTTCAACAAAACAAGGAACATGAAAAAGAAAGCCTAGATCAAGAGTTCTCAAGATATCCTATGTGACTACATACAACCCCTAGGGTACTGCACTAAGACGATCACCATTCTACTGCTACTCTAACCATCACACGATTGCTCATATATCCTATCATACAAGGATATACATTGTAATACATAGTATAGTGAGGAAACTCACATGTATCGAAGACCCAAGGAAACATAACAACACACTCACTCCCTAAACTGATCGATCCCGCAAACTGTAACAAACATAGTTAGAACCTTAAGAAATAACCCAATTCCTTCAAGTTTGACCCAAATTCAAATTGGTCAAAAATTCAATGGCCAAAGGGTCAACGACCCCACATCGTGGCAAGCTCTTGGCCATGTCGTGGACAATAAGGACAAAACAATCGATCATTAGAGAACCACCATGAACTGGCAAGCCACTAGCCACGTCGTGGCATTTGGCGAAATCCCAAATTCTTTATTAAGTACTTAATCCTTTCAGATTTAAGCCCAAAACTTTAGATCTAATGCTTTTCAATGACTTAATGGATAATGTTTCCAATTTTATCCATTAGGACCCCATTTAAAGGCTAGATCTACAAGCATATGTACATTAAATCCTTATTGAGGCTATAACTTGAGCATGAACATAAGATGCGCCAACAATGGACCTTTTTCTTTTTCAATGGAAGTATAATGAATTAGAAAAGCCATAAACAGATCTGGAGTTCTTCAAACGGCAAGTGCATCCAAGGAAGCGACCAAAATCTTAAAAATAAGGACTCAAACTTGCACCAAGAAAATATGTCAATATAAGAGATTTATACCTTCAATAAATAAGAATCCTGAAGAAGATAGTGGATACCAGTTTACTCCTTGATTCCTTTCACCAAGATGTACTTCCTTTTTCCTTAAGCTTCACCCAAATTCCAAAGAGTAAGCTCTAAATCAAGAAATCAAGCTTTAATCATGCGTGGAGGCTAGGGTTGCATTTGGAAGGGATGAAGTATGAAGAGGATGACTTAAAACTTGATTTTATGGGCTTAAATATGTAATAAACACTAAAAGATCATGGCCTTCAGCAGCAACAGATGCCACGTCTTAGCCTTCCTCTAGCCACATAATGGGATACACCCGATACCCGATAAATACAATTGACATGCCACATCATGGTTCCTTATTCACCACATCGTGGCATAAGGTTTTTCCGTAAAAACCTAACCTTGGCTTCCTCCAAGCCCTCAACCCATCCATTCTCGAAAACAGATGTTACAATGTTGCCGCCATAACCATTGAAGTCGTCGCCGTTGCAGGACTTTAGAAAGGTGGGATGATGCAGTACCGAGAGTTTAGGAGTATGAAGCCTTCGGAGTTTAGAGGGGAAAAGGACCCGATTATTGCTTTAAGATGGATGTCTAATGTAGAGGGATGCTTCTACACATGCTCGTTTCTACACATGCCCGCTTTAAGATGTATATCTAGAAGTATGCTCTAAATCTTATTTGCTGGGGAGCGAAAGATTGGTAGGAGTTTGTGACCTAACCCTTTTCACATATAGAACGAGTTGTACTGACTTGGGAGCAGTTTTTGGAGATGCTTCGAGAGGAGTATGTTTTACATGTGGAGAGAGAGCGAACGACATAGGAGTGTCTTTCTCTCAAGAATACGTCAAAATCAGTGATGGAGATCACCAAGGTGTTTACAGAGAGATCCTTTTCTGCCTATGTCGGGATACTTGACCATGCTCAAGAATGAGATTTGAGAGTTCATGTCGACTCAACAGTACCAGACTTTGGATAAGCATGTAGTTGAATTCTAGGAGGAGAGACATTAACGTAGAAACCTTGAGGAAGGAGGAGAGGCCATTTTTAGTGCAGTCATAGCTGGCAACCAAGCGGTTTAAGTCTTCCAACTCGAGATCATGAGAAATAGAGCAGAAGATTTACAGGCATAGTAAGTGTGGGAATTTTCATGATGGAAGGTGTTGACCTTTTTCATGGCGCATATGTGGTAAGGAGGGACATTTTGGCGGGGTTGCACGTAGAATACGAGAGTTTGTTTCTATTGCAATCAGGTACGCCGCATCAAGGCCCATTGTCCCCTTCTTATTTTGGTTGAATTATAGAACCCTACATCTTTAGCATGGCAGATTCTAGATGTAACACCTGTTTCCTAGTATGCATTTAAATTATTAATTTTTCTAGAGCAACTCGATGATTTGGAAGCCCCACACTCGTCGAGTAGAGATTGTCAGAACCGTGTAATTTAAGTAATCTACTCGACGAGTTGAGAGGCCTCAACTCGACGAGTAGATCAGCTGGAATGAAACCCTAAATTCGATGGTTTTGCACCCTATTTAAAGGATTTAGTCTTTTACCTCAGCCTCATATCATCACCCCTAAAACCCTAAATCGGATTGTGAGCTCCTTAGTGAGAAACTTGAAGTTTTGAGTGGATTGTGTGTGTATTTATGCTTGGTGAAGGAGGTCGAAGGACTAAAAGTCATTGAGCTTGAGGAGAAGCATTAGATTTTGGATCTCGTACATCTTTGGCAGCTTTTTTGAGGTAAAAAGTCCTTAACTTGATGATTCATAGCTTAGATCCCTTTTAGTTTTGCTTTATGGGTCTTTTTGACCCCATTGTGGGAAATATGATACCATTCATAAATCATATGTTAAAGACTCCCATTTATAGTGATATTTGGTCCTTAGAATCATATAAATGGTCTAAAACCCATTCTTGGCCAGCAAAAGACCATGTCCATGGAAGTAGGTTGCTATATCTAGAGATTGGGTCCATTTGAGGCATGCAAAGCCATGAAATTGTCAACTTTACAGAAAATAGGTTATGGAAACAATATGGATATGTATTATGGAACCTTAGATCTTAGGAAAGGGCTGAATAAACTAGAAATGCAAGGGACTTGCTGAGTTCATAGAGGAACTCGTCTACTTTGGTCGAACATTCCCGATTCTTTTCATGGAACTCGGTGAGTCCACAAGGGAACTCGACGAGCTGTACTCAGGAGTCCCGTTTCTATTGAGTAGGAGGAAATCGACGAGTGGGAGGAAAATTCGACAAGTTCAATCACGATTTCAAAATTTTGTGATTCGTGAGAACTCGATGAGTTGAAGGGTAAACTCGACGAGTTGACTCAACTCAGGGAATTGACTTTGACTTGACTTTGATTTTGACTTGACCAGAGTCGAAACTTAAGAGTTATGCGCAGGAATGGTATCTAAGGGGTTGTTTTGGTTTAGGGAGTGAGTAGAGCTGATTTCGGGCAAAGATGTTTCAGCTATCATCCAACAGTGAGGTGAGTTTCCTCCTTTATGAATGGGTTGAAGGCACCAATGTCGGCCCGTATATGTATGCTGGTATGTTCTCGACTCAGGTTCGATGTTGGGCAAGGCACGATGTAGGTTTATATGTTTCTAGATTCCGATCTGATAGCGGGTGGGGCCCGGGGAATGTTTGTATGCATGATGTTTTCGTGATTCTTGCATGTATATGTTTTCTATGCTACAGGACCTGGGTTCGATGCCAGGAAATTCCCGAGGAATGTTTATATGTTTCCAGATTCCATCCGATGTCGGGCGGGACCTGAGGAATGTTTATATGTTTATGCTATGTAATTATCTATGTGTATTTTTCGATATGATTGTATGTATACTGAGCTTTTCTCGATGCCGTGCAGGGCCTGATGCCGAATTTAGGTCCGATGTTGGAATGGATCCGAGAGGCGCAAGTTGGGAGTATGAAGGAATAGTGCCAAAAGTGTGAGCGGATCGTATGTCAAGTGGCCTCATTTGATTATTATATCCATAGGTTGTTGACCCTGAATCGGTGGGTCAGGGCTCCTTACTGGGGCGGGGTACGCTAGGTTCTGATGGATGAGGCCCACAAGTCAAGGTTCTCCATCCATCCCAGGGCGACGAAGATGTACCAGGATCTTTGCGCTGATTATTGGTAGTCCTACATGAAGCAGGACATAGCCTGGTACGCGGAACGCCGCTTGACTTGCAGGAAAGTCAAGGCCCAGCATCAGCGACCGCACAGCAAGATGTAGCCGTTGGAGATTCCCATGTGGAAATGGAAGGACATCACAATGGATTTCATCACAAAGCTTCCCAAGACCACACGTGGAGTGGATTCAATATGGGTCATCATGGATCGGTTGACCAAGAGTGCTCATTCCATCCCGAGCCAGGAGAGTATATCGGCTGAGAAGCCAACCGAGATCTACATATGTGAGGTAGTGGCACGTCATGGAGTGCCAATCTCGATGGTGTCAAACCGAGACGTTCATTTGACTTCCAGATTTTGGAAGAGGTTTCACAACGAGAGGGCTACTCTTCTTCACTTTAGCATAACTTTTCACCCTCAGATTGATGGGCATAGTGAGAGGACGATCCAAACTCTCGAGGATATTCTGTGTGCATGTGTATTGGATTTCGGGTGTAGCTAGGATACGTTTCTTCTGTTAATGGAATTTTCATATAACAACAGTTATCACGGCAGCATAGGTCGGCCTCCATTCGAGATGCTCTACGGGAGGAAGTGTAGGAGGCCAATCTATTGGGTAGAGGTCGGTCAGAGAGTCATTGGGAGTACTAAGGTGGTACTCAAGACCACGGAGAAGATCCAGGAAGTCCGGAGTAGGCTCCAGACTGCTCAGAGTCGGCAGAAAAGATATGCCGACAAACGTTGTTCAGACCTAGAGTTTTAGGTAGGGGATATGGTCCTCCTGATGGTGTCACCTTGGAAAGGTGTCATCCAGTTCAGGAAGGAGAACAAGTTGGGCCCCAGGTACATCGGTCCTTTTAGAGTTACGGATCGGATGGGCCGTGTGGCCTATCCTTTAGATCTTCCAGCAGACTTCAGCCATATCCACAACACTTTTCATGTCTCCCAGCTACGGAAGTGCTTGGTGGATGACTCTGTAGTTCTGCCTTTAAAGGATATCTAGGTGGATAATAGTTTGAATTACATTGAGAGACCGGTGGTGATTCTAGATCGCAATATGAAAACCTTGAGGAACAAGGTTGTGCAGTTAGTGAAGGTGTAGTGGATACTCCACAAGGGGTCAGAGTAGATCTGGGAGCCCGAGGAGGAGATGAGAGAGCATTACCCAATGTTATTTGAGGCAGCAGACTTCGAGGATGATGTCTAAGACAAGTGGGGGAAAATTGTAACGCCTGTTTCCTAGTACGCATTTAAATTATAAATTATTCATTTTTTTCATAGCAAATCGACGAGTTAGAAGCCCCAAACTCGTCGAATAGAGATTGTCACAACCGTGTAATTTAAGTAATATACTCGACGAGTTGAGAGGCCTCAACTCGACAAGTAGATCGGCTGGAATGAAACCCTAAATTCCATCATTTTGCACCCTGTTTAAAGGATTTAATCTTTTACCTCAGCCTCTTATCATCCCCCCTGAAACCCTAAATCGCATTGTGAGCTCCTTGGTAAGAAACTAGAAGTTTTTAGTGGATTTTTTTTTTGTGTTTTTATGCTTGGTGAAGGAGTTGGAAGGAATAAAACTCATTGAGCTTGAGGAGAAGCATTAGATATGGGATCACGTCCATCTTTAGTAGCTATTTGAGGTAAAAAAAGTCCTTAACTTGATGATTCACAGCTTCGATCCCTTTTAATTTTGATTTATGGGTCTTTTTGACCCCATTGTGTGAAACATGATACCCTTCATAAATAATATGTTAAGGACTCCCATTTCTACTGATATTTGGTCCTTAGAATCATAAAAAGAGTCTTAAACCTGTTCTTGGCCAAGAAAAGACTATGTCTATGGAAGTAGGTTGCTATATCTCGAGATTGAGTCCATTTGAGGCATGAAAGGTAATCAAGTTTTCAACTTTATAAAAATAGGTTATGGAAACAATTTGGATCTGTATTCTGGAACTTTAGATATGAGGAAAGGGCTTAATAGACTAGAAATGCAAGGGACTCGACGAGTTCATAGAGGAACTCTACGAGTTTGGTCGAACACTCCCGATTCTATTCATGGAACTCGGCGAGTCCATAAGGGAACTTGACAATCTATACTCGGGAGTCCCGTTTCTGTTGAGTAGGAGGAACTCGGCGAGTTGAAGGAAAACTCGACGAGGTAAATTGCGATTTCACAATTCTGTGATTCAGGAGAACTCGACGAGTTGAGTCAACTCACGACATTGACTTTGACTTGACTTTAACTTTGACATGAGCAGAGTCGACCCTTAAGAGTTATGAATAGGAATGGTATCTAACGGGTTGCTTTGGTTCAGGGAGCGAGTAGAGCGTATTCCAGCCAAAGACGTTTCATCTATCATCTGAAAGTAAGGTGAGTTTCCTCCAATATGAATGGGTCGAAGGCAACAATGTCGGTCTGTATATGTATTCAAGTATGTTTTCGGCTTCGGTTCATTGTCGGGCAAGGCCCGATATAGGTTTATAAGTTTTCAGATTCCGATCCGATACCAGGTGGGGCCCGAGGAATGTTTCTATACTTGATGTCTTCGTGATTCTTGCATGTGTCTATTTTGTATGCTACTGGACCCCGGTCTGATGTCGGGAAATGCCCAAGGAATGTATATATATGTTTCAGGATTCCGGTCCGATGTCGAGCAGCGCCTGAGGAATTTTTATATGTTTTTGCTATGTAATTATTTATGTGTATTTCTTGATATGTGTGTGTGTGTATATATATATATATATATATATATATATATATATATATATATATATATATATATCGATCTTTGCTCGATGTTGGGCAGGGCCCGATGCCGTATTTCGGTCCGATGCTAGAGGTCGGTTAGAGAGTCATTGGGAGTACTGAGGTGGTACTCAAGACCACGAAGAAGATCCAGCAAGTCAGGAGCAGGCTCCAGACTACTCAGAGTCAGAAGAAAAGCTATGACAACAAGTGTCGTTCAAACCCTAGAGTTTCAGGTAGGGGATATAGTCCTCCTGATGGTGTCACCCTGGAAAGGTGTCATCCAGTTCACGAAGCGGAGCAAGCTGGGCCCTAGGTACATCGGTCCTTTTAGAGTTACGGGTCGGGTGGACCGTGTGGCCTATCATTTAGATCTTCCAATAGAGTTCAGTCATATCCACAACACTTTTCATGTCTCCCAGTTGCGGAAGTGCTCGGTGGATGACTCTGTAGTTGTGCCTTTAGAGGATATCTAGGTGGATGATAGCCTGAATTACATTGAGAGACCGTTGGCGATTCTGGATCACAAGATGAAATCCTTGAGGAACAAGGTTGTGCAGTTAATGAAGGTGTAGTGGTGCACCATAAAGGGTCATAATGGAACTGGGAGCCCGAGGAGGAGAGGAGAGAGCATTACCCAAAGTTATTTGAGGTAGCAAACTTCGAGGACGAAGTCTAAGACAAGTGGGGGGAAATTGTAATGCATGTTTCCTGGTACGTATTTAAATTATAAATTATTCATTTGTTTTTCAGAGCAACTCAATGAGTTGGAAGCCCCAAACTCGTCGAGTAGAGATTGTCAGAACCGCATAATTTAAGTAATCTACTCGACGAGTTTAGAGGCGTCAACTCAACAAGTAGATCGGCTAGAATGAAACCCTAAATTCCAGGGTTTTGCACCCTATTTAAAGGATTTAATCTTCTACCTCAGCCTCTTATCAGCCCCCCTGAAACCCGAAATCGCATTGTGAGCTCCTTGGTGAGAAACTTGAAGTTTTGAGTGGATTTTCTGTATATTTATATTGGTGAAGGAGCTGGAAGGAATAAAAGTCATTGAGCTTGAGGAGAAGCATTAGATATGGGATCTCGTCCGTCTTTGGCTGCTATTTGAGGTAAAAAAGTCCTTAACTTAACGGTTCACAGCTTCGATCCCTTTTAGTTTTCCTTTATGGTTCTTTTTGACCCCATTGTAGGAAACATGATACCCTTCATAAATCATTTTTTAAGGACTCCCATTCCTAGTGATATTTGGTCCTTAGAATCATAAAAGGGTCTTAACCTCGTTCTTGGCCAAGAAAAGAGCATGTCTATGGAAGTAGGTTGCTATATCTCGAGATTGAGTCCATTTGAGTCATGCAAAGCCATCAAGTTGTCAACTTTATAGAAATAGGTTACATAAATAATTTGGATCTGTATTCTGGAACCTTAGATTTGAGGAAAGGGCTGAATAGAATAGAAATGCAAGGGACTCGACGATTTCATAGAGGAACTCGATGAGTTTGGTCGAACATTCCCGATTCTATTCATGGAACTCGGCGAGTCCACAAGGGAAATCGACGAACTATACTCTAGAGTCCTGTTTCTGTTGAGTATGAAGAACTCGGCGAGTTGGAGGAAAACTTGACAAGTTAAATTGTGATTTCATGATTCTGTGATTCATGAGAACTCGACGAGTTGAGTCAACTCAGGGCGTTGACTTTGACTTGACTTTAACTTTGACTTGAGCGGAGTCGACCCTTTAGCTATCAACCGACGGTGAGGTTATTCTAGGCAGAGACGTTACAACTATCAACCGACGGCAAGGTGAGTTTGCTCCTGTATGAATGGGTCGTAGGCACCAATGTCAGCCCGTATATGTGGTCTAGTATGTTCCAGGCTTAGGTCTGATGTCAGGCAAGGCCCGATGTAGGTTTATATGTTTCCGGATTCCGATACGATGACGGGCGGGGCTCGGGGAATTTTTGTATGCTTGATGTCTTCGTGATTCTTGCATTTGTCTGCTTTGTATGCTACCAGATCCCGATCCGATGTCGGGCAATGCCCGATGAATGTTTATATGTTTTCGAATTTTGGTCCGATGTATGGCAGGGCTCGAGGAATGTTTGTATGTTTATGCTATGTAATTATTTATGTGTACTTGTTGATATGCTTATATGTATAGTGAGCTTTGCTCGATGCCGGGTGAGGCCCGATGTAGCACGCAAGGCCCATGTTCTGTTATTATGTGATTATGTGTATGGTATGTGGTAGCTTGGGGATACTCATTAAGATTTGTGCTTACAGTTTTAGTTTTGGTTTCAAGTACTTCCGGTAGCAAAGGAAGAGCTCGGGATGACTGCAATGCACACACCATGATTTTAGCCTGGGATGTTTTTTACTCTGTTATGTTTGATATAAGTTTTGATGTGATACTCTGATTTGACACTATGACTTATGTTTTTGGATGAAATGATTTTGATAGCTATGGTTATTTTAATAAATAACAAAATGAAATTTTTGGTCATGATTTTTGGGATGTTTCACTAGATGGACGTTAGGGGAGGGCTGATGTACCGAGGGCTGAAGGAAGAGATCATCATATTGTTGCAGAGCATCCATGGGTGGTGACTATTTTGACTGCGAGTAAGTTTCCAAATTATTTTATTTTGCAATTATTTATTAAGTTTTGTTTTTGGAAGATTTTCTTTGGGATCATCACGGTTTTGTTTATGCATTTTCATTGAGGCGATATTATGTTCTTAGTAGACCACAATGTTGCGGTGACATATACTTAGACTTTTCAAATTGATCCCTCTACATGTTCTTGTTTGATGAAGGTTGTAGGGTTGAATTGAATGGTTCGAAGGACTATCTTACTCCATTTCGATTTATTCCTTAACGTTAGGTATAGGTAGTGCTCCAGTTAGTTCGGGTTGTGTAACAAACCGTTATTTCAAACCTATGTAATATTGTAGGTCAATTGTACTTCTTTTTAAAATAATAAAGAGAAATTTTAGCATACTGTGTATATTTACATAATTGACCCTCAAAAATAAATTATTAAATAATATCGATTGGGATGAACCAAGTGATAAGGATTGTAACAAGGTTTCCAAAAACACAAAGAACATTAAAATCCGAGTTATAACGAAGAAGTTATGACCAATCGAGGATCCGCAAGAAAACCGGAAAAACACTGTTCAGTATAAAAACTGAATTTTCAATGAAAGGCTTTTTAGCCTTAAGAATCTAAATAAAAGTTGTAGTTTAAGTTAAACCGAGCATTTTCATAAAAAACCGCCAAAATCTGACTTCGTATGAAGAAGTTATGATTTTTCTAAGTTTCAGTATAGCAGTGTACAGCTAAAAACTCGAAATAAAGATCGAGTGATTTTTAGCCGACACAACCTAAACGAAAATTGAAGGTCTCATCATTAGTAGTACAACGGTAAAAAGATAGATAAAAACAGACGTCGGATGAAGAAGTTATGAATTTTTAACAGATTTTCCTGTCCCGGTCTGTTAAAAATTATAATATTAAAAATAAAGTCGAAACTAGTTGACGAAGTCTAAACGAAAGTCGTAGAGTATAATTTTACCTACGCGTCCATATAAAGAACATCAAAAACGGAGTTCGTATCCAAAGTTATGAATTTTACAAGTTTTTGTTTCAAAAACCGAGAAAATGTTGAAAACCGGACAATTTCGCATGAAAAGTACCCGACCATGTCACCCTCGCATGCGAGCTTCCACATGTCACCATCAGATTGGACCGAAGTTCGCCGTGTCACCATCTGATTGGACTGAGACCGAGGTCCAATAGCCTGTCGACAACCTTCGCAGGAGACACCCCTCGGACCCTCGTGGCTGCTTCTGATTGGACCGAAGTTCGGCCTAGTAGCGATCCGACACCCCTCGCCTCGCTGTCTCGCATACGGATTTCGTACTCGTGGACCTCGTTGTAGACGACGCGTGGCTACTGACTCAGGCTTCGGACCGCAGCCTCGCACCCCTATATAAAGGGTGCGAGACTTCTCGGATTTCAGACATATTTCACCTCAAAATTCATCTTTTTTCACACTTTCTACCCCCACAAGCATATTAACAATCCCCAAAGCCCTGGTATCCTATTTCAAACCCTAAGCAAGCCTCGAAGCCTCGAGATTCCTAAGAAGTTAACCTCTTTCTAGTCGAAACTCTGCCCGATTTGAGCCGGTTTTCGTCAAATAAACTCCTTTTCGGGAAACGAAACGCTGTCAAAATCACCATTCATCAAGTGAGTTGATACCCCCGTATATTTATAATTTCTACTATTTTAAGGGGGGAAATACAAGTATAACACAAGAACTTTGTGTTATAAATAAATGATTTCAAATCACGATAAAACGATTTTAAAGCATAAAAAATACTCCAAATATTGAACTCTTATATAAACTTATATTTTTCCCAAAAATTCATATTTGTATATATATATATATATATATATATATATATATATATATATATATATATATATATATATACAATATTTAAAAGGTTTAGGACTAATAACTCATTCTAGGTCCTTTTCCTTGTTTGGATGTCGACTTATCGTACCGGTTATTTGTCCGAAGGTCGTTTAAATTTTACTTATATATATATATATATATATATATATATATATATATATATATATATATATATATAATTGTATATGTATGTAAATATAAAAGTTATTTCATCAGTGTAATTACCCTTTTTAACATGTTGAGCAAAGGATTACATGCAAAAATAGTTAATTACCAATTCATAAAGTACATATAAATTAAAATAGGTATAATTTATGTACATATAACATAATTCAGGATTCAAGTATACTAGAATACACTGTTTTACAAGAAACAAGGGTTTTGATTCAGAACAAATCAAGGGTTTACACTTGTCAAATACATGTTCGTATTACTAATTCAAGAACATACTATCAATCATTTATTTCAGAATGATTGGGTTTTCATAACTAATATACATGTAACGTTTATATGCTTTTTATGAGACATTCGATTTAGGTTGTTTAATTCATTTTAGACAACCAAGGTAAAGCCCTAGCATTATAACCAGAATCTCCAGCCCAGGGATCGAAACAAGTTGTGCATAGATCTATATCAGGATTGATAACTCCGCACTCAGGCTGCTAGCTACAATCAAGCATACACGCCAATGAGTTGTAATTGTTATCAACATTTAAAACGCCCACAAAGCGTTTGTTTCAGGCGATCATGTCTTAGTTTGGTTATAGTAACTCATTAAAAAGATATTAACAACACGTTAGTGTATAAACAACTAAACGTAAGTACATCTTCAAAGTACCAGTATACAAAATACAAAGTATAATGGTATATTACAATTTTCAATAACAGCTGGTGAAGTCAAGAACACTCTCAGTTACAAGCTTTACAAATACAGAACATTGGTTTACAAAATAGAACAGTTTATGGGAATAAAACTAGTTTTCATATACAACAGAAAATACAGGATTTTCTGGAACATTTTTCATATTTAAGATACAAAGACACCCTTTCAAACATAAAGACTTATGTACTCACTCAACTTTTTGTTGATACTCTCTTTTCAAATTACTTGTATTCTCAGGGAAATAATAACAGGTATTCACCGAGCTTTTTGAGAATATGGAGCTATTATGAGTCATATCTTCTTATTTTGTATAACTATTTTGTTTTCAATATATAATGATTGAACACATGTAAATACTTATACATTTAAATATAATGGTTGTGTGTAATTTGATTACTATGATGCATGTGTTGTGATACTACAAATGAAGTCCTCCACCCCCGGACGTTTTCGCCGTCTGGTTTGGGGGTGTGACAGGTTGGAGCTTTGGTTTTGGGTTGGCCACGTTTGGATGATTTGTATATCCCAAGCGGGGAAGAGTGGAGTTTTCGTAGCAAGAGAATTTCGTACCATGGTGTAGTTTTTGGCCAAAGTACTCAAGTTCAAGACTTTCGCGTAACTGCTTAATCTTCAAGGTTCTACATTGGTGTCACTTCCAATTAGAGAAATTCCTATCGGACGTCATCGTGCTTATGGGTCCTAGGGTGTTACAAGCTTAGGCTGAGTGTTGAAATGAGGATTTCATTCTCTTTTCTTCTATGATTGGGACTTGGGGGTCCGAGTCGCAATCTAAAGGCCTGATAGGGATGGTTAGGTATCGCATGTCTGGTCTGTTGGCCTATGTTAGGCTGAGTGGGGTCGTTAGTGGTCAATAGATAATGAGTAAGCCCATGAGTCGTTAGTGGGTAACGGATTGGGATTAAGCCTTAGAGTCGTTAGTGGGTGACAAATCAGGGGTAATCCGAGCGTCATTAGTGGGTGACGAATCCTGAATGACCCCGAGATTTGTTAATGGGTGACAGATTGGGTGTATTTCCATGATTTATTAATGGTTGGCAGATTCGGGGTAGGCTTGAGAGTTGTTAGTAGTTGGCGGAACATGGCTGCTAGAGCCAAGTGGGTATATAGCCTAGTTTAGTTTATGTTTGATTGGTTTCCATTCAAGTTATTTCTAGTGCATTTGTATGTGAGGTCATCAACGACGGTGGTCGGCCGTGGGTTCCGTAATTTGGTTTATATGTAGGACAGCGCAAGGTTGGGGAGATTTTGGTTAGATCCAATTTGTGGATTTTTAGTTAGCATGGTTAATTATAGGATGGAATTGTTCACCATAGTCTCGGGCAAGACCTTTGTGTCTTCGAATTATGGTTAGGGAGTTACTTTCTCGCAATGAAGTTAATGGCCATTTCTCCGTTGGGCACATGTTTTCATTAGAAGATTTACTGGCAATAGTTTAGAAAATGGTCGTCTGGTTAGGGCATCGATCTAGTGTTATGGTAGTTGAGGTATCGACTATTAGGTGTCTAGTCTAATAATAGACTTTTCTTTGTTCTACAAGGCCTTGAGGTAGAAACTGCAAACCATAGTAAGCGATTATTATCGACCAATGCAATTATAGTGGGATCGTAAGGACCCATGAGAGGATCATGATGGATACAAGAGGTAGTTGTAAGAACCAATTCCAATGATAAATTTAATTTAAGTGAGGTAGAATTATACACATATTTTCTAGAATAGAATCATTAAGGACAAGAAGGGATCAAAGTAAGATTTTTGGGAAAAACCATGTGCCACGTTGTGGTGAATGATATGCGACGACATAGCATTGCAATTTCAAGAAACGCATTATTTGATGGCCGCCACGACGTGGCAAGAGGGATGCCATGACGTGGTTGCTGGGACAGCCCAAGCCCATGATTTTAGGGTTTTCTTCATATTTAAGGGCCTTAAATTTAGGGTTAGGTCATTCTCTTCAACCTCTACCCTTTTATCTCAAAAACCCTAGCCCCATTTGAGTATTGTGTGGTTATGGTGTTCTTAAATGTTAAGCTTTGAATTTCAACTTAAAGAAGAAGAAGGTTCCCTTTGAGCAAAGATCCAACAAGCAAACCTCGTCACCACCTTCTTCCACATCTTATAGACTTTTGTAAGTCCGTAAGTTTCTATCTTTATGTGCTAGTATTATAGAAGTAGACTTAAAAGATTGTTCTTAATGATTCAAGGTGGTTTGAGTGAATGGATTCCATAAAGTTGGAAACTTTATGGATCCTTGATGTCCCTTTATGTTTATATGTTCTAGATCTAATGATCTATTTATTCCTTGGTCTCAAGCAAGAGTTTTGGAACTCATTTCTTTCATTAGTGACCTAGTTTGGAAAGGAAATGCATTGGAAATCCATGTCCATAATGATATGATTTTTATGATGTAAATGGTTGTTAGAAGGAATATTGGAAAGTATGAATGAGGGGCTTAAAGGATTAACCTCTCAATGAGAATATAGCAATCTGCCAGTGGCTACAACATGATGATACTCAGCATCGCGACCATCTTGTCATGGCATCCCCACAACGTGGACAAGATGTCTCCACATCATGGAGAGCATTGACTTGGTTGTCTGTTGACTTTTGTTGAACGTTGATTGTTGACTTTTGACCAACTTAATTGTTATTACAAAATGTGAGGCTATTTAGCTAAGGAACTGTAGTCTAGATTGTAGCTGCTACCGAAGAAGAAGTTGACCACCGAAGTTTGAGAAAGCCTTTTTGTGAACCTCAACCACAACCGCACCAACTACCGCAGAGATGAATGATAAAGACCTTCAAGTTACTTTACTGACTTAGCGTGTTTGATTAGTTTTCTCCAGTGAACCTTGCAAGGTCACTGAAGTTAGTAGAATAGTATTTGTTTATTTCAAATGTAACTTTCCCGGACTCTATAAATAGAGGATCCCACTTGATGAACAACACACCTTTCACGATCTTTCTAATCTATTATCAAAATACAAAGATCATTCATCTACATTCTATCTTAACTGATATTCCGAAGTCCATCTTCACTTTAAGTTGATCACATTTATTAACTCGTGTTTGCATGCAATCCTTGTTATGAATCAACTTGGTGTCTACTTGATATAATTTACTATCGTTCATACTTCCTTTACATTTCTGCAATCTAACATTTCTAACTTATTATTGTTGAGCTAACAAGATCATTGAGATTAACTTATTCCGAAACTTATTATCTTGTACTAACGTTTGTTCAAGTGCTCTTCAAAGTTTTTCTCTTAGCGATTGGTATCAGAGCCATAGTGGTTGATTTATAAACAAAACTCTGATTTTAGATAGCCTTCTTTACCACTGAAGCTCATTCTTAAAAAAAAAAAACAAAAAAACAAAGGAAATACGGCACAAGCTTTATCATTAAACATTTCCAACAATATTGGAGGCTCGAACAGAGCTCCAATACTTGTTGCAGGTGAATATCACCATTGGTCTCAAACAATGGAAAGGTATCTTAAGAGGCTTGGTAGAGACGTATGGAGATCTATGGAAGAAGGACCCCATGTTCCTGTTCTCACTCCTGCTCAAGCAGATGGTGCTCAGGCATGTCTTGGTGGAGCTCAGGCAGCTATGAATCGACCAACCAATGATGATCTTGACAAAATGGATAAGGATGCAATAGCCTTCTATGAAATCTCATGTGGTGTTGCTCCAGAAAAATTTAACATCATCATCAACTGCAAATCAGCCAAGGAGATCTGAGATGCACTAAAAAATCTTTATCAAGGGTTTGAACAAGCTAGAGACAAGAAACTCACCACTACACTTAATGAGTTCAACAACATTAAAACTCTCCCTGGTGAAAGTCTTGAAGATTCATTCAAAAGGTTCGACCTATTCATCACAAAGCTATAAAATGATGATACATTTCAAAGCAATCACGAGACAAATATGCAGTTCCTGAATGGTTTGGGTGGACATTGGACCATGGAAAAAACAATAGTCCAAGGAGACAATGTCACAACTATCATTTTAGCTAGGAAATTATATTCCTTTGTAACCATTCAACTATTGTAAAATATATACTCTAAGTAAATCTCACTCAATGCTCATTTAGATTCACCATTCATGTTCATCAAAGAGTCTTAAGCCCTAAGAACCATGGTTTGAGTCCATATTGGACTAGGATTTCCTTATTGGGCCTAATGGGCGATTAAGCATCCAATTCAACCATTTTGGGCTTGGAAACCCTATTTGGATTCTAATTGGACCCACTTCCATATAACATAGCATTTTGGGTCCAAAATAAATTAGTTTACCCTTAATGGGCCTTATTGGGCCATTAATGAATTAATTTGCCCTAATGGGCCATAAACTCCCTTTTTCTTTCAAAATGGGCCGTGAGCTATCTAATGAGCCCATTGGCTGAAAAGTAATCATTGGGCCTCATGATTTTGAGTAAAGGCAAGTCAAGGCCCAAACTACTCCACCCTTTCTCCTAGCCCAAAAACCCTCGGCCCAACACCATAAAAATGAATGATGAATTGGAAGGGGAGTTGACTTTGGAGGTGCCACCTCCATATTACTCACCATGTAACAAGGCAAGCTATCTTATATTTCCGTGCAAAGTCACCTCATCCTTCTCTCCCCTCTCTTCTTCTACTCACAGCCGAAGGTAACCACACATACTCACACTACATCAAACTCTCTCATACACTCTCAAAGAATCTTCTCCCTTCTCCAAGATCTCGAAAATTAGCTACAGTTCTAAGGATCTTCATCAAGTCATTCCAATCTTTGGTAAGTTTTTGTCAAACACAAGTATCTTCTTTCATCTTTACATGAAAAACTCCTTCTTACATAGTTTTATTCCATGATTACACCTTAGAGGATTCATAAGCTCGAGATCCACTTCATGGTGTTGCTCGTACCAAAAATCCTTTCCATTCTATCTTCAAAACTGAAACATCATGCAAAGGTGAGTTCATAACCCCTTGTTTTTGGTTTTTACATGATTTTTGGAGGAGAATGCATGTAAAATGTGTAGATCTATGTGTTATATGCATGTCTTGTGTGATTTTTTATTCTATGTTGTAAAAATATGTTACATCTTGGAAACTCAAGACTTATTAAGTAAAATAGAGTTAATATCCATGACTAAGACACCTTATACGTCAAACTATCAAGTTAAAAAGTGTTATATATTTAAGATACAAAAATTTAATGCAAAACTTGGTTAAGGGTCAAAATTGTCAAGAAAACAAAAGATAAGGGTAAAAAGCGATATTTATGTTTTTATAGGGACCAAACAGGTCCTACATGTATAAAAAGGGATTTTTATGTTAAACTTACTTTAAAGAGGGCGAAAAATGCAAATTTGAGCATAATGGGCCAAACATTTGGGCCTCACGGTTTTGGGCCTAAATTTGCGAAAAAAAAATGAAGTTTTTGGAATTAAAAATGTTATTTGAGCAAAATTTGAGTCATAAATGTAAATAAACCAAATTTAGGGGTGAAAATAACATTTATTTTCAAATTGGATAAAAAATGTAACTTTTACAAAATTAGGCTGAAAGTGTAAATTTTTACAAACAAAGGGCTGAAAATGCACTTTCCTGCAAACTAGGTCTTAAATGTCAAAATATATATTTTTGGACTAAAGCCGTGATTTTCTAGACAATTGGGACAAAATTTCAAATTTTTACAAATTATGGACTAAAGTGTCATTTTTACAAAACTTTGGGCCTTAATTGAAAAATTGAGGCTTTTGACCAAAAATGTTGTTTGATGAAAAAGGAGACCTTTTATAATAAGTTTGGTAAACCACGAGCTAAAATAAACAACGAAACGATACGAATGGACGGAATACACTGTTAACAATTTTATTGGGCCTATATTTATCTTACGTGGCAAATGGGCCAAAAGGGACCATTCAGGTGTATGTTCAGCCCAATATCTTCCATGACACGTTTATCGGGCCTTGCGACCCATTTACATGTTGATTTGGGCCTGAGTTATGGGTCACATGTTTATTGGGCCTTTGTGGTCCATTTACATGCCTATTGGGCCCAAATTTCCCACTTACATGTTTTTGGGCCTTTGTGACCCATTTACATTCTAATTGGCCTTGGATTGAGATTCACATGCTTAGTAAATCGTAATTATACCTTCGCATAACTATTGAACTTTGTATACTTATAAATGTACCTTGGATGGATAACGCATAACATACATGTAAACATTAAACATATTGCGAAAGGTTGAGAATCTAGTGAGACATGTCGGTTGGCACCTTGAGTGTACAGTCGTAGCTTGTAGTTATAATCAGAGTCTCCTGGAAGGAGAGCGAGAGTTTGTGTATAGATCTATACGGGGTGACCACCCACGCCTTAGCTGTTCGCTACAGGTAGACTAGCCCAATTTAGGGCGACAAAACCTTGAGCAAATACCGGCATTTGGAAAAATATCAAGACATGCAACCTAGTCATTATCATGTATGATTATAACGGCTCATATAGAGATTGAATACCAAATTTAACATTTCGGAGACTAACCCTTCGGTTGTGTCATTACAAAATAACTTATTTAACGATACAAGAACCTCGACATTATTATAAATCAGAAAATATCGGATTTTCTGGGGAAATAGTCATATACAATTATCACTTCCTTACAATACAAGAAATCTAAACTACATCCATATATATATATATATATATATATATATATATATATATATATATATATATATATATCACAACTATGAAATTCACACAAGCATTTATACATGATTTTCACATCATTTTCAGACCTTTTACAGAAAATATCGGATTTTCTGGGTTTATACGAAATATACAATGACTTTTACTCAAAATAACTTATGAACTCACCAACATTATATATGTTGACCATTTTCAAAATAACTTGTATTCTCAGCTAATCATTAAGCTGGAAGATTTGCAAGTGTGTATGGTTTTGTTTTATGTAACATCACTTATCGTACTTTTAATAATTTGAACTTATGTATTTTTAACAATGTACTTGATGTGAACAATGTTGGTTGTTATATGTAATGTTGGTGATGAATGTGTTATGTTTCATGTATATTCAATGTGATGATTATTGAATTGTTAGTCACACGAGCCCTCGGACGTTTCCGCCGTTTGGCTCGAGGGTTTGACAGGTTGGTATCAGAGCAATGTTTCTAGTGAACTAGCATATCTAACCATACATGATATGAAACTATAAACACAATGGGACTAAATAACTCTAAACAAAATAAAATTTTCACACTTAGGTGCGCCTAATAGGATAATAACCTAACAATATTTAATAAAAGCTTTGGGAGGAAATTGAACACTATGATTAAACCTGGGCAGTTATGTTGTCATATTAGGGATAAGTATAGGCTGATCAACTATATTTATTCAGAATATGACCAACTTGTGTTTGGGAGTAATCATAGTGGGAAATGAATCCAAAAGCCTACCTCATTCTCCAATAACCCTAGCAAACCCAAAAATGAAATAACTAAAAACGTACTGTAGGGATAACCAAAATGTGATTTATTTATTCACTCTCGTGCAGTCAGTAATGGTTGGTTTCCACCACCCTGAGGATCCCTACTTTCCCAATCATGGAAATAACGGATGGCTAGAGGAATCCGATGAGGAACCTGAAAAGGACCCTGAGGAAAAGAGGGACCTGCGGAACCCGTGGCAGAAGATGGAGAAGAAGAGTCTGGCAACGACAGCGGTGATGATTCGGATGCAGAGTCTGTAGTCATCAACCCACCATACCCAGTGAGGGTGTCGGCTCACCGAATGGACCCGAGTGGCCCTACACCTCCTTGGGGTATCGACATTTGGAGGTGGAGCAGGCAACAGGGACAACGGCCCCCGTTTGGCATGGCACGTGAGTTCTATGACTTGAGGGAGGGAGGACCGGCTAATCGAGCACTTCCAGTCATGTTGAGACGATTGAGGGATACTGGCGATCTGGCTCAGAGCACCGCCGACCAGATGCACCAGATGCGAGCAAGAGTTGCACGGGCAGAGCAGGATACGCAAGAGGTTATCCGGGAATTCCAAATGAGGAAGGTAAGGTGGGAGGCTCGACTTTGAGACGCGGAGCGACAGGTTGCTCGCCTTCAGGGAGCATCCACTTCCTCAACAACACCCCCTGTCACATCCCACCATGACTAGGACCAGCTGTATCTATCGTTAGTATTATGTCTATGTGATCTATGCTATGTACGATCGACTCTATCTTTAAGTGATCATACTACTTATAGGGTCGTCATGCTGCCGGATTTTATGTTACTTCATGTATCAAAAGTATTAGTATTAATGAAAATGCTTTATGTTTTATCATGACGTTGTCATCTGCTATGTGTTTAATATTCCTTGTTTTATGTTAGTGCATGAAATTACTTAAACACAGACGCTAGACGCCTAGTCTATAGGATCCCAAACTCGTGAAACAATAGGCACTCAAAATCTTTCCGTTACATGACAGAAAGATGCCCTAAAGACCCAATCGTGGAAACAATGCAAGATCGACCCCACCTAAGATAAACTTGGTTGCATTCTAGGCAGCAATGTCCGCTGCGGTCACTGCAGCACTTGCTTAGATTCGCAATGGAAACAATGGAGAAGGCAACGGGCAGGGAGCCGGAAGCACAAATAAGGCGACAAACCACGGAGCTGCATGACCATGCACATACAAGGACTTCACCAACGCCAAACCTCAGACCTTCAATGGGACAGGAGGCGTAATAGCCCTGAAGCGATGGATCAAGAAAGTAGAATCCGTCTTCGAAATCTGCGGGTGTCTGGATGAGTGTAAGGTCAAGTTTGTAGCGTGCACGTTCATGGACCAAGCCCTCTCCTGGTGAAATGGCCACGTAGAGGCCATGACACTCCTGGTGGCGAATGTGATGCCCTGGGAAGAGCTGAAGGAGATGATGTTAGTAGAATACTGTCCTAGAGGTGAGATTCAGAAGATGGAACAAGAGTTATGGAACCTCACGGTTCAAAACTCCAATATCGACGCATACATATCCAGGATTAGTGAGCTATCTCTTCTGTGTCCCAGAATGATCACCTCAGAAGAAAAAAAATATTGAGAGGTTTATCTGGGGATGGACTGCACCTGTCCAAGGGAATGTCATTGCAGCCAACCCTGAGACGTTTGACAACGCCAAGAGACTTGCCAAGAAACTGTATGATCATGGCAATAAGAAGGGTGCCAAAACAGTGGAAGCGGAGGTTAAGAAGGAAGAAAAGAGCAAGAACGGGAAAAACAACAAGCGAAAGGAAAAGCAAAACTCGGAATCGTCTAAGAAGGAACAAACGGTGTCCTTCCATGCTGCAACACAAGCTACCACCACACCACATGCTCAAGCCTTATCCATGCCAAATGCTCCCAAGCAGTGCTCGGGAAATCTCCCCAAGTTTGGCAAATGCAACTTCCACCATCACGGGGAGTGCAGAGAGATGAGTTGCACAAGGTGTAACTGGAAGGGCCATACGGCAAAGTATTGTAGGACTTAGCTTCAACAGAACCAAATGACAAACAACAACAACACAACAACAACAACAACAACAACAACAACAACACTGCTGGCGCCACCTATACCGATTACGGATGTGGGAAAACCAGGCATTTCAGGCGAAATTGCCCCGACACGAGCAATCAAGGGGCAGGAGCAGCAGGGAGAGTGCTGACAATGGGTCAGGGTGAAGCAATGCATGACCCATCCGTTGTCACTAGTATGTTCCTACTTAACAACTCGTAAGCATGCATCTTATTTGATAGTGGGGCGGAACGAAGGTTTGTTTGTAATGCCCAAAATTTCAAACAATTTTTCACAATTTCAAAAACATACTTTCATTCATAAATTTTATAAAAATGTCATTGTATCACATATCAATCCATAGTAACACATCCCAAGATCATAATATATAAAAACTCCTCATGTGTGTACTGATCATGTCGGCACCTTCCCGCGATCCTCACTGGTACCTGAAACACATAACACAACACTGTAAGCATAAATGCTTAGTGAGTTCCGCAATATACCACATATAACACATAATAGCCACTCGTGGCTATAACTCTGTAGACCGTCCGGTCCTAACTCTGTGGACCCTCTGGTCCTAACTCTGTGAACCTTCCGGTTCTAACCCTGTGAACCTTACGGTTCTAACTCTGTAAACTCTCGCACATACACGTCATGAATCACATAGAAATAATGCAGTGCATCACAATCACACAAAAAACATACAAGATACTCTGTCATATACTCTAATTACCACTCTAGGTAAAGTATAGTGAGAAGACTCACCTCGGGTAACTCGGTAATCTCGAACTCGGTAAAAACTGGTCTAGCCTCTGCCTAATCACATGGAATAAGCACTCTAGTCAATACAACTCTCAAGGCTAGACTTATTCCCTCTCTTAGCACTCTTAGTAGGGTAAAAGACCATTTTACCCCTCTTATGGCTCAAAGACCCTAACGTTGACCAAACCCTAAAAGTCAACAAAAATCAACTCTCCGAGTTACGTAGCGCGTACCAAACCTCTACGTTGGGCGTACCCAGCGACCTCACAGAAATGGGGAACACGACCCCTACGCTGCGCGTATTGGGATTACGCCCCGCGTAACTCCCAGTTTCAGACTCCTTAGCTTTTTGGGTCTTAAACATTTAACACAAACGTCCAACTTTCAGATCTGACCATCCCTAAGCCTCTTGATCCATAAAGTTGGTGACTTTAAGCCTTTGCATGGCTGTAATAGTCACCAACACCCATAACATTCCATTTCCAACCCTAGAAAAGCTCATAACTCAAGCATGACCCCATAACAACGACCAAGTTGGGCTTTTTATGGATCTACAACACATATCACTGAAACGGGACTGATCTATGTCCATGGAGTTCCTTATGCTCATAAATCTCCAACTTTGGGACTTTAAACCTAGAAATGGTGCATGCAACACCAAACCAAAATAAAGAGGAAAGTTTTGAGCTTTATACCTATAGATGGAGCTCCTCCCTCTGAAGAACTTAGATCCAAACTTGCACTTCAAGCCCTAGCCTCCACAAGCTCCTCTCCTTTTTCTTCACTAACACACAAAGGCACTTTTAGCTCAAAACACTCACACACAAGCTTTAGGATGAAGGAAATGCTCTCTTAGGTTTTCACTCTCTGATATGGTGGTTGAGGATAAAGCCTTAGCATTCCTTATATAGTGCACAAGCCAAATATTAGGGTTTGCATCTAGGCCCGCTACGCCCAGCGTAAGCCTGGGTACACCCTGCGTACCTTGGCGAGTCCGCATCCAAATTAAGCGCATGAGTATGTGCAACGTACTCTCTAGTACGCCCAGCGTACTTAATTGCTACAATTTCCACTCAAGGGCTAATCTTGACAACTTGACAAAAGAGAAGGGTTAAATAGCTTTACCTGAATTTTGGGATGTTACAATTCTCCCCCACTAGAACCAGAATTCGCCCTCAAAGTCTCATGCCGAAAACAACTCCGGATGCTGCTCCAGCATCCCTGACTCCAACTCCCAAGTCAGCTCAGACCCCTTCCGATGTTGCCACAAGACCTAAACCAGAGGCACCTCCTTGTTTCGCAGAACCTTGACCTTCCAGTCCAAGATTGCGATCGGTCTCTCAACATAATTCAGACTCGCGTCCACCTGGATATCGTCCAACGGCACCACTGTCGACTCGTCGGCTATACACTTCCTCAGCTGAGCCACGTGGAAGGTATCATGAATCTGGCTTAACTCCGCAGGTAGCTCCAAACGGTATGCTACCCCACACACCCTCGTGATCACTCTAAACGGCCCAATATATCGAGGCCCCAGCTTGCCCCTCTTCCCGAATCGAATCACTCCCTTCCAAGGAGACACTTTTAGGAGCACGAGGTCTCCCACCTCGAACTCAAGCTAGGATCGTCGCCTATCCGCATAACTCTTCTGGCAACTCTAAGCCGTCAACAACCTTTGTCTAACCTGCTGAATCTTCTTTTTCGTTTGAAGCACTATCTCAGTGATGCCCATCACTCACTGCCCTACCTCTCCCCAACAGATGGGAGTCCGACACCTCCTCCCATACAACAAATCGAAGGGAGGCATACCAATGCTCGAATGGTGACTGTTGTTATAGGAAAACTCAGCCAATAGCAAAAATGTGTCCCAACTTCCTCCAAAGTCCAACACAAATTCCCGAAGCATGTCCTCGAGCATCTGGATCGTCCGCTCACTCTGTCCGTCCATCTGTGGGTGGTAGGCAGTGCTGAAATGCAGCCTAGTACCTAACTCCTCATGGAACTTCTTCCAGAACCTGGAAGTGAAACGCACATCTCGATCTGACACAATTGAGATCGGTACACCATGTCGCGTTACCACCTCCCTCACATACACCTCCGCCAGCCTCTCCGCGAAAGAGCTCTCACTAATAGCAAGAAAATGAGCGCTTTTTGTCAGCCGGTCAACGATCACCCAAATTGCATCGACACCTCTTGCAGTCCTCATCAATTTGGTGATAATATCCATGGAAATCTATTCCCACTTCCACTGGGGAACCTCAAGTGGCTACAACTTGCCATGTGGACACTGGTGCTTGGCCTTAACGTTGCGACAGGTCAAGCACCTCTCTACAAACCACGCCACATCCCTTTTCATACAGGGCCACCAATAATAACTCTTCAGGTACAAATACATCTTAGTGGCCTCGGGATGGATCGAAAACCTCAACCTGTGCGCCTCCTCCATTAAAATGGTACGTGCCCCACCCTCAAATGGAACCCAAATCCGGACCTGGAAGGTCATACGCCCTCGGCTATCGGTAATGAACTCATATACTTGCCCTATCACCCGCTCTCTCTTGCGGTTCTCCGGTCTCATGGCCTCTACCTGGGCCTCCCGAATGGTGTCCAACACCGGAGTCATCACTGTCAACCTCATACAAACATCCTGTATCGGGGCACTCTCTGCCTTACGACTCAAGGCATCGGCTACCACGTTAGCCTTGCCCGGGTGGTACAGGATCTGACACTCATAATCCTTTACCATGTCCAACCATCTCCTCTGGCGCATGTTTAGGTTGGGCTGATCCATCAGATACTTTAAGCTCTTGTGGTCCATGTATATGGTAGACCGAACCCCATACAAATAGTGACGCCAGATCTTGAGGGCGAACACCACAACCCCCAACTCCAGATCGTGAGTAGGATACCTCGTCTCATGAGGCTTCAGCTGCCTCGATGCGTATGCTATCACATGCCTTCTCTGCATCAGCACCGCACCCAGTCCCGATATCGATGCGTCACAATATACCACCAAATCCTCCATCCCCTCCGGAAGGGTTAACACTGGGGTTCGTATAATCTCTAGTGAAGTGTCTCGAATGAGGCCTGCTACTCCTGGCCCCAACTGAAAGCCACGCCCTTCCGGGTCAGCTTGGTAAGAGGAACAACAATCCTAGAGAAAGCCTTGATAAATCTCCGAGAATAATCGGCCAACCCCAAAAAACTCCTGATCTCTGAAAGGGATCTCGGCACCTCCCAACTCCTCACCGCCTCAATCTTGGCCGGATCAACCAATATCCTATTCTTGTTGACGAGGTGTCCTAGGAAATGGACCTCTCGTAACTAGAAATCGCACTTGGAGAATTTGGCGTAAAGCCTCTCCGATCTCAGAACTTCGAGGATCTCCCTTAAATGATCCTCATGTTGTTCTCTGGATCTCGAATACACCGATATATCATCAATGAACACGATCACCGAACGATCCAACATCAGCCTGCACACCCTGTTCATGAGATCCATGAATGCCGTCGGTGCATTGGTGAGCCCGAAAGGCATCACCACAAACTCGTAATGCGCATAACGAGTCCTGAACGCTATCTTCGGGATATCGTCATCACGCACTCTCATCTGATGATATCCAGACCTCAAATCAATCTTGGAGAACCAAGACGCTACCTACAACTGATCGAACAAATTGTCGATCCTCGGTAAGGGGTAACGGTTCTTGACCGTTGGCCTGTTCAACTCCCGGTAATCAATGCACATCCGGTGTGAACCATCTTTCTTCTTGACAAAAAGGATCGGTGCTCCCCACGACAAGCTACTCGGTCGTATAAACCCCTTTCCCAGCAGCTCTTCAAGCTGCGAGGATAACTCTTGTATCTCTGGAGGCACAAGGCGATAGGGTGCCTTGGCGATAGGCGTTGCCCCCGGAACCAAATCGATATGGAACCCCACCTGCCTCTCGGGAGGCACACCCGACAACTCCTCGAGGAAAACATCCAGGAACTCACGCACTATCGGGACCTCATCGACCGATCTCAGTCTCTCTGCACCTACTCTCATATCCACCACATAAGCCACAAACACGCTACAACCATGCTGTAGACTCTGCCTCGCTCAAGCGGCCGAACAAAATGTTGACCCAGAACGGGTACCCTCGCCGTAAACCATAAGAGCTCCCCTACTAGGGTCTCGTATGGTCACCAGCTGTCGCTCGCAGTCGATAACCACTCCAAATCTACTCAACCAGTCCATGCCCACGATGGCACAGACATCTCCCATCGCAATCGGGACCAAATCAATCGGAAACTCAACCCCGAAGTTCTCGAGTACACGTTCTCGAATCACATCAATGGTATACACCGCTATCTCGTCAGCTATGGAAACTTGCAAAGGCCAACTCAACGCCTCTCGACAGATACTGATGTGCTGACTCAAGGCTAACAACACAAAAGACGGACTCGCACCCGAATCAAATAACACCAAAGCAGATACATAACTCACAAGAAATGTACCTACGCATATCATAATATAAGCATAACACCACAAACTCAAAATAAATAGATGAAAGAATACATACCAACCACAACATCGGACGCTGCGCGGACCTCTTCCGCTGTTAACTGGAAGGCTCTCCCGCGAGCCTTTGTTGCCTCGACCCTTACTAGCCGACTCTCCGTAGCTCGTACGATAGCAGGGGCAGATGCCTGTGATATTCCATGTGCTGATCCCCACAACTGCAGACACTCGGCCTTCCGGTGTTCGGTTTGGTTGCAGTGAAAACACATTGTAAACCCCTGGGGAAATCCTTGGCCATGGCCCCTCCTTGCCATACTTGTAGCAAGACACTACTCTACAGACCCCCTCATGACTCTTGCCGCACTTGCCACAAGTACGACCCTTTTGGTTCCCTGATCTCGAATCGGAGGGCTTGGCCCGCTTGGCTGCTAGTTGGGACTGTGTCGGTCGCTGATCCCTCCCCTGAGACTCTGCCTCCTCCCTGGCCAGGGTCTCGAGCTCAATCTCCCTTTTCCGGGCATTTGCCTGAAGCTCGGCAAATGTCTGGTACGACGAGTTTGCCACAAACTCACGGATGTCTCTCCTCAAAATGCTCAAATATCGACTCATGCAGGCCTGCTCGGAAGACACATGCTCAGGGCAGGACATTGCCCTCTCATGGAACATCCTGGTGATCACTGTAACAGACTTGGTACCCTGCTTAAGGGTCAAGAAATCCTAGGCCAAACGTTCCCTTTCCACCGGGGGAATGTACTCATCACGAAACATAGCGGTGAACCTCTCCCAGGTCACCACGACAAGCTCTACAGAAGAATAGTGTGCTGTCACAAACTTCCACCAGTCCTTCGCTCCCAAGCGAAGCTGGTTCAATGCTAAATGAACTCTCAGATGCTCCGGACAAGAACATGTATAAAAGCATTCCTCAATATTAGAAATCCATCTCATCGCAGCGATCGGATCCTGCGTCCCATCAGGCTCGGGTGGCTTCATGTTGCTGAACTCTCAGTACAGCAATGAGTCACCCCCCTGTGGCCTCGCAGCAGCGACTGTTGCGGTGGCCGCAGCAACAGCAGCATCAGTAAGAGCAGTGTAACGCTCGTCAAAAGTCTCGATTAGGGTGGTCTTGATAGACCCAAACATCTCTGGTATCTCGGCTCGGATGGAAACAGCCACCTCCTCATGAATCAACCTGTAGATCTCCTCATCACTAACACCACTGCTCTTAGGTGTGTGGCGTGTCCCAACCATGATGTCTCTCTAAAATACAACACAAAATATCAGAGACTCGCTCGATTGTACACATAGTCGATATCCCATTCCTACTCGCTCCCTGGTACCCTAAGGATTCTTACTTGGGCTGCGTACTGATCCGGTGCCTTAGGTAGTACGGTCCCAATACTACCGCCCACACCGCATCAATATTCACCCCAAGTTCTCATCCTAGGGTCCCAAGTCTCAAGTACTCTACTCTCTGTATGCATAGTCTACTCTCTAGCAGATCTCTTATAAGCTCCTCGCTGCTATCTACACCAGAAATGTAGTGAATTATGGGCAAATTTTGTGGGATTATATCTTACAATACATTCCCAAATATGCTCCAAATGAGGGTGTGACAGAGCTCACCTTTGCTCATTTCTGGTCTATGTGCATTTGAAGGGTTTTGAGCATTCTAATACTCCTATGGTGTACATGCAACCCTGTAAACCTTGGATGTATGTTTTCTATATTATACATGCAAATATCTGATATTCCAATGTTTCATCCTAACTAGCATAATATGAAGCGACTATACTACAAAAGCCTAGTTTGATGACATACCTTTTGATGTAGCTTAAAGTATTGAACTTTAAGAGCTTAGCCCCAATAGTGTGGAAGCCTCAAGTGGTATCACAAATCACCAAAAACACCTTGGAAAACTTGAGAGAATAGTAAGCACACTAGAAATCGGCCCACTCTTGTATCCTCACACACTAGTGCCATTTCATGTGCCAAAGACCTGTTTATATAGTACGGAGGATTATAGAACCTAATACCCATGACCTTTCATTTCCATAGAATCCACGGGTTAAAAACTCCATGGACTATCCATGCAATCTTAGCCCAACCTAAATGAACTTGGCCCATGATATATATAAGAGTCCATATTTAATTAGTTCCTTTTGATCACTAAATTAATTCTTGATCAATACTAATTAAAGAATATGATTCCATATTAATATATTAGAACTTATAATATACTAATATAAATCATAAACATACTATTCTCAAAAGACTATCCATATAAATCGTTCCGATGAAGTGCAACGCAAATGGACCATGCCAAATCGGGTCAAGTACATACCAATCATAGTTATGGACTTAGACACTAACCCAACAACATTTTCAATCTTCACAACGAGGCTAACATTAGCATGGCCAACGACACTAATTTGTTTTAAACCCGTGATCTCAAAAGGTATACTGCTTCCAAAGATCAAACTCTTTTCGGTCCTATCTGTAGACTCCCCATACATATCTTAGAGTCCATTTGACTCACTACGGTAGAGGTGGCTAACCGCATCATGGCTACGAGTGATATTACCCCATATCACTCTTCCCCGCCTAGACCCAGTCAGCCCACTGCAACACAGGACCCCAGCCTACCGCAGACCAACATCCTAAACCAAAACCTAAAAGAGTCAAGTCTCTTGTTGTGTAAAGAAAAACTCCCAAGAACATTCTCAAAAAGGGAGTTTCTCCCTTGAAGAAAAGAAAAGCTAAAACCACATAGCCTACTTCTACGGCTGCAGTTCATGACATTCCTGTGAACGTGTTTGAGGAACACCAAAGTGATCCTTCCGAATCACAAGATGTGCTTAGGAGAAAGAAACTCAAGTTAACTCCCAGTCATAGCAAAATGCGTACCATGGCACATACCGGAGTCTTTCAACAGACTCTGGTAGCTATTCGAGTCACCGCAGACTCACCCTCTAAGACCTAATCTCACCACTCAAATACAACAAGTGTATCTATTTCATCACATAATGGAGACTTGCCCTCAATTAGAACCCAATTGGATCCAATTGTATCAAGTCTCCCTAAGGTCTCCAAGGCATCAAGGTTGCACGTTTTTGATCCTAAGGAGTTAAACTCCAATCTACTTTGTGTCCCACAAACACTCCAGACACCAGTTGCACAGCAGGGCAATTCTTTCTTAGCCCTTGCCAGAACTGAGCCGATGCGATACTTGAATTTAGGTCAAGGAGACCAAGGAAGCTCTAGGAATCCTATTCCATCGACATTACAATGAAGTGGTTTAGGCGTGGGGAACACCAATGTGCAAGGAACCGCGAACCTGAGGGACACCTCGGTGAGACTAGGATTTGATGGATACATATCTGATGATTCTTGGACTCGATACCGTCCAAGTACCGAGTCTCGAATGAGGAAGTTTAAGGCATTCAAGAGGGTTGTGCAAGCACAAAAGGTGTAACAAGTGCAACAACAATAGCAGAAGGTAGAAGCCATTCAGACCTTAGCAAAATATTGGGTTGATTTCCTCAACAATGCCAAAACGTTTCATGACATTCTTTCCATTCAAAAATGGATGTCTACCATGGATGCAACTGTTCAAAATGCTCATCAACTGGAGAATATTGTTGACACCTCAAAGTTCCCTCCAAATGCAGAAGATCACGATTCAAACGACGATGAATCTGCCATTGAAATAAGCTCAACTCCTATGTTTGGGCTTGATGAAGACAACTTTGATGATGTTCAACAACCCCTTCCCTTAGATGACTTCATAATTGTGCTAGATGATGAAGAATCGAGTGGATCCCAACACTCCACCTCTAAGACAAAACAAAAGAAGAAGAAGAAAATTGCGGTCTCCAGGAAAGAATTCCTCAGCTTACAAGCTAAGGTTGATTAGATTCTTACTACGGTATCCCCTCAAGCACCGCAAAACACTGAGGTCCCAACACCACAATCATTGGCTGAAAGAATAGAAGTGTTAGAAACAAGAGAAAGGTTGAATGCTCAACGAATTCTTATTCAACTTGAAATGGGAATCAGGGATCTTAAAGCAGTTCATGTCAACAGCTGAAACACATGTCAAGGAGGTAACCGATCTGAAGAATGACCTCAATCAAACTCTTAAAAAGAATGCTAGTCATTCCAAGCAACTCGTTGGAGAGACCCACACTGCTTACGAATCAGGGCTTGCGGTTCTACAAAACATAATCAATGGGTTACGATGTTCACACACAGCAGACTCGAGTGTTGATGAAATCCTCCGACTTACAAAGGAGATTTATCAACTACTCTTCAACAAGGAGATCCCCAACAATCAACAGATTTGTGAACAGATGAAGACGGAGTTTAATGAAACCTTTCAAAAGATCGTTGGGCTCAAGCAATGGTTTGAGGAGCAACGGGAGCTTGCTTCATCAAAAGGGGGAAGTGAAAGTTGTCACAACTCGAAATTTTTAGACCAACAAAGCCTAAACCCTAACCATGTACAAGTGAAACTTCAATGCATGGTTGCATTTTATCATCTATAGCCTTAGATCTTGTTTAAAGAGTTAACAAAGAGGTATGGATTGAAAACGTAAGCTAAATTAGAGTGTTATAAATGAACATAAGTTAAAAGATTAAGGGTTTAAAACATAAATATAACCACCAAATGAGTTTTCACCAAGAAATCAATTCCAAATGGGGGTTTACGGTTTGAAATTAATGCACTAAAGGGGTTTACATTTTTTTTTGAATTAATTCCAAATGTAGTTCACGGTTAGATTTAATGGATTCCTAGGGTGTTCATGGTTGAACTTGAACCAAAAACTCAACAACCTAGCCCATTAGGACCGTAAACCTTTTCATAATTAGAGTGAACTCATTTATTTTGGCCGTAAACATCCTTAAAACATCTAAATATTAAGTCATATAGGCAGTTATACACATTCCAAGAAGATAAGTTACATATTCCAACTTAAACATTACAATCCCATATATATATATATATATATATATATATATATATATATATATATATATATATATATATATATATATATATTCAACCTAAAACACCCTTACCATTTCAAATTCTTCACTCTTAAGTTATGTACAAATGCTCTCAAAACTCATAAGGAAATCCTGTGAATCATCAAACCTTCAAAACAGTTACCCAGTTAAACTTCATATCTTCAAGGTATATTCAAGAACACCTCGTATCTGCATTCAAAATTTCTAGTAGATTAGTAAGGACTATGAATTAGTTTAATCTTTTGCAAACATTTAACATGTAAATTCAACTAATCTACATATAATATTATGTGTATAATATTATTAATATACGTTAGTTAACACATGTTCTAACCCTGGAATTCATCGTGACCAAGTTGTGCCCAACCAAAAACACGCACAAGATGTGAGTTCATACCCATGCGTTTTCAAGATTTTGAAATTGTTTTTGGAGGGGGATACAAGTAAAACACAAGAAATCTTGTGTTTAAAAATATAAATTTATGATTATGTTTTCTTACCGTTAATAAGAAATTAAACAAGAAATTTACTAAATATGAAAAATATTGTTACTACTGAATTTACAATCGATTTACAAAACACGTTAAGACGCAACGATTTTCACACCAACACGGAAACAAAGTTATAAACTATAATAGGTATAGTTTACAGAACAAAAATACTATTTTTACAAGATTCAGGTTATAACACGAAAACAAACTTATAAACTATAATAGGTATAGTTTATGGAACAAAGGATCTATTTTATAAAGTACAAGTTTACATATAAACATAAAGGGATTTCAGATAACAGATGAATATAAAAGGTTTTCAGATAACATATGAACAAAAAGGGTTTTCAGTTATTATTCGTAAAAGCGCTGAAGCATTTTGTGAGATGTTCTCGTGTACTTATCTAAGTATTGGTAAAAGTCCTGATTCTATAACCAGAGTCTCTTATATGGAGAGCGAGATATTTGTGTATAGATCTATTTGGGACTGACAATCCCACATCCTGACTGTTAGCTATAGTCAGGTCGACAGGCCTGGGATGACAAATGTCTTTAACGTTTCGACGCCTGAAAAACATTGTGATCAGGCCAAATGGGTTAGTATGGTTATAAAAAATCACAAAAAGAAAACAATGACATACTGATGAGTAATATATTATCAAATAATATTAATTCATTATTAACCTTACATTCGGATTTCAAAGCAAGTATACTTTCACAGGTTTTATTTAAATATAAAACTATATTACATTATTTTGCTAGTACATAAGTTCTAGATTTACACGCAGTTACATGAAAAGAAAAACTTTATATTATTTATCGATATGGTACAAACAAAAGTTCAGAATACCATATATCAAGTATTCTTATTACTAAAGTCTATGATCACTTAATGTATACGTTAGGATTATATATAATGAAAATTCGATAGACAGTGCAATGTGTGATTTACGCTTTTCTTTCTGTTCCTTGTTTGGTTGTGGGCTTAAGGCAGAATCACCCAATCGACTGTCTGTTCGATTTTAATTTTATATAACTTGTATACACTAAGTAATCATAGGAGGTAACAGTACAGTTCATACCAATTCTATGAATCAGAACCTCGAATCACAAATTATAAATATAAAGAAACTTATACTTTTTGGTTTCAAAGTACTAAGATTACATTCCATTTTACTAAGAAAATATAGGATTTTTTGGAAGAACACACGAACATTTTCGAAGAACAAAGAATATATCTTTTCCAAAAAATACTTATGAACTCACCAACTTTAATGTTGACACTTTTTCAAACCACTTGTATTCTCAGGAAGGTTAGTACACATGTATCCTCTCAGGCGTTACGAAGACGGGGCATAGTAATATTACGTCTAAACTTTTTCTATAGTTTTAAATGTTAAATCAACAATGTTTTGAATACAATGTAAGAACTATGTTTTCAATATAGTGGGTGTTGTTTTGATTACTATTATACAATTGTTGTGATACTGTACATGACGTCCTCCGCCCCCGAACGTTTCTGCTGTTCCGATTTGGGGGTGTGACAAAAGCACTCCAAGAATTCATCAAGAACAAGACCTTTCATAATCGAAGATCCATTTGGCTCATCAACATCAAACACCTCCATGAATTCAACCTTCTCCTACCGAAGAGCACAACAAACGACTAACTCTAAGATCTTCACTGCAAAAGTCCCCACAAAAATCAACTTCTCAAGGCTTTCCTCAACAAACTCCCCCGCACTTCAAGAACTTAGCCCTTAAGATGTCATCTGAACACTCTGATGACTCTCCTGCCACGGCTAAAAGAAAACGTGACTGGAGGGCACCAAAGTTTGCTGAGCTGATTTGGAGAGCTCGTGGCTTTGATACAATGATGGATGAATACTTAGTCAACCGTTGGGTAAACCCTAGACACAGGTTATTGGATGATGACTACAGACCAATTCTCACTTACACTGAACCTCCCTCAAATGGCAACTGGGACATTCCCGACTCCCCAAACTCTAAGTTCTTTTCGGTATTTCAATCTTTTTATTCAAGTCTTCTAGATGAAAAGAGACTTCCAATGGAATTTGAGCACCTAAACCTCTTCCACGCCAAGCATGGCTCCGAGTTCGAAAAAATATTTGTCTAATGATAGACTAGATTGGGTCAAAAACTACAAAGTGAGAAAGTTTATGAAGGCTGAGTTCTATTAGTATAGCTAGACCAGAAGAGTAGATGAATACATCCGAACTCAAGAAAATTTTGTGAATATGAATCCTGAGGAAATACTCTTCATAGCTCAAGTGTTTCAGATCAAAGCTGAGAAGCGTCCAAAGATGAAGGTTGCTTATGAAAGAGCTTGTGACTTTCTGAAGGCACTAATTTGCTATTTTGGAAAGATTAATGCAGAAATTCATCCAGTCCTTGCCAAGAAATTTGACTTTCCTGAAATTGAGCCTGTACCAACATACACTAACGGGTTTCAAGAAATGTCACTTGGAGCAACCAACTACCTAGAGCTAGGAGTTGTATACAAAAGAGCTCCAGATGGTCCCAAAAACTTCATCCTGGTACCCGCAATCCATAGACTCACTAAGAAACAACTTGACATCACGTTGGCTTCAGTATAAAAATCTAAACACACTACAGATGAAGTCAAATTTGAGATAACAAGGAGAATCCAATGGTTGTTCGAAGTCAGAAAATTCTGGTGGATTCTCATCCGGTTCCTCAAGTTGAATAGGTGAAGAAAGATAGCTAAGAGGTCACTTTGGGGGAAATTTTTAATACAAAAAGTGACCCTCTTTAGCTAAGGAAACGTAGTCTGGATTGTAGCTGCTACCGAAGAAGAAGTTAACCACCGAAGTTGGAGAAAGCCTTTTTTTGAACCGCAACCGCAACAACTACCGCAAAGATGATGATGAAGACCTTCAAGTTACTTTACCTGACTTGGCGCGTTTGCTTAGTTTTGTCCAGTGAACCTTGCATGGTCACTGAAGTTAGTAGAATAGTACTTGTTTATTTCAAATGTAACTTTTTGGGACTCTATAAATAGAGGATCCCACTTCATGTACAGCACACCTTTCACGATCTTTCTGAATTATTATCAAAATACAAAGATCATTCATCTCCATTCTATCTTAGCTGATATTCCGAAGTCCATCTTCACTTTAATTTGATCACATTTCTTAACATGTGTTTGCATGCAATCCTTGTCATGAATCAACTTGGTGTCTACTTGATATAGCTTGCTGTCATTTATATTTCCTTTACATTTCCGCAGTCTAACATTTCTAACTTATTATTGTTGAGCTAACAAGATCATTGAGATTAATTTATTCCGCAACTTATTATCTTGCACTGGCGTTTGTTCAAGTGGTTTTCAAAGTTTTTCTCTCAACAATAACCTTAGGTTAAACTTGAAGGAATTAGGTTATTGATTAAGGATCTATCTTGTTTTGTTGCTAGTTGGTTCGTATGGACGATCAGCACAGGGAGTGAGTGTGTTGTTAAGCTCCTTGGGTCCTCAATTCAGGTGAGTTTCCTCACTATAACATGTGTTAAAATATATATCCTTGTATGTTAGGATATAAGAGGAGTGGTATGCTGGTTAGAAGACCAGGGGTCGATGATCATCTATTTGAGTGTCATAGAGGTTGTATGCAGTCATGTCGGATAACCTAAGAACTCTTGATATTGGCTTTCTTGTTTGTTCCTTGTTTAGTTGTGGCTCTAGAGTGAGATCACCTATTCGACTCTCTATCTCACCTTTGATTAAATATAGCTATGCAATCGTTAATGATCTGACAGTGGTGACGTAGAGTAATTTATGAGGCTTGGTATGCGGTAGTGAGTTGTTAGACATGTAGACCAGTCTAGATAGTTGCATGTGTTTTTGTTTTTGTTTGTTTTCTTTTTTGATTTATATGTCGACATATCGGGTGGTGGGTTGAGGTGATCATGTTTTGTGCGGTTGGTTAAGATACCCAGGCGGGCCAACAATGTGTTGTAGGCCAGGTGCGGACTAACTGTATGTTGTAGGCATTGGAGGGGGACCAGTTGTAGACTAGAGGCCCAGGAGAGTGGTCCAAGTGTATTGTATGTCTCGTGAGACGGTCTAGTCAGACTGAAGGCTCGTGTGTGTGCATGCATTGTATGTGTATTGTGGTGTGTGGTATTTTGGGGGAACTCACTAAGCTTTGACTTATAGTTATGGATTAAATATTTTTCAGGTACCACTGGTGATCGTGGTAATGCGAAAACGTGATTGTACACAGTCATCAGCAGTATTTGAGATTCCGCATTTATTACATTACTCTTATTTCCAATCAATTGTATTTTCGAACAAATGAGGTTACTTAACTTGAGTTTTATGAAAATGGTGGGTTATCTTAATTAAAAATGAAAAATGTTTGTGAAAATTGGATGTTTCAAACAATATTGTTAATTAACTTTTTTTTGATAAATTAATATGATGAAAAAATAACAACTTAAAAAAAATATTTAGAAAATGTTAATTTTTCTTTGGTATATACGATATTTTAAAAGTTAAGATGCTAAATATGTTATTTAAATTCTAGGTTGGCTAAATATGATATTTTGAAGCTTAATACAGATATATACGAAATTCTCCTATTTATAAACGATCTTATATGTCAAAAGGGTTAAAAACTAATCTTGAAGGTTGTTATCCGTAAGAAGTAAATTCATTTGAACCAAAGCCTTATTATTATTATTATTATTATTGTTGTTGTTGTTGTTGAATCAAATAAAATTTAAAAGTTTGATCGACACATCAGAGTTTATGGTATATACAATAATTTTTGATTTAGAAAATTATAGTGTATCCAACCGTCTAAAGAATAAATCGGTGTATATAAAAAAATATGTAACAATTATTCTCCCAAATTAAAAAAATAAAAAAAAAATAGAATGTTTAAAAACCACCAAAAATGGATTTAATACCTCAAATATCTTAAACCATTAATATATGAGAGATATTATTCTACTGGTAATATAATCTTAGTATATTTTTTAATGTGTTTATCTTGAACAGAACTAATAAAATATGATTCATCTTGAAATCTACACGCCTTTTTTCAATCTAGTATTAAACATTCTGTAATTTCAACTTGTACTCGTTTACTCATTTACGATGGCTGTCAACCACACTCATATTTGTATTTTTAAAATTACTCTTCAAAAAGAAAACGAAAACGAAAAGGAAAACTAAAACAAAAAGAAGAATGTACTCAAAGTGTTGCAAAGCCAAGTTAGTGCATTCTTTTTTATTTCTTGTTCTTCACACATGAAAACATGTGCTATTTGATCTTTAGATGATTGACGAGTAATATAAAGGAGACTAAAGTACTTATCATATGATTGAAAGTAACTGGAAATACCATTTTTCTCTTTAAAGTTGTACTTGCTTTAAAATGCTTTGATGTCAACAATAAAATAGCTAAGCAATAAAATCAAATTATATTTTAAAGTGAGGATATAGACGAAAATAATTGTCACGAATAAAGATTAATCTAAATGACAAAAAATTTATGTTCTCCAAAATATGATCTTGTACCTAGATTAAGTTTAATAACTTTATGTCATATTAAAAGTATATTTTTACATAAAAAAATATTTTGGACTACCAATTCAGGTTGAAATTTCAGATTTTGGTCAACATGATATTCAATAATTTTAATAACAAGTTTGAAATTTGGATAAAAATTCTGAATTTTTGAAAAATACATTGGATTTTTGAAATTTATAAAAATTTGGAAAAATTATACCAAATGATAAGTAATTGAGATATAATGGTTTAAAACGTGACATTTGATTGGAAAGCCGATAATATTAGGCATTTATAAAATTATCCCTTCACATAGATGATAAATTTTTTTAAGAGTTTGATACAAATGAATACAAACACATTGTTGTTATAAATTCAATAATGTTATAAATTCAATGTAATTAAAATAAAATTAAAACATTATGAAACAAAGAAGAAGACTTAAGAGGATCTTGAACACTTAGAATATTATATTCAAAATGGTGTGTTTTTATTTTTCATATTTGATGGGTATTTATATTACATATCATAGTATTCATACATCATAAAAATAGTAACTCAATAAGTAAAAAAGAATTATTCATCTACATGTTTTGTCTACTCTCAATAATTTGATAGATTTTATAATACTTCTCCTTGGATGACAATTTTTCTAATCTGAGTTTAACTTTGAAGTACCGCCTTGTTAAAAACCTTGCTAAACAAAACCTAGTGTAAAAAAACTTTAACGAAGGGAAAAAGACCTAACTCTATGGTTGAATCCCCTCATTTAGACATCTATAACATTGTACGTTATGCATATGTCGCGTTCTGATGCCATGAACATGTTTTCTGAAGATTACTATAGGAAGTGCTTTCGTGAAGAGGTCTGTTGCATTGTTGTTGGATTAAATATATTCTATGTTAACCTTTTGATCTTTTATAAGCTCTTGAATGTACACAAAAATCTTTGGATGCATATGTTTTTTCATGTCGCTCTTGATATATCATTCTTTCATTTGAGTGATACATGCTAAGTTATTTTCTTAAATTAAAGTTGGATCTTTATCTTTATCAATTCCACATGAAGACAAAATGAGATGTCTCATCGATCTTAACCATGTACATTCGCTACTCGCTTCATTTAGTGCAATTACTTCAACGTGATTTGAGGGTGTGGCAACATGTGTTTGCTTTTGAGAAGGACAGAAAACTGTAGTACCTCCATTCATTAATATGTATCCAATATGAGACCTAAGCTTTATGAGGGTAAAATAAATAGCATGCATGTGAATAATTAATCAAACATTGTTTTAAATTGTTAGGACAAAATAACCCTAAATCAGTAGTTCCACTAAGGTATCCAAAAATTTGCTTGATCCCATTCTAATGTCATTTTGTATGGGATGAATTGAACCTTGCTAGCAAGTTTACAATGAAAGAAATGGCGGGTTAGTATAATTGGTAAGATACATAAGATCCCCAATTGTATTTAGAATTTACTTCTTAATTTTCTTAGTGGGGACAAAATGGATATTTATCAATATTTAATGATCTAACAACCCTCAAAGTGTTTACAGGATCGACATTGGCCGTATTGAAACGTTTCAAGACTCTTTATGTATAACTTGATTGATGCACAAGTATTTCGTTAGGCATACGCTCAATCTAAAACACAAGACATTATTTGGTTTTTCCAAGGTCTTTTATTTCAAATTCTTTTTTTAAAAGTTTAATCACTTCAAGGATTTCTTTATTCATTCAAATGATTGTTAGATCATCAAGATAGACATCTATGATCACATACCTAAACGATGTTATCTTAATAAATACATGTGGACAAATAATGTTATTCTTTTAGCATTTACTTGTCAAATAATGACTTAAACGATTGTGGCACATGAGCAAAATTGCTTTAACCCATACAAAGATCTTTGTAATTTTATGGAATACATTTCTTTGGGTTTTGAATTGTATGCTTCGAGTGTTTTAAGTCCTTTAGGGATTTTCATATAGATATCACTATCAAGTGATCCATACAAGTAACTGTTGCATTAGGTGTCTAAGAGAATAATTGAATTAGTATAATCCTGAACTATTAGCAAATCCCTTTTGGATTGCCCTCAAAACTAGTAATTGAATATGATGCCCTTTAGAGAGAGAAAGAGAGAGAGAGAGAGAGAGAGAGAGAGAGGGAGAGACTGATTTATTAATTTATTAACCGAAAAATAACAATAAATGAACTTATTAATATGTTATGAAAATAATATATTAATTATAAATAGTAATATTAAATTAATAATTAATCAGAAATTTATTAGATGAATTTTGGGATTCATTGTATTAGTCAAAAGTGTAAGGGTTAAAGTGCAATTATCCAATAGTGGAACAAGAAAGAGTCCAGAACCTTCCTTGGAAGGAGGTCGACGAAATTATTGTATTTCATGGCATCTAGGATATTCATAGCTGATAAATAGGAAGCTGGATAATTACCAAATTGAATAAATATTATTTTATTTATTTAGAGTTATCTCGGGTTTCTAAGTTGCACTATATAATGACCATAACCTTTAATTTTCGGCTACCACTTGATCCTTAAGAGCTCTAGGCCAAAAATTTGATATCATGTCTCCTCTATCAAAAGCTTCTTGTTGCTAGTGTCAGGTGTGAATCATCATAGGCAAGACATTTGTGTTGCTAGCTTCCGACACTACTAGAAAACAACTCTTTAATGATGCGCAAACAATGACACGCGCTGATACAGGACACACATTCGTCCGTGCCCTAAAAAATAATGTCAGATTTGCAAAATTTGAAGGATAGAGGGCACGCATTTGTGCGTGCCCTAAAATTAATGTCCAACAAAAAAAAATTACAAACACGGAGGGCGCTTATGTTAAATGTGTGTCATCTACAAATGTCGCTTTATAATTTTTTAATTAGACGCGCGTTTTTAAGGAGGGAAAATGAAAAATCTCTAAAATTCTAAAAGTTTTAAGTGCCCGCTTCTCCATTCTATCCTCATCTCCTTCCATTCTCTCCCTCTATTCTCTTTGCAAACCCTAAGCCATCGCCATCTTATTCTCTGTGCAAACCCTAGGACATGCTAGGGTTTTATTTTATTTTAAGCTTAACTTCTCCCTATTTACTCTCACTCTACCCCTTCCTCCTCCAATAAAAAATGTAGTGGGAGGCATTCTTAACGTATACGACCATTTGCAGCTGCTTTACACCGCCTCACCATCATCTTCTCATACTTTTCTCATGCCGGCGTCTATATACCACCATCTATATACCCGTCACCATTCTTTCTTCAAAGACGAACCCTTTTTTTGGGTTGATTTGCACTGGAGATGGCGCTCCTGGACATGAGTTGCTTCCTTCTCCAATAAGAAGGATGTGGGAGCGATTCTTAATGTATACTGTCGTTATCACCTTCACCTCCCCTCATTTATAACTTCACCGTGGTTTTGCACCTAGCTTTGCCACCGGTCGCTTCTAGCTTTTCACTCATTGGTATGTAACGCCACCTCCTATTTAGTTTGGAGTGCCTATGTTGAATCACTCTTACTACTCTTATTCCTTTTCTCTTTGCCGCCACCTCTTGCTGTGCACCGTTGCTTCTCTAAATCCTCTACCGCCACCTGTTTCTGGCTTTACTACCCAGAAATTTGAGGTTTACTTTGGTTTAGGTGCGATTCTTCTTCCTTTTCACATCGTATAACTTTATCTTCACTCTAATTCTCATCTTTTGCATTTCGATTTTATTTTGCCTCTCAAAATCGATCTCAAGGTCGATTTTGCATGTATTTTGACTTTAATCAATTCACTTTGACATTTGACTTTAATCTATTTTGACTTTAATCAAGGTCACTTTAGTTTGATTATGTGATACTGGTTTATTTATTTATTAAGCAATTCGCTTTCATATTTGGAAATTCAGGGGGTTTGACTCTTTATAGTTTAAAGGAGGCAAGAACCTGTACTAAGGTTCAAATTTAAGGATTTACAGAATTGTGAAGGGGGGAAGTCGATTCACAGACTAGGCAGCGAGACCAACATTTGCACTGGTGAGCCCCAATTGCAAAAGAGATTACCATTTTGCCCTTGCAAGTTTCAAACTAACTGGCATCGAGAGTTTTGTTTTTTACAATCACTTCTAATTGGGGTAGAAAATTACCATTATGCCCTTGCAAGTTTCAGCTGCCAAGAAAACTAATTGGCACTGAGTTTTTTTCTTCAATATTTAGCTTGCAATTAATTTTTTTAATATAGTTTTGATTTTTTGTTGTAGTAGCACTATACAAACATGGAAGAAGAAGAAGGAGGGGAGGTCTAGGGTTGGATTCAATTAAAAATGATAAAATAATGCGATTTTCAACTTCGAGAAACTCGTGGCTGATTTTGTATGAAATCTGTTGTCCCAATCTCTACAATTATTAATCATCAATTTTTTAATGTCGCATCTTGTTTATTATATGCAGGCCAGTACATAGCCTCAATATTTAAAGAACCCTATAAAAGTTTTTTAATCTTTCAAAGAACCCTATAAAAGGTTTTTAATCTTTAAAGAACCCTATATTGTTTCAGTTTTCACTAAACAAAGCTTCAACCTCTAAAGAACCGAACCTATAAAAGGTTTTTAATCTTTATTTTCAGGTTCTTTTGGTATTGTTCATTGTGCTGATTCGAATGGCTCTGTAAGTAATACACCTTTTTCCTTTTATTATTATATATGTAACGAGGGTATTTTGGTCTTTTCATTTAAAACTTTACAAACTCCACTACTTTCTAGGATGTTGCAGTGACAATTCTTTTAGAACAAGATTTTCATCTAGAGAATCTCTATGAAAAAACAAGAAGGAAGGTGAAACGACAGCTGTCAATGGTGTTGCTGGTGGGACGTCTAGTGGGAATGGAAATATGGCCACGGTATGTGCTTTCATCTGTTGTTCTTCCTGACGAAAGATTTTTTTTCTTAATTTGACTTTGGCTGATTTGGCAGAAGAATATGGAGCAAGAAGGCGGGATGGGTAATGGGGATTCAGCACAAATACGGATGAGCAAAGGAACCGGGGAACCGGTCGGAACCGGAACCGGAACCCCATGGAACCGGTCGGGCCGGGACCAATACTATAATATTGTCATAAAGGTAGGAGGTCAGTCAGCAGAACACGCGAAGTTTGTGTCTGCAGATGTTGCTGAGACAATGCATGGATATCGGCGGTCCCTGCACAGAAGCCCTAGTTCAGTAAGCCATTTTGATATCGATTTTTCTATTGAATCATTTCTACTTCCCATTAAACCAAACCTCCATCTCCCTTCAATCTTCTTTCAGATTATCTCCGAAGATCTTTCAGATCATGTTCATTCACATAAAGATCTGGACCAAGATGCAGCACTATATTTTAGAAAAGTATTTCAATTTTAAGAAGAACTTGCAAAGCAAATGGTCAGCCATGGTTATGTTTTGGATCTTTTTTGCTTCTACCCTTGACCAGGTCAACATTCATTCTCTTAACTCTGCTATTCATTCCATCATTATGTTCTTAACTAAATCTTTTTTATATTCTTAGGTTGGAGTTGCAAAAATGAAGGTGATTATTGAAAGAACTGGTGGACTTGTTGTTTTAGCTAAAAGTTTTGGTCATTCGATTTTTAATGATTCATTAAAAAATGTTTTTGAGAAAGGAGAAGAGTCTCTTGGTCTTGCTCGTAAGTGAGTACATAAGATGAATATATTATCATTCGTCATCATATTATTTGATGTATAACTATAAATGTATAATGAATTTGTGACTTGTGATTATATTACTTTCAGTGGCACACTTAAAATTACATGTTCAAAGGATATCAAGATTCAGGGGATCATAGGACCTTGCACATCTTTGGATAAGGTGGCAATTTAGTCATTTACTAAATTGTTCATTAATCTTTACCAATTTGTATATAATTTTTTTTGGCTATTTATGTTGCAGAAAGGACCTGTTGTTGCAAACACAGTGATAGGTCAATGGAACACCACATCATGGAAGCTATGTGGACTTGATAAAGACACTTATTTGACTGTTTTCTTTGATATATCATCAAGTGATAAAGATCCTTCAGGAAATGTAAATCCACAGTTGTATATACAAACCACCACAAGGTAATCACCTTTCTTTTTTCCCCACTTTAAAATTGTTTGTTTGAGAATGTAAGGGTAAAACGGTCATTTTGGTACAGATACCAGAGTTTTGATGGGCAACTGAAACTACGAGTTACTACAATCACTAGAAGATGGGTAGAGAGTGCTATTGTTTCAGAGGTAAAAAATAGTAACACACTTTTCTTTATTTTGCTAAAAGACTTATTTACCCTTTTCTTTAACAGGAATTAACGCAAGGTTTTGATGTAGAGAGTGCTGTTGTTTCAGTTTTTGTTTGTTTAGTCTTCTTGATTTTGTTTCTAAGTTATTAGAAAAATATTGCTTTTTTTTTTTTATTTCCAGCATGTATTTTGTTTGGATGGAGTTGCACCCATGGAAACCACTCAAGATATTAACAACTCTGAATCTCACACCACCACAATCAAAAAACCCATGGCAAGAGGATGGTCTCACAGCTGAAAAAATTGTTGTAAGTAGTTAAAACATTTAAGCTACTTAAAAAAATAGTATTTTTTTATGATTCAAAAGATCTTATTAGCTTTAAACATCCTTTTAGTGATGTTTACTTAACCACTTAACTATTTTTTTATAGTAATTAAACCGTTATACTCTTTTTGACCATTTAAGAAAACCATTTCTCCAATTACTTAGCTTTGGAAAATGTTAAAATACAAAAAAAAGAAGCAAAACACACTTTCACTATATCATGGATTAAGCCACTAAACTTTTATCTGTTTTATGATTATTATAGTGACTGTTCAGTGGCTAAATCGATAATACTTTATGCTTTTATTTATTTCAATCCTATATCAAAACCAGGTAAGCAGGAGAAATGGTTTTATTAAAAGGTCAGAAAAGTTATAATTATCTAACTACATAATTTATCCCTGTTTCCTTATATTGTTTTTATAGTCCTAATACTATTTTATAACAAATGATTTTCTAAGAAGGAATTAGGACGTCCAAAACCATCTAAGGTATATCTTCATCTTCAAACTTCATATATTTGTTAAGATATGGTGCTGGTGTTAGTGATGAAAGACAAGGTTCGGATTCAAAAAGTGTTGTAGAGCTAACAAATGGTTCTTCAGGTATGCAATACTCTAGGCATAATTATAATATAAAACTATAAAAAATATCTTTTTTGATATATATTTTTTGTTTTGTTTTGCAGAGGATACCCCTCACATTTTCCCAAATTACCCCTTCCTCTACAATGTTTTTCTGTTTTTGTGTTTTTTGTGCATCAGGTAAAGTTGATGGAAGAAAGGAATATGAAGCCCCTTGATTCAAATCTTGCAGCATTATCAGCAAAGATGCAGTAAAGACTTGGAGTTGAATTTAGCTAAGTCATTCTTGAGTGAGATGGGCCAATGTACAACTGCTTATCCATATAATCAGCTGCTTGGAGCATTAGTCTTAAAGAATTATGAAAGACAAGATGCAACTTTACTTAGTTGGAATTTGATGTACAAAGTAGATTAGATGCAAATTTGGATATTGTAAGAAATTGAATTGTATGACATTAAATTTTATGCAATGGATTGTATTTTTTGTACATGATATTTTATTTCTATTATAAGACATTAAATGCAAATTTAATTTAAAAATCAATAAATATATAAATATTTTTTTAGAACATTTAAAATTATGATACGCAAAAATGTTTGTCATCTTCATTTATGACATGGCCTTTCTTGACAGGGGCTTCCTTGATACGCATTGCGTGTCATAAACACGCGTGTCGTAAGGTTACGACACGCAAATGCATGTCGTCTTCCTTTATGACAGGGCCTTCCTTGATATGCATTGCGTGTCATAACCGCGCGTCGTAAATGCGTGTCATAAATGCGCGTCGTCTATAGACGACTGCAAAAGCGCGTCGTCTCTCTTTATGACAGGGCCTTTCTTGACGCGCATTTGTGCGTCGTCTGAGCGTTTTACGATGCGCAATTAACTTCGTAAAAGGTTGTTTTTCTAGTAGTGCGAGTTATTGAAGAAATTATTCTTGGTTGTTTACTGTAGCAATGAAAAGGTGTGTTGTTCCTTCTACAATATTCGAAATTACCTAGGGTTAGTGTTCTTGTTGTTTAATAGAATGTTACATCAATAGTGTTATGACTTAGATCTTAAGGTTGCATGTACCCTTAAGTCTTAAGGATTTATTTGCCTTAATACATGTAAACCTCATTAGTGGTATCAGAGTCAGGTTGTCTAACAGTTGAACGTACATTGCTTGAACTTGAACAAGGAGCATAAACAGACTCGTCATTTTGTTTCGACACCACTACGTGGTGTTCTTCCGCAATGACATGGTGATCTTCATATATACGTTTTTTTTATTTACCACGATGTGGTGGACCCTCAAATCAGCTAAAAATAAGTTTTTTGCTTAATTCATCAATTGATTAGGATAATTACCTTAGATAATGTTTTTAATTATATAAGACTGAATAATTAACATTTTAAATCAGATATCCTTATTTTGAATTTCTGAATTATCCTTGTGTTTTAATTATATTTAATTATTTGATTAATTAAAAGATTAAGATCAAAAACATAACTGGTTTATTTTAAGTTAAATTAATTCCTTAATTTCGAAAACTTAATTTAAATTTGTAGTTTTGAAAAGTTTTAAAATACACGTTATATATAATATATTAAAATTTAATTACTATATGTACAAGATTAAGTCAGCCAAATCGCTAGTACGCCTCATTCACGAAGCCATACTATAAGGGGAGTTTGAGGAAGCGGTTTATAAAATGATCATCATTGGGTATCAATTCTTACACATCGCTCTCTTGTATGGTGGAGGGTCGTTAGTCGGACGGATTTGGTAGGACATAACTTCATTAATAAGTATAACGACATAAAAAGTATTTAGGAAAATGTGAAAAGTATGTTAATTCATAAAATTGCACATTATACTTTATAGTAGTTAGTGGAGTGTGTGTGGTTAACCATCACACTAATAGTGACTAGAAAGAGCAATAATGGGCATCTCGAAAATTATCGTTGATTAATGGAGCGTGTGTGGTTAACCGGCACATTAAAATGAGATTATAAATGACACTGAGAGGACTAAGCTAATTTGTATGATTATTCACATCTTGTTTGTGATCCTCGGTATCCCAGTCACAAATAGAAGAGCATAATATGAGATTAAACATGCCATTGATAGATTCAATGACTCTCAAACGATCTACGAATTTGATAGTTCGAAATTAGTGAATTGCTTTTACCTACCTTCATATATTTACAATAAGATTACAACATCGTTGTTCTTAGTTGTGAATTGTTATTTTGGATCCTAGTCATAATCATTTATTACGGGTTAAAATAGTAAGGATAATTTTCATTTAACTAAAATTGTTCTTCTTTTCTCTATAGATGTCTATTCCGGTTGATGCTTCTGCTCCATCATTTTCTACCCACTACTCTGGTTTCTCCCTACTCTCCATTGTCTTCAAAGTAACTTTTGATGTCTCCAACTATAATGATTGGATACAGAACATTAGAATGTCACTTCGCTTCGAGGGCAAAGAATATGTCCTTGAAGAGAAACTCGTTGAAGTCGATGAAGCTATTGCTACACTTGAATAACTAGATCCTACAGAAAACACTACGATGATGCAACAAAAGTTGCTTGCATCATGGTCACCACAATGATTTGTAACATCCATAAAAGTCAAGCAAATTTAAAAGTTTTTCAAGCATTCAAAAACCTTTAATTATTACAAATTTGTTTTCAAAATGCTTTTATGTCAGAGTATCCTAGAAATCAAGATTATAAAAATATAAGGAGGTTCACGATCATGCCTTCGACTTCCCACGATAATTTGAAGTACCTGAAACAAAATCCAAAACTATAAGCCCGAAGCTTAGTAAGTTCCCCCAAAATACCCATACACACAACGATATACACATAATCACAAACAACATACTGTGGGTCGAATCAACCATCAGGTTGGAATAACCCATGCCCTCAACCATCAGGTTAGAATGCCAACATACTATGGGTCCAATCAACTATCGGGTTGGAATACCCCAGGCCCTCAACCATTAGGTTGGAATGCCAACATACTATGGGTCCAATCAACCATCGGGTTAGAAAACCCCCAACCCTCAACCATCGGGTTGGAATGCCAACATACTATGTGTCCCATCAACCATCGGATTGAAATGCCAACATACTATGGGTCCAATCAACCATCAGGTTGGAATACCCCCAGCCCTCAACCATCGGGTTGGAATGCCAACATACTATGTGTTGGGTAGCGTAGCATAGCGTAGCATTTTTGATGTATTGCGTCTATTGGGCTCGGTTAATAGTCCAAGTTTTGTACTCCGGTTTGGGCCTGTCCAACCGTGAGCTGGTAGGGTTTAGTATATAATAATGTGCTTGCATGCATATTAGGTTAACCATCTAGAATACGTTTGATAGCAATTACGATAGCTTTACAGATTTTATCATCGTTCTTGTAAACCCTAAATCCTCTACAGTAGAAGTTCTTTATCGAGCTCTTCTGAGGATTGCTTATTAATCATTCGACATCTTTTGATCCATTCTTGTGTTCTTGCTGTTTACTCGTTTATTTCTTTACCTGTTTTATAGATCTAATCGATCTTCAAGTAAGTTTTTAACTTATCAATTGGTATCAGAGCAGGAGGTTGTGTAATTGATACACTTCTTTTCTGTGAAAAAGGTTTCGATTTGGGTTACTCCGCATTTATTGATATTTATTGAGCCGTCATCTCATAATTGACGTATCTCGATATTTATTGTTTTGCCCTAATTTGATTTATTATAAGTCTGATCTTTGAACAAGTTATTTGATCAATTATGGACGAGTTGCAATCCAATCCCATTAATATTTCGAACAGCATTGGATCAACAACGAAGATTCCCATCTTGTACACCCATGATTATGAAGTCTGGGCGCATCACTTTGAAGATTATGTTATAGGATCTGAGGATAATGGATACCTCATCTGGGAAGCAATCTTTTCTGGACCTTTTTCTCATTCAGCAACTTCAAGAATTATTAAAACTCAAAAGGAGTAGAATGATCTTCTGAAAGACGTTAAAGATATTGCGCAAGATGAAAAAGATAAATTTCAGTGCAATATCAAAGCGTTAAGATTGATCAGGTTCGCTCTTCAATCCGATACTTTTAGGTTGGTGAGTTCATGCACAACTGCAAAAGAGATATGGGACAGGCTACGTGAATTGTACTCTACAGAAAAAGATCTTGAACACTCCATTCAAACCTTACTCTTGTCCGAGTTTGGTGAATTCAAGCAAGGAACCGAAGAAACAGTGACTCAAACGTTCGATCGCTTGAATCATCTTCTTAGCAAGATGATCAAACACGACATCGAAAGGAAGCTTATTGAGCAGAAGGTTACGTTTTTGAACGGACTCAGATCTGAGTGGAGAGCAGTTGTGTCCACAGTTAAAGCGCACAAGCAATTCAAATCCTATTCTTTGGCGAAACTGGTGGGCATCCTAAAATCTCAAGAAAAGATCGTGTTACAGGAGAAAAATGTGGTTTCAAGCCTAGGTTCGTTGGCCCTCCTGTCCAAAAGCAAAGTAGTGATGGAGGACGAAGATCTCAACTTGGATGACTATGACCTCACTTCTGAGGACTATTCAATGATGGTGTCAAACCCCAAGAGGTTCATCAAGAAGAGATTCCCCACTAACAAGAACCGAAATTGGCAGGGGAGTTACAGTTTTGAAAAGGTCAAAAATGAACCGAAGGCTGAAGAGTCAAAGAAGGAACCGAAGGCTGAAGGAGATTCAGGAGTGAGCTGCTATTATTGTGGAGGAAAGAACCACTATGCAAAAGATTGCGTCCTCAAAAAGATGGCATAAAAGGATGAGGAAAAGGATGAAGAAGCTTTGTTGCAGAAAAAGCTAGATGAAATCAGGAAGAAGAAATCTATTGCTAACCCTCCTATGAATGCGTTAATTGTGCAGGGTTCGGTAGCTGATGATGAGTTCGGTGCCGTGGAGGTCTAGTCAACCGAATCTGAAGATGATGAAGTGAGGAAGCCTTCTCATGGAAAGGCTTATGTGGCGAAAGAAGAGAGCAGTGGAGGAAGATGCTTGATGGTGTCCGACGTATCTCAGATGAGGGGATACAACACTGATGGTGGGAATGATGACACGAAGGAACAACAGAACTTGTGTTTTACAGCCAAACCGCTCAGTGTGCAGTTCAACGAGCTCGATGAACTGATCAAGAAGGTACAATAAGTTTTTGTCTCATTTAAAGTCCCATAATGCTCATATGAAAAAGAATTAAAAAGTGTTAATTCAAGAATCTCTCATCTAGATAGTAGTTTAACTCAAACTCGAGTCACCAATTCTAACCTAACTGACCAATTAAGCAGGGTGTCTTCGAAGAGTGAGGAACGGCGGATGTGGATCGAACTGAAGGAGTCGGAATTAATCAAAATAAAAGACGAAAACATTTATTTGCAAAGAGACAATTTAAAGCTTTTGAAACAGAGAAATGTTTTTTGTTTGATTGCAAAACGTCTTTACACTAATATTACTCAGCTTCATTTGGATTGTGAAATAGGACAAAAGATTCATCGCATGATTTTACCCTTCCTTGAGTTTAAGGAGGATGAAATTGATGCTGAAGCGTATAATTGTGAGAGTGTTATTTCATCTGAGGATGTTAATCCGACGTACATGTATGGACTGGACAAAATCGAATCTTTTATTAAGTCCAAGGACCATAAGGACATGCTTAAAAACCTTTTGGATGAAAATGATAAACTGAAACTGAGAACCGAAATCATACAAAAATTTGACTCTTTAAACGCCAACTTGAGCTCAGAAAATAAAATTGATGTTGAAAATGCATCTGAGCTTAATGAGGACGACAATATGAGTGAAATTTCTGTAGAGGATACAGTTGACTGTTCAGAATTTGTCAAGAGTGAACCGGAAAACCACAAGAATCTTAGTTCAGAAAATTCAGTGGAGTTCGCTCGTATGTCCCAACAAAAGTCCCCTATTCTTGCAGAGAAGGCAGTAGTATATCAGAAAGTAAGAACCACTCCAAATCAAGTGTACAAGGTCACAGGCGTAACCGAACATCAGACTGCTGAACTCACAGCTATTGTAAACGAAGACAATGCTGATGGCTGTGACGAATTCTTCTGGTCAGCTCACATTGACAATGCTGATGAAACGGTAGGTTTGTCTGAAAGAACTTCATGGAAAAGCAAAGGCAGATATGTGCCAGAACCTTTGAATAAACCTGATAGCTTCGATGTGCCAAGTACTAGTGGTACGAAAGATATTCCTCAGGAAAAAGAAATTCCTGCAAAAGAAGTCACATCCCCAAGTGAAACTTCATCAGTTCAGAGTGAACCAGCTAAAGAAAAACAAAAACCGAAAGCTAACATCCATCATCAACCGATGCAGATGAGAGATCAAAAACGTCAAAGGAATCAGAGATACAGGAAGAATCTCTCTGAAAGAAAACAGTTTTGGCAATCTCAGAATGCCTATTTCTCACATCAAGATAGGAACTTAAAGTCAGAGAAGAGTCCTGTTGAATCACAAGAGAGCAACAACAACCGAAAGCAGAGGTTCGATTTAGACAAAAACATTAACCGAAAGCAAAGGTTCGGTTCAGAAAATGATTCCAACCAAAAGCAGAGGTTTGGTTCAGAGAACTACATCAACCTAAAGCAAAGGTTCGGTTCTGAAATCAAAAGAGATCAAAACTCTAGGGTCGGTCCCACTGATGATCGAAAGCAAAAGGGTCACCCAGAGTCTTCAGCTAAGAAGTCATCTCAATCTAAGCTCTCTCATTCTAACTCTTCTAACTCTTCTCCACCTCGTTCTAAATTCCATTATGTTCCTTCTCCAAAATCTCAATCATCAGCTGAACAAAAAGGAAAACAGAAGGTTTCAGTGGTTATACCAGAGTCAAAACCGAAAGCATCAAATCCCAATAAAATTAAAGTTTTTACCATCAAAAAGAAAGATGATACAACTCTAATAAAAAGAACATATTTAGTTGACATCTCTCTTACTATTCCTGTTCCTATGAAAGGCTCACGAGGACCCAAGAAACTTTGGGTTCCTAAATCTGCTTAATTTTTGCAGGTTATCAGTGACGAGCAGTTTGACGAAGAATGGTACATTGATAGTGGCTGCTTGCGTCACATGACAGGAAGGAAGGAAGAGCTAAGGGAATATAGGTCTCTTTCAAATGGTGGAAACGTCAAGTTCGGGAACAACTCCTTCGGCACCATAAAAGGATATGGAATGATTACAAATGGTGATTTCACGATAAGGAAGGTTGCATACGTGGAAGGACTACAACACAACCTCATTAGTGTATCTCAACTTGTTGGAGGTACCGGTCTCAAAGTCTCATTCGACGATGAGGGTTCTGAAATAATTGAGAAGAAGACGAAAAGAGTTATCCTCAAATTGGAGCGTAAAGGTGAAATGTTTCCTCTAAACCTCAAACCCATAAAAGGAAACCCAGCTATCTGCCTGTTATCCAAAGCACAATCTGACGAAAGCTGGCTGTGGCACCGAAGACTCTCTCATCTCAACTTTAAAGACATCAACAAACTTGTCACTGGAGGCCATGTTAGGGGTCTTCCATTGCTCAAGTACGATAGAGACCATTTGTGTGCTGCATGTGAAATGGGGAAGCAGAGTCGTCAAAGTCATCCATCTATAATAAACACTAAAGTTGTTGAACCACTAGAATTACTTCATATTGATTTGTGTGGTCCATCATCTATCGAAAGAATCAGTGGTAGCAAGTATATTCTTGTTATTGTTGATGACTTTTCGCGTTTTACATGGGTGTTCTTTCTGAAGCTTAAATCTGAAGCGACTCACAAGCTAAAAGTGTTCATCAAGCAGATTGAAGTACAGCTGAAGAAGGTCGTTCGCAACATCAGAAGCAACACTGGATTGGAGTTCAAAAATAGAGAATTCGAAGAATTCCTGGCAGAAAAGGGAATTAGTCACAACTTCTCAGCTCCCTACACACCTCAACAAAACGGGATTGTCGAAAGACGAAACCGGTCTTTGTGTGAAGCAGCCCGAACCATGCTAAGTTTCGCTTCCTTACCTCTTTATTTTTGGGCTGATGCTATTTCTGCTGCTTGTTTTACACAGAACAGGTCATATCTCAACAAGCGCTTCACTCTCACTCCTTATGAGATCATCAACAACAGGAAGCCAAATGTGAAGTTTTTCCATGTGTTCGGTTCACGGTGTTTCATCTTTAATTCCAAAGAACACCGCAACAAGTTCAATGTCAAAGCCTACGAAGGGATTTTTCTGGGCTATTCTCTAACCTCTAAAGCGTACAGGGTATTAAACAAGCGTTCGAGGAGAATAGAAGAAACTTACTACGTGACTTTTGATGATAGCTATGTCAAAAAGCTAAAGGCCAACGAAGATACAGCTGGAGAAATCTTTCCTCAAACTGGCCAAGTCACAGCCTCGATCGCTAATCTATTCGAGAAGTTCATGGAGCTTTTTGATGAACCAGAGAAGGCCACTCTCTCTGAAGCCAATGCAGCAGACAACAAGGTAGATCATATGAAGCAAAGTGTTGAAGACGCTGCAAGGAGAATGAATGAACGAGGATCATGTTCTGACGAGCCTCCATCACCCAATGCTTTAGTCGAGGGGGAGGATCCACCATCATCATCCCAGCCGAGCTCACAAAATTGAGGGGGAGCTAAGGTCTCAAACTACTCCCGAAAGCACTTTGCCAACCGAAAGCACTTCGCTAACCGAAAGTGCCTCACCATCCGAAGGTGCATCAACGCCCAAAAGCTCAGCACCACAAGAAACCACTGTAGCTCAAGATTCTCAAGACATTCCTGTAAGATCATCTATCGAGGGGGAGCATGCTGATATGTCTTATGACTATGAAAGCCAGTCCGAACCAGAAGAAATGATAAACGCTGAATTAGATCCAACCTTTGATCCAAACTTCCCTCCTCTCACCAAATGGACCAAAGATCATCCTGTCTCTCAAGTTGTTGGTGATGTATCTGAAAACGTTCTGACTCGATCACAACTCAAGGCAAAACATACTTCCTTGTTTTCTAAAGTCGAATTTTGCATGTTTAACTCATTCGTATCAAAAGTTGAACCAAAGACAGTTAACACTGCTCTTGATCACTCCGATTGGGTTCAAGCTATGTAAGACGAACTGAATGAATTTGAAAGGAACAAAGTTTGGCAACTTATTCCAACTCCTCCAGATGCCTCGGTTGTTGGTCTCAAATGGGTCTTCAGGAACAAAATGGACAAGGAAGGGAACGTTATCAGGAACAAAGCACGTCTGGTAGTGAAAGGATACTGTCAGGAGGAAGGCATTGACTATGAAGAGACTTTCGCTCCTGTAGCTAGGCTTGAATCAGTAAGAATATTTCTAGCCTATGCTGCCCACAAAAACTTTGAGGTCTACCAAATGGACGTCAAGTGTGCATTTCTCAATGGAGAACTCGAAGAAACTGTGTATGTGGAGCAACCTCCTGGCTTCATAAATGAAAGGTATCCTAATCATTGTTATATTTTGGATAAAGCCGTGTATGGACTGAAACAAGCTCCGAGAGCCTGGTATGAAACGCTGACTAAATTTTTAAAGATGTCCAAATTCAATCAAGGTTCGGTTGACCCAACCTTCTTTCGTAAGAAGGAAGGTAACCACCTTATGATTGTTCAAATTTACGTCGATGATATCATCTTTGGCTCTACGAATCCCAGCCTAACAGTTGAATTCAGAAAGCTGATGGAGACTAAATTTGAGATGAGCTCAATGGGTCCAATTAACTTTTTCCTTAGTTTAAATATTAGACAGGGACCCGAAGGCATCTTTATCAATCAGGAAGCTTACACGAAGACTCTTCTATAAAAATTTGGCATGATGGGAGATTCAAAGGTCAAAGTTCCAATGGCGTTCGGCACCAAGCTCACCCCATCCTTGGACAAACCGGCAGTTGATATTACACTGTATCGCCAGATGATTGGTTCACTGATGTATCTTACTGCAAGCAGGCCTGACATAATGTTCTCTGTTTGTTATTGTGCTAGATTTCAGGCAAACCCACGCGAACCTCACATGCTTGCAGTAAAGAACATTCTACGATATCTCAAGTGAACTACCTCCTTAGGTCTTTGGTATCCATCCAACTCGGGCTTCTTTGTTCAAGCCTACTCAGATGTAGACCTTGGAGGTTGTGGATTAGACAGGAAAAGCACCACTGGAGGCTGCCAATTCCTTGACGGGAAGTTGGTTAGCTGGCAATCAAAGAAACAAACGTGTGTGTCTTTGTCTACAGCTGAAGCAGAATACATTGCAGCTGCATCCTGTACCTCTCAAGTGATTTGGATCCAGAGTCAACTCCGAGACTATGGACTCAATATGAAAAAGATCCCACTATATTGTGACTCTGAAAGTGCAATTAGGATCTATCATAACCCAGTGCAACACTCCAAGACCAAGCACATAGCACTGAGATATCACTTCATCAAAGATCATGTGGAAGATGGAAACGTTGAAGTACACTTTGTTAGAACCACTGATCATTTGGCTGATGTCTTTACCAAAGCTCTTCCTGAAGCGTCATTCAACAAAATTCTACAAGGGCTAGGTATGATGGAATCAGAGTCAGTACCACAAACTACCTCTCAACCTCAAACGTCAGAAGCGAAATAGACCGAACGTTCGGGTTCGATTGAATCATCTGCACTCGCTCATCATTTCAAAGGTAGTTTTCTTGGTTGTAAATTTCATGTACAAAGTTGTTTATCTTTTTGTCAAAAGTATTTCCTTTTTGAAAGTCTAAATTCCTCGGTTTTTCAAAATTTTTGAAAACCGAAACCAACCGAACGCTCGGGTTCGGTTTTTCAAAATTTTTCAAAACCGAAACCAACCGAACGCTTGGGTTCGGTTTTTCAAAATTTTTCAAAACCGAAACCAACCGAACGCTCGGGTTCGGTTTTTCAAAATTTTTCAAAACCGAAACCAACCGAACGCTCGGGTTCGGTTCCAAAGTTTTTTTTCTCTCAATGTTTTTTTCTTTTCCAAAGTTTTTTTTCTTTTATTTTCTTTCTTAGTCTTATTTTTCCTATTATTTATCATTTTTTTATATATATCAAAACTCCAAAAATATTTCGTTCTTCATTTGCTTTTTGTCTTTAATTTCTATATGTGTGTTCGTTCGTTTATGGGGAAATATTTGTTGGATTAGTTAAGTGTCCCTAGAAGCATGCTGCTGTATGTGCCGAAAGCCTCATCAAATTCTGAATAACAGCCTTAATGACTTGGTATACACAAACCTTGTCTTCCCAATTAGGCTATCATATTTATTCTAATCGAGAGCTACCTAACTCTCTTCTCACATGAGATCAGAGTTTTCTGCTTGGTCCTACTTTTCATAGCAGAGGTACTTTTCTTTCTTAAAACCATCTCTATTACATTCTCCATTAAATTCGTTTCATTAATGTAACCCTTGAGACTCTCAGAAATTACCACTGAGGTTTATGGTTACTCAAAAACTGTGTTTATGATCTTAGTCTCGTGCCACTACGAGCTGAGTGAAACCCAAAATTCAATACCAAATCTGAATTGAAGGTGAGCAATTAATTTGCTCAAGTTTTCACTAATGAATTGACGGATGTATCCTAATGAAATCTCAAGTTTTTCTTTTGTGTGATTCCTATGAAATTGTTAACCACCATAACATTTCTTCCCTTGGGATCCAGTTTTATTTTTTTTTTGAGATTTTATATTTTCCAAGCCACTTTAAAATCATTTCCTACCTACTTCTTCAACAGACTACACCGGTCTCACAAGTACTTTGTTCACTTTCTATCTTATTTCAAGATTAGGACTGTTGAATCAAAGCTAAAACCACCCTTAGGAGCCTAATTAAAAGAAGCCTTTCAACACTTCTTAATAAGTGTTTGATCGTTATTCAACGGGAAACCACACTAACACTTTAAGGTCTCTCTTGACTTTGAAGGAAGAGATTCGTGCCCAGGATCATTTGTTTCGTGTCATTATTGACATCACATTTATTCCTAAAAGGATTTGCTTTATTTCTTTTCTTTTTACACCCTTAGCACGAAAATCTTTGATTTTCCAAAATTCTGGTTCTATTAATTACAGGCTTTTTCATTGGATCGGTGATTAATTATAAAGATGTGGTCAAAATTAATCCACGTGGGCGTATTATTCAAAAGATGCTGTTACACGGATAAGATGAAGGGTTGCTGACTCAGGCGGGAGTCTTTCAAACGGCGGGAAAAAGGGAACGCATGCGAATTTGAAGTGTCTAATCTTTAACTGACGTCGCAGACGTGTGTGCGAATTTGAAACGGTTCCTCTCTGGCACAGAAAGGCGCGTGTGGATTTGAAATGGTTTTGCACAAACGGCGCTTGATGGGCGGCGTGTTCAAGGAATCTGACACTCTCTCTCATGCGTGATCATCGCTTACCTTAACTGTCACGCATCAGTCAAATTCCGGGAAACCCTTCGTATTTCGATAGAAGATTTTGAAGACTTTTCTCTCTCCTTAAACCCCAGTATAAAAGGCGCCATCATCTCTTATTTACCTCTTTACTGCATCAAAATTCCCAAGAGAGCAAAAATTCCCTGAAACCCTTACTGTTCATCATCTTCTTCCCAACTTCAACAATGGCAGAATCATCCTCCGTTCACGCTACTTCCCACATCCTTCCCATTCGCCCTCAACAGTGTTTGGTAATCGACTTAACCCCTCAGGCATACGACTCCTACATGTTCCCAATCATCGAGTGCCTGAAGTATTCGCCAATAGCACCTGCACTTTCAAGGGTGGAATCAGTGCCCATGGAGCTTTTATCGCAGATTTATGCGACTGCACATTATGATAAAGCGGTCGATAGGATTTTCTTCGAGGTTTCTGATCACAAAGCCTCTATTTCCATGCAACGATTTGGCTAATTGCTAGGGTTTGCAGCTGACCCTTCAAGGGTTCATCCGGAGACAATTCCGTTGGGGCACCTCTTCAACATGTTCTATAATATGGGGTACACGGAGGTGCTAACTTCCGTCGCTAAGTTCAAGAAATCGTGTTTGCCGCCACAGTGGAACGGAATGTTCACTGTACTTTTCAAGGGTCTTTCAGAACGGAGCTCAGGTTCAGATGGCTCCAGTCGACTCTTCCTGTCCATTTTGTATGGAGTTTACAACGGCGTCAACGTCGACTATGGGTTTGTTCTCTGGCAACAACTCATCCAGAGTTTATCTTCTTCTTCACGACATTCTGAGGTGTCGTATGCCAGGTTTTGGACCTTGATCACTAAGTGGGCGATGGATAAGAACGATGTCCCCACTGTTGCCGGCGCATCGATGTCTTCGATTGGTACATTCCATACCACGCAGATTATCGTATCAGATGCATCGAAGTTCCCTTTCAATGGTTCCATCCAGGAGACCATGTACGCTGATGTTCCAGCTGACAGCAGGATCATCCGGACCTACAAAGAATTCAAGCGGTCTGGCCCGAGGGATCTCACGCCGGAGATGCTCAAGTCCATTCATGATGCCGATAAGCCTGCTTCGAAAGGCAAAAAGGCAGATAAAGGGAAGCAAGTGGCGAAAGGGGCTAAAGGCCCTTCTCCTAAAAAGAGGAAAGCTACTAAAGCTGCTTAGTCCCCGCAGCAGAAGAGGCGAAAGACTCAACCAAAGCGAAAGCTCATTATCGCTTCCTCTTCCAGTGAGTCGGAGGGTGAGAGTTCGGATTCGGACGACTCTCCAAGAGGCAACACACCTCCAAGGGGCAGCACACCACCCTGATCACCTACCCCTGATATGCAAATCCATACCTCTCCACTTCCCTCTCCTACTCAAACAGTTCCTACTTCCATTCCCACCATAAACCCCACTACCCATATTCCCAAAACCTCAAACCCTATACCACCACCCATTTTCACTGATGCAACAACAACATCTACTGCAAAGGTTACAACCAACGTATCTGATACGGGGGTTCATACCGATGCACCCGAACCACCGCCAGCAACCGAACCCAGACACACAACCGAAACCCAACAACCACCCGAACCCACCCCTACTCAAAAACAAACCGAACATACACCTACAACTACTCCTACACCCGAAACAACACAACCAGCACCCACCCATACAACCGAACCACCACCAGCTTCACCACCACCACCATCTCCCGGTCATGCCTCTGACGGCGATAACCCTTTCCTTGGCGGGGAGAACATGACATTTGATTCGGTCTATTACAGTCCGTTTCAGGTGCAAAGCGACGATGATGAGGATGCTCCGGTAACAAAGAAGCACCTTAAGGAGCTGCATGAGAAGGTCGCCTTGCTCATTGCTTCCTCCTCCAATTCTCAATCATCTCTCTCTGAAGCTGCTCTTCAGAAGATTGTTGATGCCTTCTCCAGGGCTCAGCACGATTCGGTCGCTTCTGCCACCGCCGCCATAGATGCCTCGATGAAAGCTTGTGAGGCAGCGACCGAAAAAGTCGATAAACTATTCTCTGACGCCTCTACCCCGTTACAATCTTTGCAGGAGAGTGCCACTGCTACCAAGACAATGTTGGAACCAATTGTTCAACAGTTGGCCACGTTTGTCTCCACGAAGTTGAAGTCATTTGCCACACTTCGCCAATCGCTCAGTGACGACAACTCTGCCCTTCGTGCCTCTATCGACGAGCGCCTCTCTAAACTCCAAGAGGATCTAATCGCTGAAAAGTCGTTGCTGGACGTTCTGGCAACGAAGACTACTGCCCTCAAGGTCAAGAGTGCTCAGCTTTCCAACTCTCAGCAACAAATTGACGCTCTTCGATCCGAACGGGAAGTCATCAAGACGTGTGTTTCGGATGTACACTCAGCTCTATCCAACATCCTTGAAGCGCACGATCCGATCCTGAACCATTCTGTGAGGCGTACCCTTGCAGAGAAACTCGCTCCTGCCCTTGATCTGCTAAGTAAAATTGAAGGGCCACCCAGTTTCGTGTCCACTCCGAAACAAGGGGGAGAAAAGGAGTCCGGATCGCAACCACCTCCTTCCTCAAAGGCAACTCACACAACCGAACCTCCTCCTACAGGTCAAACCTCTGGTTCGGGTGTGAAGGACAAAGGCAAGAAAATTGCTGAGGAAGAAGAAGAAGAAGACAACGAAACCATTGTCGACTTGCTTAAACGCAAAAGTCGTCGCAATGTTGAAGATGATAATGTTCATGTGGCGAGAGAAGCTGAAGAAGCTGAACGCAAAAAGAAAGAAGCCCACGACCTCCTCGAGAGCAGGAAGACTCTTTTCCCTGCTTGGACTCGAGAGAGAATGATAAAGGAGGCAATCGATACTCCGAGCATCTTATGGCTTGAACCGGTAATCCCCTTTCACTGCTACAACTCCGTCGACTTGCATTTCTACATGCCCTTAACCCGAAAGGCGTTCATCTTTCACGCCTTCGCCAACGTTGCCGAGGTCCCACATCCTCATCCGGAGGTTGATCGGGAATTGATTGAGTTCTATCTGAAGGCCGCTCAACCCCAGTACCAAACCTGGAGCGCTCAGAAGATTATCAACGTTCGGGTTCTGAAGCCATATACTGAAGGGAGATTTATCAACGTTCGGTTCAATGTGCTCAGAGGGTCTACAAAAACCGAACATGCCATCTCTTTAGCAGATCTACCGAACCTCAACCCCCATGACTGGATCGTTCTGCACAACATCCTTTTGACTAATGAAGCTGAATATGGTCCAATCATTGACCATCTCAAGAGGAAGTTGGTGTGCTACATCATGGAGGTCGCCCTGATGCATCAGGAGATCGCAAATGTCTTCAAGAAGAAACCGAAGATTTCTCCTGTTGGCTCGGCCAGTGATCTAAACCAGATGAAGATGGGAAAGATTGACCCAAGGCGAAACTCGGTCATGTTCACTAGGAGTGAAGGACAAAAATGTCTCTTTGCCTTAGCGGCTAAACATCTTTATACCACTGCTTGTCTAGAGCACGTGCTGGGGATCATCCACAGGTGTAAAGAAAATACAGCGGATGATATCAAATACTTTGACGACATGATTCAGTGGTACATCCGGTTCAGACAGACGATACTCGCCCTTATCTCGCATCTGTTTGAGACTGTAAAGAAGAAGGCTCCTGCTGCTGGTCCAAGTAAGAAGAAGTAATGATCTCGCTCCAATTTGACGCAAAGGGGGGAGATTGTTGGGTAGCGTAGCATAGCGTAGCATTTTTGATGTATTGCGTCTATTGGGCTCGATTAATAGTCCAAGTTTTGTACTCCGGTTTGGGCCTGTCCAACCGTGAGCTGATAGGGTTTAGTATATAATAATGTGCTTGCATGCATATTAGGTTAACCATCTAGAATATGTTTGATAGCAATTACGATAGCTTTACAGATTTTATCATCGTTCTTGTAAACCCTAAATCCTCTACAGTAGAAGTTCTTTATCGAGCTCTTCTGAGGATTGCTTATTAATCATTCGACATCTTTTGATCCATTCTTGTGTTCTTGCTTTTTACTCGTTTATTTCTTTACCTGTTTTATAGATCTAATCGATCTTCAAGTAAGTTTTTAACTTATCACTATGGGTCCAATCAACCATCAGTTTTGAATACCCCAGGCCCTCAACCATCGGGTTGGAATGACAACATACTATGGGTCCAATCAACCATCGGGTTAGAATACCCCGGACCCTCAACCATTGGATTGGAATGCCAACATACTATGGGTCCAATCAATCATCGGGTTGGAATACCCCAGTCCCTCAATCATCAGGTTGGAATGCCAACATACTATGAGTCCAATCATCCTCGGGATGGAATACTCTCACTACCAATCAAACATGTGCACCTATATATCAGATAATCATATAATAGTCTACAGAGATAACATACTAGGTTCCAATCATCCACAAGATGGAATACCCTTAACTACTAATCAAACATGTGCACATATAACAGGTAATCACATAAGAGTCTACAGACTGTCAAATTGTTCTACAGATCTCTAATCATAGGAACATCCTATCTACCAAGATACCGATCTACTCGATCTCACTAATAACAAAGTAGGATAACAATCCAAAGGGATGGCCTTGGTACCTTCGACCATTGAGTATAGTGAGGAAAACTCACCTCACGATGTCGGAATTTAGTGATAAGATCAAACTCCCGAATCACAGCCATGAACTCCACCACCTATAACCACCATAGGACCAAGTCCATCAAAATCCTAAATTACCAGAATACCCTTAGGAGTCAAAGTTGGTCAACCCTTGGTCAAAGTCAAAGTCAATGATCAAGGTCAAAAGTCCATGTTAACTCAACTTGTCGAGTGCAGCTTACTGACTCGCCGAGTTCCTTCAGAACACAGAAACCGTGAAAACTTGAGTCAACTCGCCGAGTTGCCAAACAACTCTTCGAGTCCATGCAGTGTCCAGAATAGCTGGGAAAACGCTAACCACTCGTCGAGTCACCTCATTAACTCGTTGAGTTCATGCAGAATCCAGAAAACGGGAAAACCCGTCTCAACTCGTCGAGTTGGCCATCCAACTCTTCGAGTTCTTCAACCAAATTGCATTCAGCCCATTCCAGTCGAGTCCAAACTTTACATGCATTCAAGGCCTTAAGAGGCTTAAAAAACCAAAACCAAGTCTAATATGGGTTTTAAGTCATGGAGAAGGGACAAAGCTTACTAAAGTCGGGAACTTTATAACTATGAGGGCTTAGAGGAGTTTAGATCTGAAGTAACAACTTCAGATCATGTCCAATACACTAAATGACCCAAAAACTTGCTAAAAATGGCCTTAAACCCATGAATAAGGAGATCTAACACTAGAATGATCATGGTAACAACTTGTTACCTTCAAATGGAAGCCAAAACGATGTAGATGCTAGATCCACAAGCTCCTTCCCGTTCCAAACTTCTCAACCTTCAAGCTTCTTCAACAAATTCACCAAAGACACTCTTTTAGCCTCACAAACACAATGGATCAGTAAAGAATGGATAGGGTTTCCTTCTCTAAGTAAAGAGGTGATTAGGGAGGTAAAAGGATGTGGGTTAAGTCCTTTAAATAAGGTGCAAACTCTAGAAATTAGGGTTTTCTCATTCAGCTCCTACTCGTTGAGTTGTGGTCCTCTAACTCATTGAGTAAACCTCATAAATCACATGGGTTGGGTACTCTTTACAAGACCAGTTGGAGCCTTTAACTCGTCTAGTAGGCTTCCTTATTTGCAATAAAATCCCTAAAATCACACTCCTAGAAATCAGGATGTTACATGACTCTTGCATTGTAGAGGTTCTATGAGGACTACCGGCCCTTTTAGATGAACAATGATCTTGTGTAAAAGTACCACAAGAGAGCTCTTCAAGAGAAGTTTGAATATGGTCAGATCTCTTATGGCTTGAAAAATGAAAGAAGGAGAGTTTGTCTGCACCTATGTGCAGAGAATGCAAAGATACATAGAGCACCTGGTTAAGCTCAATGTGGAATTTGATGAGGAGTTGGCCATTGACATGGTCGTACACTCCTTTCCAAGTTGTTATGATCAGCTTATATCGGCTTATCATTTGAAAAACAAAGAAACCATATTGGCCTAACTCCACAACTTCCTATAAACTGCAGATTCGGGATTATGGGCAACAATTCAACCCCTCCTTCTAATTCTTCCGTTCTCGCCATTGAAAAAGGTAAAGGGAAGAAAAAGAAGGATGCTCCTAAAGCTAACTGGAAGAACAAGGCTCATGCAGGATCATCAAGTAATGGGACAAAGGCGAAGCCCAACACAGACATTCCAGCTGTTAGTGAACCTAAAGAGGCCATCTGTTACCATGTCCATGACAAGGGCCATTGGAAGAGGAGCTTCCCCAAATACTTGCATGACATCAAGGATGTCAAGGTGAAGCCATCATCGGTAGGTACATACACTATTCAAAATAATTAATCACCATATACTCATTCTTGGGTCATTGATACAGGATGTGGATTTCACTTTTATTCTGCTTTTCAAGTGCTAAAACAAAGTGAGGAGGTGGAGCATAGAAGGATGAATCTGATCATGGGAAATAATCTATCTTCTCCTTTTACCAAGATTGGGACTTATCAGGTCATGTTTAGTAGTGATGTTAGGATTAGTTTAATTGATTGTTGCTACTCATCAAAAATGACACGAAACACTATTTCATTTCATGCATTGTTTAGACAAGGTTTTCACTATGCTTTTAATGATTTGAATGGTTCGATTTTAGTTTATAAAAATGGTGTTTTTATATTTGAAGCTTTACCTTATAATGGTGTTTATGAAACTGTGACTTGTGTTGATAGCTTAGGCAAGAGTGTATTTCATATTGATTATTCTAATGGTCCAGACAAGGCATGCTTGTGGCATTATCGTCTTGGACACATTAACAAGAAACGCATCACCCAACTCCAAAATGATGGAGTCTTGGAATCTTTTAAACTAAAGTCAAATGATGAATGTAAATCTTGTCTTTTGGGAAAGATGAAAAAATCACCTTTCACTAGATCTTGTGAAAGAGGTGAGTGTTTGTTGGACCTCCTACACATAGATGTGTGTGGAACCTTTAGATCCACCACTAGAGATGCTAACCAATTTTATGTAACATTATAGATGATTATAGTAGATATGGCTACATTTACTTAATCAAACATAAATCGAAAACCTTTGAAAAGTTCAAAGAGTTTAAGCATAAAGTCGAGAATTAGTTATGTATGAAGATAAAGTTGCTCCAATCTGATAGAGGATGAGAGTATCTTAGTATCGAGTTCCATGACTACCTTAAGGAATGTGGAATAGTTTCACAATTGACTCCTCATAAGACACCACAACTTAATGGTGTGGCTGAGAGGCGAAATTGAACCTTGTTGGACATGGTTCATTCCATGATGAGTCGAGCCACTCTTCTTATTTCCTTCTGTGGGTATGCCTCAGAGACAATCACCCATATCCTTAATCTTGTCCCTACTAAAAGGTTGCCAAAACACCTCACGAAATGTGGACAGACTAAAAAATTAGCACATACCGAAGTTTGGGGTTGTAAAGTTTTCGTTAGACAAGAGAATCATGACAAGCTAAAAGCTAGAAGTGAGAGATGTATTTTCATTGGCTATCCACAAATGATTTTTTGATATTTGTTCTACAAGCCTTGTGAAAATGTGGTCTTTGTATCACGAAGAGGAGTCTTTCGCGAGAGAGAGGTCATAAGCAAAGAGGACAATGGGAGTATAATTGACCTTGAAGAGATTCTAGAGTCAATCAATGAAGGAACCTCACAAGACACTAGCACTCAACTAGAGGAAGAAATTCCAATTGATCAAGTTGACAATTCATAACCTCTTCGTCGTTACAGTAGAGTTAGCATGTCACCAAAGTTCTATGGTTTCCATATAACTTCAGATGGTGATACGTTTATCAGTGATAAAACACTGATAAATTTGGATGAGCCAGCTTACTACAAGGAAGCAATGATAGGCTCTAACACTGCTAAATGGAAAGAGGCAATGGACAACAAGATCAAGTCCATGTATGGCAACCATGTTTGGAATTTGGTTGATCAACCACCTGCTCGAAAGATAGTTGGTTGCAAATAGATCTTTAAGAAGAACACTGACATGGATAGAAATGTGTGCACTTTGAAGGCTTGACTGATTGCGAAGGGCTTTACTCAAACCTAAGGGGTTGACTATGATGAGACCATCTCACCAGTGGCTAAGAGAAAATCTATTAGGATAATGCTCGCCATAGCTGCCTTTCATGATTATGAAATTTGGCAAATGGATGTGAAAACTGCTTTCCTTAATGGAAAGTTGGTTGAAGATGTTTACATGAGTCAGTCAGAGGGTTTTGTTGCAAAGTTTCCAAATAGAGTGTGTAAGCTTGAGAAATCCATATATGGATTGAAATAAGCATCTCGTAGCTAGAATCTTAGCTTCCATGAAAAAGTCAAGGAATTTGTTTTTTCTAGGATTGAGGAGGATTCATGCGTTTATGTCAAAGCTAGTGCGGAGTATAGTAACTTTTCTAGTGTTGTATGTTGATGACATACTACTCATGGAAAATGACATTTCAACCTTGCAAGAAGTGAAATCTTGGCTTCGAAGGTGTTTCACTATGAAGGATCTAGGAGTGGTTGCCTATATTCTCGAGATAAGAATTTTGAGAGATAGAAAGAACAGGCTAATTGGACTTAGTAAAAGTACATACTTGGACAAGGTACTAAAACGGTTTAGTATGAAAAATTCCAAGAAATGTGAGCTACCTATTCAAATCAATTTTGATTTGAACAAGACTCAAATCCCAAGTACGAATGAAGAGATTGCTAATATGAGTCTAGTCCTATAAGCTTCGGCTGTAGGATCGATCAAGTACGCTATGACATATACTCACCCCGATGTGTCCTTTGGTTTAAGAATGGTAATTTGCTATCAGGGAAATCCTAGAAGAGCTCATTAGACAACAGTTAAGAACGTTGTTAAGTATTTGCGAAGGAAAAAAAACATGGTTCTAGTCCTTGGTGGCAATGATACGTTGAAAATAACTGGGAATAGTGATGCCAGCTTACAAACAGATAGAAACAACTTTCGTTCTCAATCTGATTGGGTATTTACATTAAATGGAGGGGCACATACATGGAAAACTTCCAAGAAAGACACAGTGGCTGATTTTACCTATGAATAAGACTACATAGCGGCAAGTGAACATCAAAGGAAGAAGCCTAATTAAAGAACTTCATTGGAGATCTTGTACTAGTCCCAACCGTTTAGAAACCATTGGAACTTTTCTGCATTAATGAAGGATCGATTGCTTTAACCAAAGAATTGAGAGATCATGGAAAATCAAGATATATTGACAGAAAATACCATTATATAAGACATAGAGTTGAAGAAGGTCATCTCATAGTGAAAAGAGTCTAATTAGAAGATAATCCTGCAGATCCTCTGACAAAGGCTCTGAGTAGGGTTATGCACAAACAACATGCCAAGAGCATTGGATTGAGAGATAACATTAGTTTTATTAGTTAGATGACTAGTTTGAAACTTGTAACAAAATTAATGCAATTGACTTTTGGTGATTAAATAATAGAGATTATTTATGAGGTTGTTTACTGCCTTTAGCAATTATTTATTCTTATGTTTTGTTTTGCATGTTTTACTTCTTGAATAATTTAATTATTCAAATTCCACAGTCTCATACTTTGGGAAGTAAGTAGTGAATTATGACTATCATGAATTGGATTTTAGATTGTGTAAAAATTTTATACATAGAAATTGTATTGCCACAACATTCATGAGTACTTAGAAATGACGATTTAAGTATTAGATAAACTCATGCTCGGAGAATTACTTCATGTGTAACATCCCGAAATACCAAGAGTAGAGTAGAAGGGCTAAAAGAGTAATTTGGGAAAGAGTGACTCGGCGAGTCCATGGGTAGACTCGGCGAGTAGAGTCGCGACTGGGTCGCGTGTTAAGTATCCGACATGGCGAGTCAGTGAGATGGACTCGGCCAGTAGGCACTGAGTGGAGAGAACCCTAATTCCCGGGGTTGAGCCCTATATAAACATCATTATGTTTTCCTCCCAGCCTCTTTGTTCCCCCTTGAGTCCCAGAAACCCTAAAATCGTGGAGAAGCACCATTATTGAGCAAATTGGAGCTTGAAGAGGTGGTTGTTAAAGAGATTCCAAAGAAGAAGAGGCTTCAATCAAAGGGCTTTGCAAGGATTCGGGATAATCATCTTCTGGAGCTTCCTTTTGAGGTATCTTTCCATTGTTTGAGCTGCTATTGTCTAGATTCTTCATTTTGGGGGGGGGGGGTGTTGAGATCATATCCTTTGGATGTATTGGAGTTTAGAGGCTAGATATGAGGTTGCTACCTCAGATCTGGGATGGAGAAGAGTTAGAGTGCATGAAAGTCCCTGTGTTGAGTGTTGGATGAAGCTATTTTGTCCCAAACCTTAGCCCTAATGTGCAAAATGCATAGATCTGTTTGGATTCACGTAAAGTTTGCCACTTTACGTGATGGATGAGTTGTAGGAGGCTAGATCTATGTTTTGGAGCAATTGCATGGCCTGGAGTGCTTCTGTATGGATTCAGACCGGTGGTACTCGGCGAGTCACATGGGTGGACTCGACGAGTTGCTTGAAGATGGCCTGGAACTCGGCGAGTTGTATGAACAACTCGGCGAGTAGGATGAAGATTGCCTGGAACTCGGCAAGTTGTATGAACAACTCGGCGAGTAGATTGAAGATAGCCTTAGACTCGGCGAGTCTGTTCTTAGGCTCGGCGAGTCTTGTCGAAGAGTCCCAATATGTTCTGGTCGAGTCGAGAATCGGTGAGTCTAGGGATGACTCGGTGAGTTGTTTTCGAGTGGACTCAGAGTTGTTGAACTCGATGAGTCTCGGGGTGACTCAGCGAGTTAGGTCGCGGTTTGAAGGAAGTTCTGATTTTGGGGACTCGGCGAGTCATCGGGTTGACTCGGCGAGTAGAGTCAGTCAGGGGTTGACTTTGACCTTGTCTTTGACCAAGGGTTGACCATTGGTTTCCAGGGGCATTTTGGTAATTGTTGATTGTTTTTTTGAGTTTAGTGCATTGGCGGTTGTCCAGTGGTGGAGATCGTATCAGTGATCGGAGCAGTTCGGGTTATCTGTTCAGTTGGCAGTTTCGAGGTGAGTTATCCTCACTATATCAACAGGGTCTAAGGCACCAAGGCCGGCCCTTATCGGATTGAGATCCAGGTAGTTGTTGTTACGTTGTTGCTATGTTATGTTTGCATCCTGAGAGCTAGGATGGTATATAGAGACCTGTTTGAGATCAGTATCCTGAGAGATAGGGCGATGCTATGCTAGTGACCTGTTAGGTCGGTATCCTGGTTAGGGGATGATATGCTATGTGATCTGTTTGATCTGCTTGTTGACTGTGAATTGCTATATGATTGTATGTATATGTGCACATCGTTGTTTGGATTGGAGTTGGGTTGAGGCGGGTCCTGCTGTGTGCGGTAGGCCAAGATACCCAGGGCAGACCGGTTGTCCCGAAGGCCCAGCGAGCGGCCCGGATAGGCTGTAGGCACCGAAAGGGCGGACCAGACATGTCGAAGGCTCGGAGAGTGGACCAGAGAGACTGAAGGCCCGGTGCGGGCGGACCAGTCATACTGTAGACTCAGAGAGTGGACCAAGTAGATTGAAGGCCCGGGAACGGGCGGACCAATCACACTGTAGACTCGATGTATGTGGATAGACTCGGAGGGTGGACCAGGTGGACTGTAGGCCGGTGCGGCGGACGAGTCACACAGTAGACCCGAAGTGCATGGCTGTTCTGCGATCGGATATGTTATGGCATGTTATGCGTGTATGGTATTTGTGGTTGGTATTTTGGGGATATCTCACTAAGCTTTCGGGCTTACAGTTGTGGTTTCATGTTTTTCAGGTTCTTCAAGAGACTGTGGCAAGGCGAAGGCGTGATCGTACCGCTCCTCATGATTTGTTGTATTGTGATTCTGGGAACACGTTAAATGTTTTGTATTGAAAACCTTTTTGTAAAGATTTAATGGAATTGAGATGTTTTTGAAAAATTAAAAATTGGTTGTATTTTTCGGTCGTTACAAGTTGGTATCAGAGCCTTGGTTTGAGTGAATTGGAGGAACATTCGTGTGACTCCAGTCTCAAATCGAGGAGAGTTTTCAAAAGAGTATTTAAAATGGTTTTCAAAATGAGTAAGGGAGGACGCGGAGGTACGATCAGTTGGAGCCAGTAAGTAACCCCAAAATACCATGCATGTTATTGTGTTTTTGAGCTTTGATAGAACAACATGCTAGTGATAGGCTAGGGATCTTCAGGATTTCATGATATGTTGCCTGATTTGTGATGCCTGTAGCCTAGGGTTCCTTATGGGATATTTTCAGTGTTCCTCTAGTGGTGAGGGTTGAGCGTTGTTATGCATGTTTCTCTAGGGCGTTGTGGTGGTACTTCATACAAATATGGGTAGGTGTGGAAGGTAGTATGGGCCCGTACTACTGAAAGCACAGGACCCATACGCGTATCAGGGAAACCATGATCTCTAGGGTTGGGTTGAGAGAGAGTTGGATCCCAGGTTGTGGGAAGAGTATGAGGGTGTTTTTCAGTATGGAGATTCCAAGGCATGATGCGAGTGGATCCGGATCAGGATCGGGAGCTGGAGAGGGAGTTCCAGGCGGATCGGTGCCGCCCGAGGTTATCGGTCAGATGAGCACGAGCGAGTTGGATGCGAGGATTCGTGAGATCCTGCGTGATGAGATTGTTGAGTTGTTCCGGGCTGAGTTGCCAGAGCTGTTTGGGTCGATTAAGACCGCCATGGTTGAGTATTTTGATGAGCGATGTGCAGCTCTCACAGAGACGGCTGCCGCGGTGGCTACAGCGGCTGTAGCTGCGACAGGGGGAGGAGCTAGTCGGGGTTTTCAGTATCGGGACTTCACTAATACGAAGCCTCCCACATTCGATGGAGTTCAGGACCCGATTGTTGCTATGAGGTGGTTATCAGACGTGGAGGGGTGTTTCTTCACGTGTTCATGCCCTGCTGATCAGAGGGTGAGGTGTGCTCTGAACCTGTTGAGGCTCGGGGCGAAGGATTGGTGGAGATTGACCACGGGGTCATATTCGGAGGCGCAGAGGGCTGCGGTATCATGGGATCAGTTCCGAGAGATGGTCATCACTCGTTATGTTCCGCAGGTTGAGAGGGAGAGATTGGATCAGGAGTTCCTTGAGCTGAAGTAGGATTCGGAGTCGGTGACTGAGATCACCAGGATGTTCACTGAGAGGGCGATGTTTTGCCCAGAGTTCGCTTCGGAGCAGGCTCATATGTCTCGATATCTGAGCATGCTCAAGAGGGACATCAGGCAGTTTGTGTCTGCTCAGAGGTGTGGGACATTGTTGGAGTTGCAGGAGGCCGCTAGGCAGCGTGAGTTAGAGATTGAGTTGCAGTTGCGTGAGCTGAGGCAGGCTCTGGTGTAGTCGCAGCCGGCGCCGAAACGGCCCAAGACCGTTGATGTTAGAGTTGGGGATCTGAGCAGTCACACTTGTGGGAAGTGTGGGAGGGGTCACACCGGGATTTGTAGGTCCGGTGGTGCATGTCGCAAGTGCGGAAAGGAGGGGCACTATGCGAGGGATTGTCGGCAGTCAGCGCCAGTTCGGGATTTGAGGATTTGCTATCAGTGTCATCAGGTTGGGCATTTGAGGGTCAACTATTCACAGCTTGTTGCAGAACCAGTGCAGGCTCCAGCACCGGCCACTTTGAGGATCACAGGTAGAGGTCAGGGTGGAGCAGAGCCACCCAGGGCTCAGGGTCGTGCTTTTCAGCTTGTAGCAGAGGAGGTCAGAGCAGTGCCGGATGCAACTGCGGGTATGTTTCCTTCTTGATATCTTGTTATCTTGTGATTATTGTGGTGTATTGTTTTGTGCTGGCATCTTTATGTGGTTTTCGATGTGGTATTCGTCATTTTGCGGGTTGTGGTCTTGGTTATGGGTTAGTGTTTTGGGACTTTCGTTGGTTATCTTTCATGAGGGTTATTAGTGGAAACCCGACATTGGGTTGCAGACCGGGTAGCATCTGTCTTCTGAGGAGTGGTTAGATGCAGATTGAGTTTCTTTCGAGCAGGTTGATTGATGTTGATGTGAGATCTCGTAGAGATTGTTTATGTTTATGGGAAGTAGTCCACGTGTAAGGGTTTTCTTTGTGGAAGAGTTGTTCTGGGAGGTCGGTGATGGCGACCGGTGATTAATAGTTAGTGCCCAAGTGGGGGAGAATTGGAGAATTCTCCGGGAGATCGAAGAGTATTCGAGAGTGCTGAGCTGTTGGGATTCAGCAGGTGTTCTGTCAGTCTAGAGGATAGGCTGATAGGGATAAGTGTCGGGCATGCGGGGCGGGATACAGACCTAGGGCATTTGATTGTAGAGGGCCTGGGAGCAGGCCGGGATCGAGTATGTTTGATGGAGTTAGAGTTCGGAACCCCTCAAGGGTTAGAACGGTATGCATGGGAGATTTTCCGAGAGGATAGCCCGGAATGTTGAATGCTAGTTGAGCAGTCTGGATAGACTGAAGGCCGGTAGGCGTACCAGTCAGGCCGAAGGCTCGGAGAACGGTCCAGTCAAACTGAAGGCACTGAGAGCGGTCCAGATTGGCTGAAGGTTCTGAGAGAGTGGTCCAGATGGGCGGAAGGCCTGGTGAGGCGGTCCAGTCATGCTGAAGACTCTGCAGGTATTGTTGGATCAGTGTGAGGTTATGGGTTGTGTATGTTGCAGTGTGATTGTGTTAGAAGGTCTGGCCCCGGGTAGTGATCTTGATTAGTGGAGATAGTGCATGGGCTTGAGAGTCCCTGCGATGAGAGTCAGAGTATATGTGTTGGATGGATAGCGGACACGCAAGGGGTGGAGTAGCGTTGGGCGAGCACCGTGGCACTTGTTGAAGTGGCTATATGGCCAAGTGGATTCCTTGGGAAAGGAGGTGAGAGAGGTGTGTAACTCCGAGAGGGAGTGCAAGTTCGCGGAAGTGAAAGCAGCAGAGCAGAGTTATGATTAGACTAACTCGAGTATGGTTTCTGAGCAGCGTGTTTGCGGCAGTGGAATTGAAGCACATCCGGTTTGGGATGCCTGTTGAGGTCGCGGAGGGAATTCCGCAGGTGTAGAGCCAAGAGACTCGGAAGGGATGCGGCGGGAGAGTCTTGGGGGATGTTGGAGGATATCATCAGTGTATCAGGTTTTTCCCAACCTGAGGGTGCCGGAGAAGTTCAGCATGTGTATGTGAATGCAAGAGGAGAACTCGTGGGAGTTGCTCTGAGATTGAGAATGGGTCTTTCCGTCGTCGCGGAATGGATAGAGTGGGATTCGGATCGGGGATCAGATGGTTCATGGCTTTCTAAGCCCTTATGGTTCGAGTGAATGTTGAGATTTGGGTCAGTGATGCGTCTTGGGTAATTCTCAGTTGTTGAGGGTGATTATCAGAGGGTATAGCTGGTGCCCGGCTCGAGACGATGGTCAGGACACCGTAAGGAAAGAGAAAGTGTGTTTGAGTTTCGACGGGTATGCCTTGAGGGACTTGTCCCGGTTAAGGCCAGGTGGCACGTTGTGGGAGTATCTTTGTGATTGAATTGTTGTAGGCTTCGAGGACGAAGCCTAATTTAAGTGGGGGAGAATTGTAACATCCCGAAATACCAAGAGTAGAGTAGAAGGGATAAAAGAGTAACTTGGGAAAGAGTGACTCGGCGAGTCCATGGGTAGACTCGGCGAGTGGAGTCGCGACTGGGTCGCGTGTTAAGTATCCGACTCGGCGAGTCAGTGAGATGGACTCGGCGAGTAGGCGCTAAGTGGAGAAAACCCTAATTCCCGGGGTTGAGCCCTATATAAACATCATTATGTTTTCCTCCCAGCCTCTTTGTTCCCCCTTGAGTCCCAGAAACCCTAAAATCGTGGAGAAGCACCATTGTTGAGCAAATTGGAGCTTGAAGAGGTGGTTGTTGAAGAGATTCCAAAGAAGAAGAGGCTTGAATCGAAGGGCTTTGCAACGATTCAGGATAATCTTCTTCTGGAGCTTCCTTTTGAGATATCTTTCCATTGTTTGAGCTGCTATTGTCTAGATTCTTCATTTTGGGGGGGGGGGGGGGGTGTTGAGATCATATCCTTTGGATGTATTGGAGTTTAGAGGCTAGATCTGAGGTTGCTACCTCAGATCTGGGTTGGAGAAGAGTTAGAGTGCATGAAAGTCCCTGTGTTGAGTGTTGGATGAAGCTATCTTATCCCAAACCTTAGCCCTAATGTGCAAAATGCATAGAACTCTTTGGATTCACGTAAAGTTTGCCACTTTACGTGATGGATGAGTTGTAGGAGGCTAGATCTATGTTTTGGAGCAATTGCATGGCCTGGAGTGCTTCTGTATTGATTCAGACCGGTGGTACTCGGCGAGTCACATGGGTGGACTCGACGAGTTGCTTGAAGATGGCCTGGAACTCGGCGAGTTGTATGAACAACTCGGCGAGTAGGATGAAGATTGCCTGGAACTCGGAGAGTTGTATGAACAACTCGGCGAGTAGGTTGAAGATAGCCTTAGACTCGGCGAGTCTGTTCTTAGGCTCGGCGAGTCTTGTCGAAGAGTCCCAATATGTTCTGGTCGAGTCGAGAATCGGTGAGTCAAGGGATGACTCGGTGAGTTGTGTGCGAGTGGACTCAGAGTTGTTGAACTCGACGAGTCTCGGGATGACTCAGCGAGTTAGGTTGCGGTTTGAAGGAAGTTCTGAGTATGGGGACTCGGCGAGTCATCGGGTTAACTCGGTGAGTAGAGTCAGTCAGGGGTTGACTTTGACCTTGTCTTTGACCAAGGGTTGACCAGTGGTTTCCAGGGGCATTTTGGTAATTGTTGATTGTTGTTTTGAGTTCAGTGCATTGGCGGTTGTCCAGTGGTGGAGATCGTATCAGTGATCGGAGAAGTTCGGGTTATCTGTTCAGTCGGCAGTTTCGAGGTGAGTTATCCTCACTATATCAACAGGGTCTAACGCACCAAGGCCGGCCCTTATCGGATTGAGATCCGGGTAGTTGTTGTTACGTTGTTGCTATGTTATGTTTGCATCCTGAGAGCTAGGATGGTATATAGAGACCTGTTTGAGATCGGTATCCTGAGAGATAAGGCGATGCTATGCTAGTGACCTGTTAGGTCGGTATCCTGGTTAGGGGGATGATATGCTATGTGATCTGTTTGATCTGCTTGTTGACTGTGAATTGCTATATGATTGTATGTATATGTGCACATGGTTGTTTGGATTGGAGTTGGGTTGAGGCGGGTCCTGCTGTGTGCGGTAGGCCAAGATACCCAGGGCGGACCGGTTGTCCTGAAGGCCCAGCGAGCGGCCCGGATAGGCTGTAGGCCCCGAAAGGGCGGACCAGACGTGCCGAAGGCTCGGAGAGTGGACCAGAGAGACTAAAGGCCCGGTGCGGGCGGACCAGTCATACTGTAGACTCAGAGAGTAGACCAGGTGGATTGAAGGCCCGGGAACGGGCGGACCAATCACACTGCAGACTCGATGTATGTGGATAGACTCGGAGGGTGGACCAGGTGGACTGTAGGCCGGTGCGGTGGACCAGTCACACAGTAGACCCGAAGTGCATGGCTGTTCTGTGATCGGATATGTTATGGCATGTTATGCGTGTATGGTATTTGTGGTTGGTATTTTGGGGATATCTCACTAAGCTTTCGGGCTTACAGTTGTGGTTTCATGTTTTTCAAGTTCTTCAGGAGACTGTGGCAAGGCGAAGGCGTGATCGTACCGCTCCTCATGATTTGTTGTATTGTGATTCTGGGAACACGTTAAATGTTTTGTATTGAAAACCTTTTTGTAAAGATTTAATGGAATCGAGATGTTTTTGAAAAATTAAAAATTGGTTGTATTTTTCGGTCGTTACATCATGGATTATATCATGAGTAATTCTGAGACGATAATATCTTATATTCTAGAAATAGAGATATATGAGTTGTAATTTACAAGTTGGTTGTGCACTGGTGTAGCGTAAAGGCATCAGTAACATGATGTTATAAAACACAGTGTCATGTATGATTTGGTGAGTAAAGGATACAAGCATGTAAGTCAAAGTTCATTCGTTCCTTTTGCTCTAACGGGAAAATTAATATCTTTGGGCCCCTCGGTGATTTTGTGGACACTTATAGTGTTGTGCCCAGCCACGACTCAACTGATGTGTTCAAATTGAAGTCTTATGCCGTCATCACAAATCAGGAAATCAAGAAACAAAATTTTGGATAATAAGATTGATTCAAATCCATGTCTCATGCCTATATGATATCTAGTAGAACGAAGGAATATTTCATCACTTATCTTAGGACCAATGCCTATTTATTTCAGAGTTCGACAGTTGCTACGGAAGCACTCTTTGCTGTTTAATTTAGAAGTTATACTGGTAATTGTAGTTATAGAGTTATCCAAGTGGGAGACTGTTGGGTTAGGTGTCTAAGCCAATAACTGAGTTAGTATAATCTTGATTTGTTAGCAAAATCATTTGGGTTGCCCTCAAACCTAGTAATTAAATAGGATAACTTTAGTGATAGACACTGATTTCTTGATTTATTATATGATTAATAAATAACAATAAATGAATTTATTAATATTTTATGAAAATAATATATTAATTATAAATAGTAATATTTAATTAATAATTAACAAGAAATTAATTAGATTAATTTTAGGATTATTTGTATTAATGAAAAGTGCAAGGATTAAAGTGGAATTGTTCAATAGTTAAAAAGAAAGAGTCCAGAACCTTCCTTGGAAGGAGGTGGACGAAATTAGGGTATTCCATGGCATCTGGAATATTCCTAGCAGATAAATAGGAAGCTGGATAATTACCAAATTGAATAAACATTATTTTATTCATTTAGGGTTATCTAGGGTTTTCACATTGCACTATATAATGACCCCTAACCTTTAATTTTTGGCTACCACTTGATCCTTAAGAGCTCTAGGCCAAAAATTTCACATCCCGTCTCCTCTCTCAAAAGCTTCTAGTTGCTATTGTTAGGTGTGAACCATCAGAGGAAAGAAATTTATGTTGCTAGCTTCCAAGTCATCAAAGAAAGGATTATCGGTTGTTTACTATAACAATAAAAAGGTATGTTGTTCCTTCTACAGTTTTCAAAATTACCTAGGGTTAGAGTGTTCTTGTTGTTCAATATAATGTTACATCAATAGTGTTATGACTTAGATCTTTAGGTTGCATGTACCCTTAAGTGTTCAAGATTTATCCATATTAATACATGTAAAACCCATTAGTAAGTTGTAAAAACATCGGTAAGATACGTCTCTAAATTTTGAAAGACTGTGAGGCTGATTAAATATCTAAAAATGGATGTATCCATTACATGAGAATAAGCTTCCTTGTCATCAGGTCTAGGTATTTGAGAGAAACATTAAGCTAGAATCTTAGCCTTGTATCTTACAATTTTGTATTTCTAATTTTTTTCATAAGAAGATCCATCTATACCCTAATGCTTTCACAACCTCATGTGTGAGAATAATGGCCCCAATAACCTTTCTCTTGTTAAGAGAATTTAATTCAACTTACACAATCTCCTTCCACTTAGCCCAATCATTTTTGCTTTGACATTCACTGATAGATTATGGTTCAGGATCGTCATTCATAATATCACATTCATCTGAATAAGAAAATATTGCACTTATATTATCAATTTTATCTTTGTCACATACACTATTTGTTTGACCATAATTTGTTGCAACATCTTCCTCTCCTGGGGTAATTGTGATATTTCGTGTTTCTCTGTGAACACTTTCTTCGCAATCTAGTGCATCTTCTACTCCTTTTATTTTTCATAGGTTCTTACCCTTAGAACCAAATGGTCTTCCGTGCTTCAGGCATGTTTTAGACTCTTAAGTGACTTTATAACCAGATTGTTCATTTAAAATTTCATTTTAACCTGGAACATTGATTGTTGGTATATATGATTTAGTCACCCTTTTAGTATTAGTAACTGTGCCAAGCAATTGATTTACCATTTCTTGGAATTGCATTATCTGTTGAACTTTTATTTCATATTGCCTTATGGTAGGGTTATGATATGATAAGGAAGGTTCATGCCATGAAACATCCTATTTTGGAACTTTCTTTTCTCCTCTTACTTGTGGTAAATTTGCCTCATTAAATTGACAATTGATTAGGCGTGATATAAAAACATCACTTGTTAAAGGTTCAAGAAATCTTATAATATATAGTGACTCACAACCAACATATATTTCCAATATTCTATGAGGACCCATTTTTGTTTGTTAGGGTGCTGCACATGGGATATATTTGGCTCTTAGACAAAAGAAAGATGTAGGGGAGAATATACATGATATGAACTTGTCCTCATGTGTATCAAAGCTCCAGAATGTAAGATTGAATGACACCAAACAGAAACAAGAAGTTTGGTGCTCATTATCAATGGTCTAGCTATTAGCTGGAGACGTTTAATCAGTGACTTAGCTAAACCATTTTGTGTGTGTACATGAGCAACGGATGCTCAACAACAATTTCTACAAAGATACAATAGACATTAAATGCTTGTGAAGTAAATTCACAAATATTATCAAGTCTCACTCTATCGATAGTATAATCAGGGAAACGTACCCTTAATTTAATAACTTAAGCAAAAAACTTTGTAAATTCTATTTTATGAGTTGATAATAGGCAAACATGAGACCATTTGTTGGATGCATATATTAGGACTATAAAGTATCTAAATGGTCCAGATGGAGGATGAATCGGTCCACATATATCACCTTGAATTCTTTCAAGAAATCTAGGTGATTCCCTTGCAACTTTCATTGGAGAATATTTATAATTAAATTTCCAAGTGAACAAGATTTACATGGTCTTATGTTACTGGATTGAGCGAACTTCTGGCCTTCAATGGATGCTGATGTACATTCTTAATTATCCTTCAGAACATTGTTAATCATGGGTAGTCCAACCTATCATGCCATAAACTGAATGTCCCAGGATCACAATGTTTTTCTTTGACGACCATATTTGATCCAATCATATGTATACATGTGTAATGCAAATGAGAATAAAGTGTTTGTAGTCTTTCAAGCACATGGTTTTTGTCTATAATCTACATATACTTCTTATTTTCAATTGTAAGAGTTTTTGTGTCATATCCTTTGAAATATATGCCATTGAAACTCATTAATTTTTTATTAGTCTTTTGAGAAAATAAAGCATTTTCTATATAAAAGCTTAAATTTGGTAATATAAAATAGGCTCTCCTAATTCCCTCTATCAAGTGTGAAGGACCTGATATTGTATGTATGACTGCTTTTGTTGGTAATAATTCTGAAAAAATGTTTCTTTTATTTTAGAATAGTGTATGTAGTTACCACTATCTGCTATAAAAAGATATCCAACCTTTTCTTGGTGTTGTGCTCCAGTTGGAGTCATATTAAAATTCACATATGAAACAAAATAATGACACACTATAGATAATCATAATAATTATTCTAAAGAAAGTTCATTTATTATACGAAATATATTATATGAAAAACAAAAGAAGGAAAAACAGGTTTACTAGAACAACTATAGAAATTTTTAGTTTATGTCTTCCTTGTCATTGCATAAATCAATAGTAGTTAGCGGAATGTATTCAACATTATCAACAAGGTTTTCTTCTTTTCCTTATCCTTTAATTGTATCTTAATAAGGCTGACAAAGATGTGTAGGTCAGTGACATGTCCTTGACTAATGGCCTGTGCTACCACATCTATAACATGAACCATCATATTTTTTTTGATGTCTCAACATCATGCCTTTCCACTTTGGCCTTGTCATATGTATGTACATTGTTTCTTTATGGATATTGGCAATGACTCATTTTCTAGCCATGACCACAATTATTACCTTGTCAACGACCAAAATTATGGTTCTAATTTTGTCTTTGGTTTCGATTAAAATAGTGACAACCTCATCCTCGATCATGACCACGTCCTCGTCCAAGTGTATTGTTTTGATGAGCATCAGTAGTCGTAGTATTCGTATCATTTCCTTTAGGATGTGCTACTGATCTTGTTGGATGAAACTCATGGTTATTCATCAAGAACTCATTGTTTTGCTCTACATCAAGCAGGCATGCATTTAGTTCATAATATTTTGTGAATTTACAACTGGTATTTTTGTAATAAGGTAATGTTTTCGCAAGAATGTGCAGTAAGTTTTCTTATCTTCATTAGTAATTTCGTGTCTACAATATTTGAGTCATGAACATAACCTAAAAAAAGATAAGTTATATTCATTTACTTTCTTGATGTACTAAAACCTCAGTGTTCTCCATTCATCTCTAGAATTTGGACGTATAACTTCCTTTTGATGATCAAATCTTTCCTTCAAGCGATTCCAGAGAATACTTAGATCAGTAATATCAAGATAATCAAATCTCAATATTTCATTAATATGCTTACGAATGAAAACTTTTGCTTTCACTTTTTCTTGTGCCGAACACTCATTATTTTCATATATAGAATTTGGGATTCCCATAGATAGAAGATGCATTTTTACATCTATCATCCATGACATATAGTTTTTCCCACTAACTTCAAGTTCTTTAAACTCAAGCTTTGCAATGTTGGACATATTGTAACACTAAATTTTAAAACAAAATACCAAGATGAAATTAGAATCCATATATCAATATGTATTGCAAAAAACAGAAGTGAGAGAAGAATCATCTCATACAAGACTAAGAAAGGATAAAATAAATCAAGATAAAATACATATGGTGTGATATTGAAAATTAGGATGTGAAGTGCTATAGTCATTATAGTTCTGAGAATCAAAACTAGATGAATCATTTTGATCTTGATGACGTTAAAAAGTGAGAAAATATTTTTGAGGTAGAAAGAAATATGGCGGTGGTGTCATTTATAGTAGAAAATATAGTATGTTTTTCTCGTTTACAACTGTTGCATATACATGGTCATTGTATGAATGACCAGTTGGATTTAAAGCATTCTAACACTCCTAAGTGTACATGCAACCCTAAATACCTTGGATCTATGTTTTCTCTATTATACAAGCAAATATGAACTTTCTAAGGTATTCATCCTAACTAGCATAATAGCATTGATTCATATGAATATATCAAGTTAGAATTACATACCTCTTTGATGTAGAATGTATTCATGAAGCTTGAGTGCCTAGTGCCCCAAGTGTGACACCTCAAATGGTTCACACAACACCAAATACACTTGGAATAGATTAGAGAGAAATCCACACTTCACGAAAATCGGCTAGCCCTTTTTCCTCACATAGTGGCCGATGTTTCCAAGAATATGATCTTTATATAGTGTCACAATTAGCGTAAACCCTAATTGTCATGGCTTTCGATTTCCTTGGATCCATGGGTTCAAATACACCATGGAGCATCCTATTGGTTTTAGCCCAACTTGATAATCCATGGAGTCTTAGCCCACTATAAAAGTATGGATGATTTACACAATCAACCCATATATTTAATTAGTCTTCTATTGATCACTTAATTAATCCTAGATTAATACTTGATCAATACTAATTAAATAATCTTATTAATATATTAGAACTTATAATATATTAACAAACCTTAAGTGTTATTTCTCTCATTATGGTCTATCCAAATGCATGATGTCATGCAACCCAAATGAACCATGTCGGGTTGGGTCAAGTCTTACCAATTATAGTTATGGACATAGACATGAATCCAACACTCTCCCACTTGGATAAGTCTAAAACTATTATTGCGTATGACTTTAAGAACCAACTGGCAATCGTAGCTCTCAAAAGATTCTATCAAATTCTGACCTTGCCGTTGATCTCTGACCTTTGTCAATGACTTGTCCATTAGATAAGGGATCATATATTCCTCCATTCTAGATATCATATGGACTGAGACATGGATTATAATCATTTTTTCTATCCATTTGTTGTTTCCCGATTTCCGATTTATGACGACTGACTAATTGAACAAATCAAATCAGTCCAGGCCCGGCCGAGCACTTACATTTCTCATCACCAAATCATCGAGGGGCCCATAGATATCGCTTTTATCCCGAAGGTAAAAGGAATGGATAAACTTCGACTCATATGGCTTGTTCTACTACTTGTTGAATCATACACAAAGGCACGTTTTATAACATCGAGTTACCAATGCGTTTTCATGCAATCAATGTATAACCAACTCATAGTAACAACTCATATCTCTAGGTTTTAAGAATATATGATATTATCATCTCATGATCATTTGTGATAAAATCCATGAAGTGATTCCAATGAGCGCGGGTTGAATCCAATACTTAGAACTTATGAGCACTCATGAGTGTTGTAGCACAACTTTGTCTACCAACTTGGACCTCTACAAGCCAACCCATGAAAGTCTTGATTCATATATACTTCCAACATATGACCGAATGTGGATGGTTTGAATAACTTAGTCATTCCGGAAGAATAACCTAGTTATTATGGAAGTGAAAACATGCAAAGTGAAACACAAGAATAATCGAATCCAATATGGTCTCAGAACTTATGAATATAAATAAAACACCTTTTATTTATCACCATATGATTACACATTATTGATTGTATGCTGTTTCAGCTATCAACTTTATTCCTGAATTAAAACACTAGTTTTCCCATGCTCTAAGCATGTACACTATGTTTTCTAAACACTAGTCAAGCCATACACCAAGTATGCATACTTTGTCTATGATCTTGACTTTGTGAAAGAGATTGATGGAACATATTTCCAATGATTCTCATTTTACACTCCCAATTCCTTACTGCAAATGCAAGAATTCCAAATTCATGCCATATACTGAAATCTGTTAGATTCTAAACTTATATGCATTGATCCTCTTGTAATGATTATGCACAAAGTCACAAAGACTTGACAACAAACATTATAGAGCATTCCAAAGGAGATCAACTCCTTGGAAACATCCTTCTTGCATTAAATTTCCTAATCTTACATAGATTGAATAATTTCTAACATTGAAACATTTCCATATTCCATTTTTACTATCACTTCTGAACAAGAGTTGCCTCTTTACAGATTATGTCAATATGGTCCTTCCAGAATTAACACTATACTTCTAACTGTCCTTAAGCAACCAATCTTTGGTAAACCTTAGATTGTCCTCAGCAATTGCTTAATCATTTTAGTCATATCCAATTCTAGACATTTTCCCTTCTTAATGCCCCAGGCATTTGGAAAATTTTAGAAAAGATGAATATTGCACATGTAATCAATCATATATCCGAAGCATATGGGACATGATTCATGATGTCTCGCATAAAGACTAAACCAGTCTTTTGCTATAACATTTCCATTTCTATTTGCCAATTTCTCATAATTCAGATTATGAAAATGGATGTCGTAATCATAATCGAATTTTAGAACGCAAATAATGAACCCATATATAGATATTCCTTATGTTGAGCCATTCCAACATGAAATTCATATGTATATCTTTGACTAAATATGATTAAAACCTCAATCTAAGCTTTTAGATTTGAGATGAAGTATAATTTCCTCTACCTTAATTATAGCAAAACAACTCTTTTCCAATTGAAACCTTTTGTTTTCTATAATTAACATCGCTGACTGGCAACCTTTGTCATAATTATCATGCTCCTACTAACATGATGATTATTAGCATAACACTTATGCTCCCACTAGTTTTGACATGTACTCAGAAATCAGCTAAACTTCTAGAAAAACAATACTTTATTGACTTTCTTACCAAAGTTCAGATTTCTGATACTAGATTGCTTTGATAAAACTTTATCAATATCATACACATTATCTTAGATAGCTCACAGGTGTGTCTAAACAATTTTAAGAACTATGAAAAGGGATGCCGTAATCATAGTCTCGACTGTTTAGACCTTTGCCACTTCTCACAATTCCATGTTAGTGTGTCGGTTAATCACACATGCTCCACTAACGACTTTAAGAATACAAATATCACAATTGCTATCTAGCTAAAATCTACTTAGTGAAAGTGTTTCCTCGCCATCATTTTCATGAATCGGAGAGAAACCTTATGACACTTAGATTTAATGGTGTATGTATTGTTATCCATGTGAATTGTCAAAACCATAGTTACAAGACAAGGATAATGACAAATCCAAACTCGTATGGACTGAACTCAATCTTAATTTCATGCCACCTGGCAGCTCAAGCGCCAGCCATTGCTTCCAAGTTGTTTTGCAACCAATTGAGAACTCTAAGAACTCATATGAAAAGCCAACTTTAATTGGAATGGGCACAAAATATGTCAACACGATAGGTTATAAACTTCAAGGCGTGTGCTAGTGAAGAACTTCAGGTTTTATTCTTGATTTGTTCTTGAGACTTTCAAGACCTTTAAGACTCCCATTGTCCTCTTGACATATAATACTTTCTTGTCAGAAATTCAAGAAATAGTGTGGATTCTAATCAAGACAAACACTTCACACATTTGGCTCTAGTTGGTCTTTGTTTTATCCAAAACATCACAACTTACCAATTTCAAATGTATAAGAGTAGAAAACTTTTACTCTTACATTTGACATGTGTTTTAAACCTTCTTTAAGACATGTCACTCAACTTACAGTCTTGGAGTATGACTCTAAGACTTGTTTTGGAACGAGGTATGACTCATCTTCTTGATTTGACCACTTCAACAATTCATAGCTCCTCTTCTTAGCTACCAGAATGCACTTAGAGGATGAATTATGATAAGGTCTCTTAATTATTAAGATGTTCATATAACATGATACTAAAGTACTCTCCCATCTTTTCATATTTGAGAAACTTTTATCTTTCTGCCATAATTTGATTCTTCTTATTCGTTCTGCCATACACTGAAATTTTTCCAGTGCTTCAGAATTATACTTAAGCCTGTAAGTATAACCATATTTACTAAACTTTAGTAAATAATGACGAATAGTCTTAACGATCTTTTGTGGTGGACTTAATCAATGCACAAGAATGTGTACTCTATCCCTTAGTCCTTTACTTGACTCACACATCCATGTGAACAAGTAGTTAGTCTTAATTTTTCCAATGCTTGAAAGCTCTCATTCATCATGCTATACAACTTGCATGATTCCAAGTTTCTATCCAGCTGAGACTTGGGTGATGATAATCTTTCCTTATTTGGTAAATTTAGACACTACCACAAATGAAAGAATCAAATTCATATTTCCACTCTTGCTCTTAATGGAATCTTATAAGCAACAAAAATTTTCACAAATGCCATTGTAAGGATATTTAAAATAAATAAAATCAAAATTTTTCCGTTTATTTTTAAAAACATTGCGTAAAAACTATCCTTACAGTGCAAAAGCACATGCAAACTTTGTTGTTATCTATTCCTAAGCAATATATCATAACTCCCAAGAAGTAACTCAAGAATCCAATCTTCAAACTATGCGATAGAAATCCATCTGCGCGATCAGATTCAGCATATTCTTTCTTTACGTTTCTTCACTTTTCTTTGATTCTTAAAACATCACAATGTGACCCAGTCACATCATGTATCAAGAATCTCAGAATAGAAACTTAGCAGAGTTAGATAGTGGACTGTACCTGAAGTTGACTTTAACATCCTTAGGTAAATTTGGCAGCTTCGCAACTAATGCCCCTTTCTTTGGCAATGGACCGTTGGTAATGGGACTATCTCAGACTTAGCCTCTCTATTTACCATTTGGTCAATCGAGTTGACTATGGCCGATCCCTTTCCATTGGGAAGAGAATGCTTTTTCTGGATTTCCCGTGTCGTCATTGTCAATGTCCATAAAGTTTTAGAAAGTTGATCTTAGCAAATAGATAAGATCATTAAGGGTCTTGTCATAGTCTGTTTCATAGGTGTCCCAAAGGAACTCACTATGTGACTTAGAAAGTGATTGATCATCAACTTCCTCTAGACTTTGACACCCAACTCTCCCGGCTTGTCAATATGTGACTACATCTCCAAGATGTGATCACACATATACCTTTGCTTGCCAATAGGGCTTGAGTGACCTTAAACTTTTCAAGAACTTGTGGGTTAAGGAGAATAGTTGGAGGAGGTGAAAGAAGTATGATTTCCATGGGACATCATCTTCATTTAGGAAAACATGTTTCAAGAGATTTGGGAAGATCATAAATGTCTAAACCAGACAACTTTTGGGAGATATTCAAGATAGTTGATTTAAAGTCCCTAATATAACACCCAATATGAAATATTAAGGCTAGGACCCAACACAATACTTTTATAACTTGGAAGAGGGATGTCGTAATCCAAGCTATACAATATTTGAAGGTAGGTGAATGACGATTCACCAATTTCCACCAAGATAAACGAAATGTATTATTAGGTTTTAATTGGTTTTGAAACTCCTAGATTCTTTTGAGATTCATTGAACTTTTCAATGGCATGTTTCAATCTCGAGTGTGCCCTTCAGGTTTTGTGATTGGGATACCGAGGATCACAAAACAAGGTGTGAATAACCATGCAAATATACTTGGTACCCTTAAGTGTTTACCCCTCAATCGATGTGTCGGTTAACCACACACGCTCCATCGATACTATGATAAACATTAAGTTACCCTTTCCCTACCTTGTTAAAAATGAGTTAGTGTGCCGGTTAACCACACACGCTCCACCAACCGACTTAAACAAAGTGCAAAGTGTAATTTCATGGATTAGCACTTTATTCACATTTTCCTAAGTAACTAAGATTGGGTGTTTATAAAAGGTTTACTTACTTAGTATTTATCATTATTACTTTTAATGAAGAGGAGAATTCTAGTCATTGTGATACCTGTTCGACTAACGACCCTCCACCAGTCAAGGAAGCGGTGGGTGAGAGTGGACACCCATTAAACTGCCATTTTACAAGCAGTAACCTTATACCCCCTTTATAGACCGGCTTCGTGAATGAGGCCTACTAACGGTAAGACTGACTTTACATTTATACATACATATATATATATATATATATATATATATATATATATATATATATTAACTTATAATATTATAAAGTATAAGGGTTGAATTTTAACTTTTAAAATTCTAAGGGCTAACTTGGAATTAAAGTATTCATAAGAGAAAACTTTTCAAATTCCAAAACTTGAGGGCAAGTTTTTGAAAATATTCAAAACTAATTAATTCCATAACTTATGTGTTTAAAGTAGTTTTAATTAAAAAAACTCTTCAAGTTCCATAACTTGAGGACAAGTTATGGAAGACTTTAAACTAAAAAAAGAATGTAACTTTTCTTCTTTGTAACTTATGGAACTAATTAAGGTTACACATTTTATAACTTAATGAAGTGACTCTTGAACCTCCATAACTTGAGGACAAGACTCTTCATTTTTGTAACCATTGCCAAATTTTATGAGTTTTATGAAACTTAAATGTGACTTTTCATATAACTTGAGGACAAGTTACAAAAACACATTTTAGAATCAACTCTTAGATTAAAATGGATTGAAAACACATAATCAATTAACTTATCTATTAATCTAAGCACCTCATAAGAACAAGATAATTCAAATCAAAATTTTTCATGTAATTAGTCTAAACCTTAAACTAATACAAAACATGAACCTATTGACAATTATATTTGAAATTGGATTAGCATCAACATTACCACATCAAAAACAAGTTTATAAGTCCAAAAACATCTTAGGGTAATGTTCCTAGTCCAATTCCAGCCAAAAAAATCAAATATATGCTTTTGGGGGTCCAACTTGTCGAGTGCACGAATCAACTCGGCGAGTTGGATGCTTTTTGCCTTGGACTTGGCGAGTCCATCAGTGGACTCGGCGAGTCTGCTGAGCATGCAACATCAAAATTCGATTTTTCAGCTAATTTTGCAAGTATAACAAGAAAACAAGCCTATGCTCTGATACCACGGTTGGGTTTAAAGCTTTCTAACACTCCTAAGTGTACATGCAACCCTAACTACCTTGGATCTATGTTTTCTCTATTATACATGCAAATACGAACTTTTCAAGGTATTCATCCTAACTAGCATAATAACATTGATTCATAGGAATATATCAAATTAGAATTGTTGAGAGAGAAACTTGGAGACACACTTGAACAAACGTTAGAACAAGTAAGTTGCAGAATAGTTAATCTCTAAGGATCTAAAAGCTCAACAATAATAAACTTAGATAGTTAGATAGTTAGATAGTTAGTTGCGGAAAATAAAGAAAGATAAATGACAAAAGTGATATCAAAAATACATTTAAACTGATTCATAACAAGGAAAACAGTCACTCCAAGTTAGTAAGCGAGATCAAGTTTAGTGATTAAGTCTAGAAGACTTGCTCCAAGGAAAAGTTATGTTCCAGTAGCAGTTTGAGTGTGAAGAGTAATAAGATAGATAACTGATGAAGATAAGAAAGATGATGGAATGAGAAATCTTGTGTATTGAGAAGTTAAGAGTTTTCACACTCACATATATCACCAGTACTTAATACATAAGAAAGAGTCTCTATTTCTAGAGTTTAGAAAAGAGCTACTCTATCAGCAGCCGTGCAAGGCATGCTGGATAATAGAGTGAATTACATGGTAAAAGAAATAACTAAGACTACGGATAGGAAAGACTTGAATACTCCGGATGCTGATATGGTTGCTGATGGAGAATGGTTGCGGTTACAGTTGTAGAGATTGACTCCGGGTGTTGTATTGGCTGCAAGTACTGAACCGTTGCGGTAGTTAAGTTCAAGAGGGTCACTTTTATGTTTCAACAAGAATTACATACCTCTTTGATGTAGAATGTCTTCATGAAGCTTGATTTACTAGTGCCCCAAGTGTGACACCTCAAATGGTTCACACAACACCAAATACACTTGGAATAGATTAGAGAGAAATCCACACTTCATGAAAATCGGCTAGCCCTTTTTCCTCAAATAGTAGCCGATTTTTTCCCAAGAATATGATCTTTATATAGTGTCACAATTAGGGTAAACCCTATTTGTCATGGGTTTCCATTTCGTTGGATCCATGGGTTCAAATACACCACGGAGCATCTATGGAGCATCCTATGGGTTTTAGCCCAACTTGATAATCCATGGAGTCTTAGCCCACTATAAAACTATGGATGACTTACACAATCAACCCATATATTTAATTAGTCTTCTTTTGATCACTTAATTAATCCTAGATTAATTCTTGATCAATACTAATTAAATAATCTTATTAATATATTAGAACTTATAATATATTAACAAACCTTAAGTGTTATTTCTCTCATTATAGTCTATCCAAATGCATGATGCCATGCAACCAAATGGACCATGCCGGGTCGAGTCAAGTCTTACCAATTATAGTTATGGACTTAGACATTAATCCAATATGACCGTGTAGCTTTGAGAAAATTAATTACTCTGGAAAAACATGAAAAAGGAAACACAATAATAAACTAATTGACTATGGTATCTGTGACACCCCGGAACTTCTACCTTGTTGACCTATTCAATACTATCAATGTTAAACTCGTTTTAGCTATCTTTTAGCATTGTTTGAGTCTGGTTGGATGATCTAAAGCCCCGTACAACCAAGGTTTGACTTAGGGATGGGTTGGTTTAAGATCTAGGGTTGCAAAAAGGCCAAACACTCCTTCTAGAGGAGTGTGTGGCCACACAGATGAGTGTGTGGCCGTACACCTGAGTGTGTGGCCGCACACCCTTTTTCTATATATAGATGAGACTCATTTTCACTTCATTTCCCCTATCCTCAACCGTACACCTCTCTCTCTCTCTATCTCTCTCTCTACTTGAATCAACCACAAACACTTCTAGGGCTTCAAAAACGTAAGCATTCCATCCTTTTAGCTTGCTATACTTGAAGGACTTCATGATTTGAGGCTTGGTTTACCTTAAAGTCGATCACACACTCCGACCACACACTCCGACCACACAAACTGTGTCCCTTAGAAAGGATTTGGCTTTGTCGAGCGCCATTTGCATCTTCGGATGCTTCTCTGCCTTGTTTTGGAATACTTTGGCAATGAGGAATATTTCTTCCGGATTCATGCTTGGAAAATCTGCCTGAGTACGTATGTAGTCATGCTCTCTTCTGGTAAGAGTGAACAAAGTCAGCCTTCATGAATTTCCGCATCTTCTAATTTTTAACTATGGATGGTCTATCGTTAGACCATATGTTTTCCACAGATGAGCCATGTTTCGCATAAAAGTGATTGAGTCTTTCAAATTCCATAGGCAGTCGTTTGTGATCAGGGAGACTGCAGTCAAACGACTCAAAAACTGCAAAATACTTGGCATTGGGAGAAATTGGAATATCCCAATAACCATTGGAGGGAGGTTCAGCATACGCGAGATGTGGAGTGTAGTCTTTATCCAGTAGCCTACGGAGCGGATTGACCCATGAGTTAATCAGTGACTCATCTATCATTGTATCAAATTCGCATTCTCTCCATATGAGTTCAGCAAGCTTGGCCGCTTTCCAATCGTGTTTCCTTTGGGATGTGGCAGGAGAGTCTGTGGAACTTGCTGATGACATATTTTCCTCAAGATTTTTGAGGTGAGGAGGAGTCTCAGGCCTATTGAGGGTGTTGTGAGGAGATGGAATATTGTGGGATGGTGGAGGTGAGGGCTGCGGTGTGGGAATTTTCTTTGTGGTGATGGGAGGACTCTGATGAATGGAGATATCCGAGCGGTGGACTTCTTCATCACTTCCCCCTCTTGAGGGATGCAACGGAGGTGCTTCCTCAAGCTGTAACACCGTAAATTTCAAAACAATTTTTCGCATTTTATAAAAGCATAATTCATTTAGTATTCACAAAAACAACATTGTTTGAAACTCATACCCATAACATATAAAAATCCCAAGATATCATAACATAAAAATCCCATGTGTGTACTGATCAGGCCGGTGCCTTCCCGCGATCCTCACTAGTACCTGAAACAAATAACACCAAACAATGTAAGCACAAAGCTTAGTGAGTTCCCCAAAATACTATATATAACACATATTAGCCACTCGAGGCTATAACTCTGTGGGTCCGTGCACCCAAACTCTGTGAACCCTCAGGTTCTAACTCTGTAAACATGCACAACATAAATCACATAGAATAATGCAGTGCAACACATAACACATAAATAGCATACAACACTGTATCACATAACTCTAGTTACCTACTCAAGGTAAAGTATAGTGAGAAGACCCACCTCGCGTATCTCGGTAACTCGTAAATCCCTGAAATCACTAGTGCTCGATCTCCCGAGCTATAGTCCTCCTATAACACAATACATCTCTAATTAACACTTTCCCAACTAAGGTTGACTAACCATATCAAGTTAACATCGGTTAACTCAACTCGCCGAGTCTGGCGTGGACACGACGAGTCTCTACGGGGACCCGATTCCTCTGAGTCCCTTCCGACTCACCGAGTCACTCACCCGATTCGGTCACTCAATCCCTGGTCCGAAATCACTGAACAACCCGCACCAACTCGTCAAGTCTGGAAATGGACTCGGCGAGTGCATTCCATGCACAACCCCAAACGACCTTTTGAGGTCAAATCTACTCCACTAACTCATAGATCCAGCCCTTCCAAGCTTATTTATCACGTAAAGTTCATATCTTGGCGCTCATCACACACCTAATGACTCATAAATGGTGTTTTATCCTCAAGCACAAAGATCCCAAACCAAAACCTCCATGGATTCACAAAAAGCTTAGACAAAGGGACACTCTGGACCTCCAAGGGTCCAGATCCAAAACCTAATTCGCTTAAGGGACCAAGGAAGCACTAGATCTAGCTACAAAAGGGCTCAATAAGCCCTAAATCAACATGAACATCACCTTAACAGAAAATTGGTCGAAAATAGTACCTCAAACGTGATGTTCTGGACCACAGATCTTCAGGAAGTTGATCCTCTTGTTTCCCCTTGGCTATAGCCTCCTTTCCCTTGCTTGATAGCACCTCCAAGGTCAACAATGGCTCCTTCTCTCACTCCAAACGCTCAAGCTCACTAGGGTTTCGCTCTGGGGACTGGTGAGCACAAATGACAGCCATAAGGCCCTTTAAATAGGCCCCAAACTCGAGAAATTAGGGTTTCATTAAACAGCGCAGACTCGCCGAGTCCACCAATGCGACTCGTCGAGTCCGGTCATTAATCCGGGTGAGAAATCGCGTCTCTACTCGGCGAGTCTACGCACCAACTCGCCGAGTTCTTCCACAAAACTCAATATAAAATGAATAAATATAATACCTGAAATTCCGGATGTTACAATTCTCCCCCACTTGAATCTGACTTTGCCCTCGAAGTCTCATTCCTGAAATAGCTTCGGATGCTGCTGCCGCATCTCACGCTCTGGCTCCCAGGTCAACTCAGATCCCTTCCGATCTTGCCATTGAACCTGCAACAGAGGCACCTCCTTGTTCCTCAGAACCTTGATCTTTCGGTCCACAATCGCAACTGGTCTTTCCGCATAGTTCAGGCTTGCATCCACCTGAATGTCCTCTAACGGCACTACTGCCAACTCTTCGGCTATACACTTCCTCAACTGAGATACGTGGAAGGTATTATGAATCTGCTCCAATGCAGCAGGTAGCTCCAAGCGATACGCTGCCCTGCCCACCCTCGCGATCACTCTGAACGGACCAATATACCAAGGCCCTTGCTTGCCCCTCTTCGTGAATCGGATCACTCATTTCCAAGGAGATACCTTCAGGAGAACATAATCACCAACCTGGAACTCGAGCTCGGATCGACGCGTATCCATATAACTCTTCTGGCGGCTCTGAGTGGTCAGCAATCTCTGCCTGACCTGCTGTATCTGCTCTGTCGTCTGAAGCACAATCTATGTGCTACCCATCACTCGTTGCCCCACCTCTCCCCAACAAATAGGAGTCCGACACCTCCTCCCATACAACAGCTCAAAGGGTGGCATACCAATGCTCGAATGATGGCTGTTGTTGTAGGAAAACTCTGCCAAGGGCAAATACGTGTCCCAACTCCCCCCGAAGTCCAACGCACATGCCCGAAGCATGTCCTCGAGCGTCTGAATCATCCGATCACTCTGTCCGTCAGTCTGGGGGTGATATGCGGTACTAAAATGCAGCCTAGTACCCAACTCCTCGTGAAACTTCTTCCATAATCTGGAAGTGAAATGCAAATCTCGGTCTGAAACAATCGAGATCGGCACTCCATGCCGTGATACCCCTTCCCTCACGTACACCTCTGCTAATTTCTCTGCGGAAGAACTCTCACTGATAGCAAGGAAGTGGGCACTCTTCATCAACCTGTCCATAATCACCTAAATTGCATCGACTCCCCTAGCAGTCCTTGGCAATTTGGTGATAAAATCCATGGTAATCTGTTCCCGCTTCCATTCGGGAACTTCCAACGGCTGCAACCTACCATGCGGTCTCTGGTGCTCGGCCTTAACCCTACGGCAGGTTAAGCACCTCTCAACATACCACGCAACATCCCTCTTCATACAGGGCCACCAATACTCTCTCCTCAGGTCCAAATACATCTTAGTGGCCCTAGGATGGATCGAGAATTTCGACCGATGAGCCTCTTCCATCAAAATGGTACGCGTACCTCCCACAAATGGTACCCATATACGCCCCTGAAATGTCATAAGCCTCCGACCATCGGTAACGAACTCCGATACCAACCCAACAACTCGCTCTCTCTTCTGGTTCTCCGATCTCACGGCCTCAGCCTGTGCTCCACGAATGGTGTCCAACACTGGAGCCATCACAGTCAATCGCAAACATACATCCCGCAATGGGGCGCTCTCCGCTCTGCGACTCAGGGCGTCGGCTACCTCATTAGCCTTGCCCGGATGGTACAGGATCTCACAATCATAATCCTTGACGACATCCAACCACCTCCTCTGCCGCATATTTAGGTTAGGCTGATCCATCAAACACTTCAGGCTCTTATGGTCTGTGTATATCATACACTGAACCCCATAGAGATAGTGATGCCAAATTTTGAGGGCGAACACCACTGCCCCCAAATCTAGATGATGGGTGGGATACCTCGTCTCATGAGGCTTCAGCTGCCTCGATGCGTATGCTATCACATGCCCTCTCTGCATCAGCACCGCTCCCAACCCCAAGATCGACGCATCACAGTATACCACAAAGTCCTCCATCCCCTCCGGGAGGGCTAACACCAGGGCTTCGCATAACCTTTGGCGAAGCGTCTCAAAGGAGGCCTGCTGCTCGGGGCCCCATGAAAAAGCGACACCCTTCCGGGTCAACCTGGTGAGTGGCACTGCGATCTTGGAGAAGTCCCTGATAAATCTCCGATAATAACCTGCCAACCCTAAGAAACTCCTGATCTCGGAGGGTGACCTCGGCACCTCCCAACTCATCACTGCCTCAACTTTGGCCGGGTCGACCAATATCCCTTTCTGGTTAACGTGATGCCCTAGGAACTGAACCTCTCGCAACCAGAAATCACACTTGGAGAATTTGGCATAAAGCCTCTCTGATCTCAGAACTCCGAGGATCTCCCTCAAATGCTCCTCATGCTGCTCTCTAGATCTCGAATATACCAAAATGTCGTCGATGAATACAATCACCGACCGATCCAACATCGGCCTGCACACTCAGTTCAAGAGATCCATGAACACTGTCGGGGCATTGGTGAGCCCGAAAGGCATCACCACAAACTCGTAATGCCCATAACACGTCCTGAACGTTGTCTTCTGGATGTCCTCATCTCGCACCCTCACCTGATGATATCCAGACCTCAAATCAATCTTGGAGAACCAAGATGCTCCCTGTAACTGATCGAACAAATTGTCGATCATCGGCAACGGGTAACTGTTCTTGACCGTCAGCTTGTTCAACTCCCAGTAATCAATGCACATCAGTGTGAACCATCCTTCTTCTTGACAAAAAGGATAGGCGCTCCCCACGGCGAGCTGCTTGGCCAAATAAACCCCTTTCCCAGCAGCTCCTGAAGCTACGAGGATAACTCTTGCATCTCTAAGGGTGCAAGGCGATAAGGTGCCTTGGCGATGGGCGCAGCCCCCGGAACCAAATCGATACTGAACTCCACTTGCCTCATGGGAGGCACACCCGACAAATCCTCTGGAAATACATCCGGGAACTCACGCACTATCGGAACCTCCTCAACTGACCTTGGCCTCTCTGAATTAACCTGCGTATCCATCACATACGCCACAAAGCCCTTACAGCCCTGCTGTAGACACTGCCTCACCCTAGCGGCCGAACAAAATGTTGACCCAGAACATGTACCCTCACTGTACACCGTAAGAACTCCCCCACTAGGGTCTCGTATGGTCACCAGCTGCCGCTCGCAGTTGATAACCGTACCAAATCTGCTCAACCAGTCCATGCCCACAATGACACAGACATCACCCATCGCAATTGGAACCAAATCAATCAGGAACTCACCACCGAAAATCTCGAATACGCACCCACGGATCACCTCCGTGGCATATATCACCCTCTCGTCAGCTATGGAAACTCTCAGAGGCCGACTCAACGCATCACAACTAATACTGATATGCTGACTAAAAGCCAAAGATACAAAAGACCAACTCGCACCCGAGTCAAATAACACCAAGGCAGGTACAGAACTCACAAGAAAAGTACCTACGCATAACATAATATAAGCATAATATCTCAACATCAAAATAAATACACGAAAGAATACATACCAGCCACACATCGGGCGCTGCGCGGACCTCCTCCGCGGTCAACTGAAAGGCTCTCCCTCGTGCCCTCGGCGCCTCAGCCTTCACTAGCCGACTCTCGGTAGCTCTGATGGCATAAGGGGCAGATCCCTGAGGTGCTCCCTAAGTTGATCCCCACAACTGCGAACACTCTGCCTTCCGGTGTCCGGTCTGGTTGCAGTGAAAACACACTGCAAACCCCTTGGGGCAGTCCTTGGCCATATGCCCCTCCTTGCCACACTTGTAGCAAGATCCAGCTCTACAAACTCCATCATGACCCTTGCCGCACTTTCCACAAGTGCGGCCCTTCTGGCTCCCTGATTTGGGATCAGCGGGCTTGGCCCGCTTGGCTGCCGGCTGGGACTATGTCGGTCGCCGATCCCTCCCCTGAGACTCCGCCTCCTCCCTAGCCTGAGTCTCTAGCTCGATCTCCCTCTTCCGGGCATTGGCCTGAAGCTCGGAAAATGTCCGGTATGAGGAGTTCGCCACGAACTTCCAAATGTCTCTCCTCAAGATACTCAAATATCGGCTCATACGTGCCTGCTCAGTAGACACGTGCTCAGGGCAGAACATCGCCCTCTCATGGAACATCCTAGTAATCACCGTAACGGACTCTATACCATGCTTGAGGCTCAAAAACTCCTGTGCCAACCGATCCCGTTCCACCGGAGGAACGTACTCATCACGAAACATGGTGGTGAACCTCTCCCAGGTCACCGCAGCAAGCTCTGCTGGAGAATAGTGTGTTGTCATGAACTTCCACCAGTCCTTCGCCCCCAGGCGAAGCTGTTTCAGCACAAACCGAACCCTCAAGTGCTCCAGGCACGAGCATGTGTAGAAGCAACCCTCAATGTCAGATACCCATCTCATCGTTGCAATCGGGTCCTGCGTCCCGTCAAACTCTGGTGGCTTCGTGTTGCTGAACTCCCTGAACAACAATGAGTCACCCCCTTGCAGCCTAGCAGCAGCAATGGCTGCGGAGGCCGCTGCAACAGCAGCCTTAGAAAGAGCGGCATAACGCTCGTCAAAAGTCTCAGTCAACGTGGTCTTAATAGACCCGAACATCTCTGGTATCTCTGTCTGATGGCCACAGCCACCTCCTCATGGATGATCCGGCGGATCTCCTCATCACTAGCCTCGTTTCTCTCTGGCATAAGACGTGTCCTCACCATGATCTACCTCTGAAAAACAACATGCGACATATTAGAAACTCTCTCGAGCATACTCACACTCGATAACTCATCCCTCCTTGTTTCCCGGCATCCCGAAGATTCTTACTCAAACTGTATACTGTCCCGGTGTTTCCAGTAGTATGGGCCCAATACTACCTTCCACACCGCGTCAGTATACAACCCAAGTCCTCCTCCTAGGATCCCAAGTCCCAAGTACTCTATTATGCAAAATCCTTTCTCTAACAGATCTCTCATAAGCTCCTCGCTGCTACCTACTCACTCCCAAGCATCTCATAGCAGCTCACCTCTCCCTAGGCTAAGGCATCACAAATCAAGCCACTCTAGTCCTAATAGGAGTACCTAGCCCACTCTAGCACGAGAATACATCATATCAATATCATAAGCATATAACATGAAGGTATCTTGGGAAATCACCGTTTGAGTTCAAATATGCCCGAAGGTGTACTCGAATCCCTCAAACCAAGGCTCTGCATTTTTCCAAAAATCTCTTACTCTTTTTCCAAAAATCTCTTACTCTTTTTGAAAATATTTTCTCAAATCCTCAGTTTGAGTTCAAATAAGCCCGAAGGTGTACTCGAATCCCTCAAACCAAGGCTCTGATACCAACTTATAACACTGTAAATTTCAAAACAATTTTTCGCATTTTATAAAAGCATAATTCATTTAGTATTCACAAAAACATCATTGTTTGAAACTCAAACCCATAACATATAAAAATCCCAAGATCTCATAACATAAAAATCCTGTGTGTGTACTGATCAGGCCGGCGCCTTCCCGCGATCCTCACTAGTACCTGAAACAAATAACACCAAACATTGTAAGCACAATGCTTAGTGAGTTCCCTAAAATACTATATATAACACATATTAGCCACTCGAGGCTATAACTATGTGGGTCCGTGCACCCAAACTCTGTGAACCCTCAGCTTATAACTCTGTAAACATGCACAGCATAAATCACATAGAATAACGCAGTGCAACACATAACACATAAATAGCATACAACACTGTATCACATAACTCTAGTTACCTACTCAAGGTAAAGTATAGTGAGAAGACTCACCTCGCATATCTCGGTAACTCATAAATCCCTGAAATCACTAGTGCTCGATCTCCCAAGCTATAGTCCTCCTATAACACAATACATCTCTAATTAACACTTTCCCAACTAAGGTTGACTAACCCTATCAAGTCAACACCGGTCAACTCTGGTCAATGGTCAACGGTCAACTCAACCCGCCGAGTCTGGCGTGGACTCGCTGAGTCTCTACGAGGACCCGATTCCTCTGAGTCCCTTCCGACTCACCGAGTCACTCACCTGACTCGGTCACTCAACCCCTGGTTCGAAATCACTGAATAACCCGCACCAACTCGTCGAGTCTAGAAATGGACTCGGCGAGTGCATTCCATGCACAACCCCAAACGACCTTCTGAGGTCAGATCTGCTCCACTAACTCATAGATCCAGCCCTTCCAAGCTTATTTATCACGTAAAGTTCATGTCCTGGCACTCATAACACACCTAATGACTCATAAATGGTGTTTTGACCTCAAGCACAAAGATCCCAAACCAAAACCTCCATGGATTCATAAAAAGCTTGGACAAAGGGACACTCTGGACCTCCAAGGGTCCAGATCCAGAACCTAATGCGCTTAAGGGACCAAGGAAGCACTAGATCTAGCCACAAAAGGGCTCAATAAGCCCTAAATCAACATGAACATCACCTTAACAGAAAATGGGTCGAAAATAGTACCTCAAACGTGATGTTCTAGACCTCAGATCTTCAGGAAGTTGATCCTCTTGTTTCCCCTTGGCTATAGCCTCCTTTCCCTTGGTAGATAACACCTCCAAGGTCAACAATGGCTCCTTCTCTCACTTCAAACGCTCAAGCTCACTAGGGTTTCGCTCTGGGGACTGGTGAGCACAAATGACGGCCATAAGGCCCTTTAAATAGGCCCCTAACCCGAGAAATTAGGGTTTCATTAAACAGCGCAGACTCGCCGAGTCCACCAATGCGACTCGTCGAGTCCGGTCATTAATCCGGGTGAGAAATCGCATCTCTACTCGGCGAGTCTACGCACCAACTCGCTGAGTTCTTCCCCAAAACTCAATATAAAATGAATAAATATAATACCTAAAATTCCGGATGTTACACAAGCCATTGTTTAAGGCCATCCACTTTGGCACAGACTTCTGCAAAGTGAGCTTTCATTGTCTCGGCCAGCTGTGAGTTGTTTGGGGTGGAGGAGTTGAAGAGCAGCTTGTGTATATCCTTGGTAAGCTGGAGTATCTCAGGGCCATGGAAGTTAGAAGATAGGGATTTCTACATTCTATTGACTGTGGCATGAAGAACAGAGATAGTGGACTCATAGGTAGTATGAGTCTCATCTATCACTTTTTGAGATATAGAAGCTTAGTCTGCAATGGCTGTTTGAAGATCTTGTTTAATTGCGGTCACCTCAGTAATGGGGCTTTCCGCTGCAGCCATAAATTCTTGATGATCGGACCTGCGGTTGTTGTCAAGAGATCGGATCCCCATTTAGACTTTGACAGAGATGCGCTCAGCAGTCATACACTCTCTCGTCTCAAGTCTTTCAACTCGTTCAATTAAGGACTGCGGTCCTGGAATATCTTCAGATGGAGGTTGGGTGGGTTTAACCGCAGCCAAAATTTGATCAACTTTGGCTTGGAGATTGAGGAATTCCTTCCTAGTGACAGCATCCTTCTTCTTCTTCTTCTTCTTCTTCTTCTTTTCCTTGGGCTTAAAAGTGGAATGTTGAGAACCGTTGGACTCTTCTTCTTCTTCGAACATCATAAGGTCGTCATCTGAAGGATTTGGTTTGTTGACCTCTTGGATGTCTTCATCATCAAAACCGGAGGTAGGGGCTGAACTGAGTTCAATTGCCGACTCTTCATCTTGAGATGGGTTGACTGTGGGAGATGGAACAGGAGTTGGAGTAGGAGGAACCTTTGATGTAGTTGCGGCTATGGTTGAAGCTTGAGCTTTCAACATAGTGTCTGCCATTTGATCCATCCATGTTTGAACCTTTTGGATTGTGGAAGCAGTATGGGCATTACTGATGGCATTTGCCCAGTAATTGGCCACAGACAATATTTCTTGTTCCTTCTGTTGTTGTTGTTTGACCTCTTGCTCCTTGCGGGCTTGGAATTCTCTTTTAAAAGCAGCATATTTCTTGATTTCGGTATCAGTAGTTGGCTGATACCGACTCCAAGAGTCACTTGAATCATCGCCGTCAATTCGTTGTGTTCACACCAAGGTGTCCCTTGGGTTCACGGATCCTTGCACATGAGTGCTCATCGTGCCTAAACCACCTGAAAGGAATGGAATCAGAGTAGGATTTTCTGGGCTTCCTTTGTCTCCTTGACCCGTGGTCAAGTCTAGCCTCGGCCCAGTTCTGGCATGGGCGAAAGAGATGCCCTGCGGATGGAGTGGTGTTTGAAGTGTTTGGGATACATGCAAAAGGATGGAGTCTAACTCCTCAGAAGAAAAGGTATGCAGCCGGGAAGCCCTGGAGACCTTAGGGCGATGACCAGATTTATCTACTTGAGATATAACTGGGGGGCTGTCTCCACGTTCGGATGATGAAGAGGATGAAACAATATCACATGATGAGGTTGAGTGGTATTCGAGTGTGGTATTGAACGGATGTGCGGCCATCCCAAGGACTACCGGAGCCTGTTGAGAGGCTACAGTATCAGTCCGGTCACGCATTTGGCCAGAGGTTTCGGTTGTTTTTCTTTTCTTGAGGATAGATATTGGTTGCCTATCTTCCTCAGAGTCATTGCTCGATATAGTGGTGGGTTTGGTTTTTCGTTTCTTTGAGGGTGTGGTTTGTTTTGGGGCATTCTTCTTAGGTGTGCTAGTTTTCTTTTTAGATGCCACTGTTTTTCTCCGTTGAGAAGGGTTAGATAGTGTAGTAGCAGAGGGGGCTGCGGTACCCTCAGGAAGAATGGTTGTAGAAGGAAGAGGTGGGGTAGAAGGGTATGGGATATTACCCTCCGTGGCCTCTATAGGATCTGAGACATCAGCAGTCTCAAGACCAAGCAAGGTAAGAATGTGAATGGGGATCCTGCGGATAGGTCCAAATAAAGTTTGATCTGAAGAAGGATTGTACCTTTTGAGATCCTTAGTGATAAAGAAGTTGATGTCGCTGCCTAAGTTGATACCAGCATCCGCATGTAGATCAGATATGCACAAAGAGCAGAATCGAGCAAAGGTGAGCTCGGTTGGGTTCTCCCTTGGGTGCTCTTTGGGGATGTATTGGAGGAAATCATCCCAAAGAATCTGGCCATAATTGACATTGTAGCCCGTGTAGATGCTCCACACTAGTTCAAGGAGCTTCAAACCCATGTTGTCGATGCCTCCGGTCCTGCTAGATAGAAAGCAGATGAAGAAATGGCATACGAACTGCCAAACCGCAGGCAGTTGGTTCTTCTTAAACTCACCAATCCCTTGGATCGGTTTCTGATAACCCATTTGGTAGAGTGCGGTGGTGATGTCAGATAAGGCTGGTGTGAAGATCTTGATGGAGGGATGAATCAAAAGATTTATGGCAGACAAGAACTTCTCTTTGGTCAAGATGACCAAAGAATCATCGATGAGGTTAAGATATACTTCTTGTGGGTTTTCCAATGGTCTGTATGCAGAAAGAGCACACTTGAAGAGTGTAGAAACAGGAACAATGTCAGTGAATGCGTCAAATGGGCCAAACAAGATATGGTTCTTGAGATACTTGATCATGAGCTTGGTTGGGGCATTGTACGATGGAAGATCTTTAAAAGCTGCTCTGAAGTTGCTTGAAGCAATCGTTGGAGATGTGGAACCAATTGGATTCATGGAGCCTCAAGCCTTGGATTGCTTCTTTGATGCACCTGATTACGCCATTGATAGATGAGAATTTGGAGTTCTTGAGAGTTTATGGGAGTTTGGGAGAGTTGAGAGAGAACAATCGATTAAACAGAGAGCGTAAACGATTTTAAGGAAGAAGATGGGTTTATAAAGGAGGTAAAAAGGATTTTAACCCTAGGTAAAAGATAAAAAAGGGTAAGAAGTTGAATGGGTTTTTTTTTGGGGGGGGGGAATCAATGATTCTGGGATTTAATCTTAGCCACACGAAGATAAAACGGGGTTTGGAAAGATTTTGAGAGATCTTAAAAGGGTTTGCATTTAATGGAGGATTAGACGCATGGAAATACGTTAGGTAAACGTATGGTGATAAGAGAGAAAGTTGTAACTGATGGGACGTGGTTGGGAGAGGAAAGGACAAGTTGAGGATGGATTTATTTGGGAATCGTTCTTTTTGTCATCATCCCTAAAATAGGTCTGATATGGGGTTTATTCAGAAAGGGAATGTGACAGTTTCTAAAGGGAATGTTTGTATTTTATTTAATGAAGGATCATTAAATAGCACACAAAGATTCGAGAGTTAATGAATCTGTTGTAATTTATTTAAGACGATTGCGGATGAAATCATTATTGCGGTTGAGAAACTTCATCGCAGATGAGCAAAGAAATATTTCAGAGAGAATCTCTGAGAAAACACTTGTACAAAGGTTAGAAATAAAAGATCATTAAAACCCATGAGAGGTACATATGACATATGGTTGCGGTACCTAGATTGTGGTACCAAAACCATCTATCATATGTAATTCTCAGTTAGAACTACAATGGGGACCAATGATTGTCTGTGGTAGCTAACATTTCATAAAGAATTGCGGGTCCGGATTCATCATTCCCAACATTTGTAATAATGCATTGAGTTTTGTAGAGTCAAGAGCTTTTGTAAAAACATCAGCAATCTCTTCATGAGTAAGAACAAAGATGTGTTCAATATTACCTTTCAGAATATGATCTTTGATGAAATGATACCGTAACTCAATATGTTTTGTCTTAGAGTGCTGAATAGGATTATGAGAGATCACTATAGCACTTTCAGAGTCACAGTAAATTCGTATCCGCAGCATTCTATACCCGTAGTCTAGCAATTGTGTCTTCATCCAAAGAACTTGGGAATAGCAACTAGCTGCGGCCACATATTTGGCTTCTGCAGTAGATAGGGATACACACCTTTGTTTTCTTGAAGACCAGCTTACAAGTCTTCCTCCTAAGAATTGGCATCCACCTAATGTACTTTTTCTATCGAGCTTGCAACCTGCATGATCCGCATCGGTGAAGGCTTGAAGACTGAAGTCGTTGCCTGCGGGATACCATAAACCCATTGATTTGCTTCCTTTAAGATACCAAAGAATTTGTTTGGCTGCGGTCATGTGAGACACTTTTGGATCAGCCTGGTATCTTGCACATACACCAGTTGCGAAGACAATGTCAGGTCTCCTTGCGGTGAGGTACATTAGTGAACCAATGATACCTCCATAAGTCTTGTGATCCACAGATTCACCAGAGGGATCAACATAGATCTTATAATCGAAGGCCATAAGGACCTTAGTAGAAGAGCAGTTGTCCATTGAATATTTCATCAGAAGTTCGGTGGTGTATTTTTCTTGATGAATGAAAATTCCTTGCTGAATTTGTTTGACTTGAAGACCTAGAAAGAAATTAATCTCTCTATTCATGCTTATTTTGAATTTTTTGGTCATGAGCTTAGCAAATTCATCTACCATGCCTTGATCAGTAGACCCGCAAATGATATCATCCACATATATTTGTACCATCATAAGGTGGTCACCATTTGCTTTTCGGAATAATGTGGGATCAATCACTCCTCTTTTGTATCCGGATGAGACAAGGAATTCGGAGAGTGTCTCATACCAAGCTCTTGGGGCTTGTTTCAGGCCATAGACTGCTTTTTCAAACTTGTAGCAGTGGTCTGGAAATTCAATATTTTCAAATCTTGGTGGTTGTTGAAGATAAACCTCTTCTTTTAGCTCACCATTGAGAAAAGCACTCTTAACATCTATTTGGTGTACCTTGACATATTTGTGGGCTGCGTATGCTAGAAAGTTCCGGATGGCTTCCATGCGTGCTACCGGAGCATACATTTCATCGTAGTCAATGCCTTCTAGTTAACTGTAGCCCTTGACAACAAGTCTTGCCTTGTTTCTGATGACAAAGCCAGATTCATCTAGCTTATTTTTGAATACCCATCTGGTACCAACAATAGTATGGCCTTGTGGAAGAGGAACAAGTTGCCATACTTAGTTTCTTTCAAATTCTTCTAATTCTTCTTGCATTACGGCTATCTTGTCTGGTTCAAGCAATGCTTCTTTGATTCTTCTAGGTTCAACCAAAGACATAAATGCTGCATAATGGCAGTAATCAGATAAGTCCTTGGAAGACCGAGTCTGGATACCTGCGGATGGGTTGCCAATAATTTGACCTGGTGGGTGGTCTTTTGTCCATACATGAAGACGTGGCATCAAATGATCAGCAGCTACAGTAGAAGGAATATATTGGATGTCAGAGGAATTTGCGGTTGGGGATGGCAGTTTCCCCTGGACTTGAGAACATCCTGCTGAATCATCTTGATCTATTGAAGTAGAATTTACTTGAGGAATCGGCAGAGGTTGAGGTTCCCCCTGGATTACGGATGGGAGTTCCTCTGGAACCTGAGAAGGTTCCCCTTGGAATGCAGATGGGAGAGTGAAATTCTAGGATCGGTTCTTGTGTGAATATTCTCTATGAATTCATCATCTGAGTCCTCCGAAGGTTCGTTTGATGGTGAAGCTTCACTTCGGGCAGGAATGTAAGCAACATCAGGTACTGGAACCTCAACGGTTGCAACAAGATCCAGAGTAGAGCTTTCCCCCTCAACTGGAGAGGTGGAAGTATTGAGCGATACTACTTCAGATAGAGATGGTCCAGATACGTCGGCATGTTGTTGTTGAGCTGCGGGTGACACCAGAACTTCGGATAGTTTCGCCATTTCAATGGGATCAAAAAGATCATCATAGTTGATTTCAACTAGATTCAGAGGTCCGGAAGCGGCTGGAATGTCACTTTCCATGATTGCAGTGGTTTCGGTGGACGGAGGTGCAATGCGGATGTGAGAGTCATCAAATTTCACATCAAAGCTTTCAATGATCAACCCTGTTCTTCTAATGAGCACTCGATATGCAACCTTGTTAGTGGAATAACCAAGGAATATACCTTCGTCAGACTTTGGTGCAAACTTGTTGAGTTGGTCTCTATTGTTGATCACGAAGCATCTACATCCAAAGATATGAAAGAAACGAACATTGGGTTTGCGATTGTTGAGACCTTCATATGGTGTTTTATTGAGACGCTTGCACACGATACTTCGGTTTTGAACAAAGCATGCGGTTGCTACTGCTTCGGCCTAGAAGTAGAGAGGAAGTTGGTTGAAGTTAAGCATGGATCTGGCTGCTTCAACGAGGGTGCGGTTCCTTCTTTCTACTACACCATTTTGTTGCGGTGTATAGGGTGCTGGAAAGTTGTGACAGATGCCTTTGGAAACCAGGAAATTGTTGAGAAGGTGATTAGTGAACTCTGTTCCATTATCACTGCGGATGCGTCTGACTGGAAGCTTGATCTGAAATTCGATTTCTTTGATGAAGTTAATGAAGATTTGCGGTGTGTCTGATTTGAGTCTGAGAAAGAAGACCCATGTGAAGCGTGTATAGTCATCAACAATAACCAGTATATACTTTTTGTGGTGAAGACTGGCTACGGTTGAGGGACTAAAGATATCAATGTGTAATAGCTCCAGTGGTTCAGAGATAGAAGAATCCATTAACAGAGGATGACTTGCTTTTGATTGTTTACCGCATTCACACGCTGTACAAAGGGTATCGTTGCTGAACTTGAGAATGGGGAGACCACAGACTAGTTCTTTTGTGCGAGGTTGTTGATGTACCGAAAGTTGAGATGAGCTAGCTTGCGATGCCATAGCCAGCAGACTTCGGATATAGCTTTGGACTGAAAGCACAGCTACGGTTTACCAATGATGAGAGAAACATCCAGAGGATACATCGTGCCTTCAGAGCGAGATTTGATTAAGCAAGTGCTTCGATCACTTGTCATTATGTAACAGAATTGATCGTCAAATTCAAAGCGATGTCCTGCTTTACATAGTTGGCCAACACTGATAAGATTGTGTTTAAGGCTTTCTACATAAGCAACCTTCTGAATGGAAAAGTTCCCCATAGTGAGAACACCGTAACCTCGGGTGACACCGTTTGCATTGTTGCCAAACATGACATTTCGACCATTGCATATAGGCCTGAAATCCTGAAGGTACTCTAACCTTCCGGTCATGTGCAAGGAGCAGGCACTGTCAATTAACCATTCTTCTTCTTGTTCCTCCTTGCACAAAGCCTGAGAATTACACGGTTAGTTTAGGCATCCAAACAATATTGGAGCCAGGGACGATTGATGTATTCTTAAATGATGTATGGTCCGAGGTTGCATGGACAGGTCTTTTGTCAACTTTTAGACCTAGTCCTAGGTGTTTGTTCAAATTTGGATTATTACGAGGTTTCTGAAAAGTACGAGGTTTCTGACTTTGATTTGACTTGACATGAGATAAAAACTTTTGACAGCTGCACTGACATTTACAAAAAGAGGGTTTGTCATTGAATCTGACATTGTGCTTGGTCAGCGGTTTATAGGGTGAATTGGACTTAGTATTGGTCCGAGGTGGGTAATTTCTGAAAGATTTGACATTTGATTTCTGAAAAGTTTGTTTTGAATGAGGTTTAGCACGTGTAAATCTTTGAGTCCCTTTAGGTGGATTTGGTAAGATTCCTTTCCACTTGTTTTGATGTTATTTTAAAAGTGTTGGAGTGGATAAACTTCCATTCCAATTAGGGTCATTTGAGGAATAGACCTGAAAAACGTAGTTTCTTAAAAGTTTGACATCTTTTTGGGTTATGTCATAAGTAGTAGGAATGACTTTTGAAACTGAACTTCCCTTTTTGCTTGTTTTCATGAAAGAAGAGTTTTTTGAAATGTAATTTGTGAAAACAAATTTTTCTGGACTCTTGGATTTTGGAATTCTCACATGTTTCTTATTTTTTGGAAAACTTTGTCTGCTTTTGTTTCGAGATCTAATTTCTTCTTTGAAAGCTCTTTTTGCTAAGGATTTAGGTGAACCGCATTCATTCTTATTCAACTGCGGTTTCCTGGTACTTTTTAAACGATTTTAAAAACGTGGGCTAGAATCATCAGAACTTGAGGATTCTGGAATTTGAGAGCATTGGCCTACTTCAAAATTTTCTATTGTTAATTCATGAAAAATCGGCTGAAGAGTTATAGTTCCTTGAACTGATGGTTTTGGCAAAGATGATTTGACTACCGTAGAGTAGGTTTTAAATGAAACTGTGGTGGGACACTTCTGGGACATTTGACTATAGTGTGGAACACTGTGGTCTGAGGACAAAGATGGAAAGTCCTTTGAGACTTCGGGGCCGTCAACAACAATTTCTTCATCAACTATGGATGAAGTTTGAGAATTTGAATGAGTGGTGCCGCAGATGGGAGTTTGATCATATGTGTGACTAGAATCCTATGGCACAATTTCCTCAATGACACAATTATTGCTCAAATTGTGTAATCTACCGAAGTGAGTTTTGATATCTTCGGGAAAAGTCTTGTCATTGATAGGGAAATGAAATTCTCTATCAGGAGGGACATACACTCTGTCTTTGTTGAACCGGGGTGAGGAATCCATTGCGGTAGGATACCCACTTGACCAACCCCAATTATATGTATTGTCCACGGTTCCATTGTTTACCAAATTTTCAATAGCCTTACTTTCATTAAACAATTTTTCTATTAAGAGATTTAAGCGTACAATTTCTCTCTAAGCTAAATCTCTCTTATTCAAAGCTATCTCTAATTGGGTTTCACTTAACATTCTAGCATCTTTCTCTAACTCTAGGTCCTTCTCTAACATTACCATCTTAAGTCTCTTGTTATCCAGTCTTCCTCTCACATGGAACATCTCTTGGGACGCAATGTTCTTCTCATCTAGGGCTTTGTTGTAGTCTGTAAGGACGGCAGCACAAGTGTCATTAAGATCATCTATGTAGGGTTGACAGTCATGCATGCTATAATTTAAAGTTTGGACCATGAGTTTTACCTGTTCAACGATGCTTAGAGTCCCATCCTTTACCATGTAGCAGTAGTTTTTGTTCAACATTGCTGACCCATCATTATCCGCAGTGGCCAGCATGCAGATTTTCCCTTTTCCTTTAACACTGCTGATGGTCTCTTCTTCATCCCCTGATGACCAGACTTGATGGTTTCTTTTAACTTGAGCCACATATGCCCTTGCCTTTTCTTTTTATTCCATTTCTTGAGCCATTCTCAGATAGAATGCTCTGTCCTTGACTACATTTGCCTTACAGTCTTTTGCGAAGTGATTTTCTTTATTGCATTTGTGACAAATCACAACATCAGTCTTGTCTTCTGATTGAGTACCGGAGTCATTGTTCTGAGGAGACTGCGGTACCTCCTTTGTTTGATTGTTTTGAGAGCCTTTAGGATATCGAGAGTGGTTGTTCTGAGGACCGAAGTTACGGTTGAGTGGAGGTTTGTTGAATTGTTGATTCTTGCGGAAAGAAGAAGGTGGTATGCGGTTGAACTGTTGGCGAACCAGAGCAATAGCCTTCTGAAATTCTTCTTCATTATCATACTCAGAATCCGCTTCGTATGACTATGGTGGGGTATTATACGATGAAGAGTAGGGTGACTGCGGTGGAGCTTGTGCTATCAGAGCAAGTGGTCCTCCGAAGTCAACACAATCTTTGAGTACAGTGGATTCTTGTGCTTGGAGTTCTCCATAGAGTTTGTAGAGTGATAAAGAGTGAATCTTCCTGTCACCTTGGACTATTATCTTAGTCGTAGTCCAATGTCGTCCTAAGCCATTAAGGAACTGGAGATTGGTTTCGTGGTTGCTGCGGATGGTACTAGCATTTGATAACTTTGTGACTATCAGGTTGAATCTCCTGAAGGAGTCTTCCAAACTTTCACCCGCATGAGCTTTGAAGTTGTTGAAGTCGTTGAGTGCGGTAGTGAGCTTCTTATCTTTTGCTTGTTCTGAGCCTTCGTACAAGTTCTTGAGTACATCCCAGATCTCTTTTGCTGACATGCATTTTTTTTGATAATATCAAAGTTGTCAGGAGCAACACCACAAGAAATTTCATAAAAAGCAACAACATCATTTTCCATTTTATCGAGATCATCCTTGGTAGGAAGGCTCATGGTTGGTTGACCTCCTCCTAGCCTGGTTGTCGCACCATCAGTTTGGACTGGTGTAAGGACTGGAATGTGTGGTCCTTCTTCCACGGATCGCCATACATCTGTACCCAGTCTTCTTAAGTACCTCTCCATTCTTTGTGACCAGTGATGATATTCATTTGCTACCAGTATTGGAGCTCTGTTAGAACCACCAACACTATTGGAGACATTCAGAGATAACGATTGTGCCATTTTGTTTTTTTTTGTTTTGTTTTGTTTTTTTTTTCTTTTTTTTTTGAGAAATGAGCTTTAGTGGTATAGAAGGCTTAATGAGAAAATCAGAGTTCTGATATTCAAAAAGCAACCACTTTGGCTCTGATACCAATTTTTGAGAGAAAAATTTGGAGACACACTTGAACAAACGTTAGAACAAGTATATTGCGGAATAGTTAATCTCCAATGATCTAAAAGCTCAACAATAATATAGTTAGATAGTTAGATAGTTAGTTGTGGAAAGTAAAGAAATATAAATGACAACAATTGTTATGTCAAGAATACACTTAAACTGATTCATAACAAGGAATGCATTCACTCCGAGTTAGTAAGGAAGATCAAGTTTAGTGATTAAGTCTAGAAGACTTGCTCCGATGAGAGGTTATGTTTTAGTAGCAATTTAGAGTGTTAAGAGTAGTAAGATAGAGAAATGAAGAAGATAACTTGGAGTAATATATTCAGAATAATTCACAAGTCATCGAGTGATATGAGAAATGGTTGAGGAAGAAATCTTGTGTATTAAGAAGTTAAGAGTTGTCATGAATACATTAGAAAGAGTTTGTATTTATAGAGTCTAAGGAATACACAACTACTCTATAAGCAGCCATGCAAGGCATGCTGGAAAATAGAGTACATTACATAAAGATAAGAAAAGGAAATAACAAAGACTGCAGATGCTAAAGACGTGTTGACTCCTGGTGCTGAGATGATTGTTGATGGTGAACAGTTGTGGTTGATAGATGATTGCGGTATCTTAGTTCAAGAGGGTCACTTTTATGTTTTAACATCAAGTATGGTTTTACGACTCGCAAATAAGTATACACTAACTTTGGTTTACGGACTCTACTCTTATTTGTTTTATTTTGAATAATAAAACTACTTTCATAGACACACTGATAGTAATAAAGGATTTCTAAGCTTGCATCTCTACCTCTAGGGCGGTTAACATGTTTTTAGGGAAAATATGGGATTTTCCCCGGGATAGCACTGACATTTCTAAAACTGATGGTTTATTTTCTACTAATAGGTATTCTCTCAACACTAGCTACTTTTCATAAGAAATTATGGGATTTTCTTAAGGAACTCTTTTCAAAGAATCAAAGAACATTTTTCCATTAAAACTAAATGCTTATGAACTCACCAACCTTTTGCTGATATTCTTTCAAACTGTTTGTATTCTCAGGGAATCGGAAGACAACTACTTCTTGGATTTAGAGGAGACAGAGCAATAAGAGTCATGTTTTTTTATATTCTATATATCTTTGGAGTAATTAAAACAAGTTTTAGATTGATATAAATACTTTTCATATATATATATATATATATATATATATATTCATTGTAATGGTTGTGTTACTATGATTGCGATGGTACAATGGTTGTGATGCTAGACATGACGTCCTCCACCCCTGAACGATTCCGCCATCCTGGTTTCGGGGTGTGACAGATTGGTATCAAAGCTCTTGTTTATAGTGAAATAAGTATACCGAACCATATATGGTATACAACTATAAACATTAAGGGGCCTAAGTGCTCTAAACTAAAAGTATACTTTCAAAAAAAATAAGTATTTTTATTAAAAGTATCCAAGTATACCTAAGTACCCGAACCAGTGTCATAAGTAGAATAAAACAAAAGTATTCAGATGTTGGACATAGCGGTTAAACCTGGGCAGTTATGTAACCATGTCTAGGGTCAATATAGTTTGATCAACTATATTCATTCGAGACATGACCAACATGTGCTTGGGAGTGACGGTGGTGTCGCAGCAAGTCTAAAATTTACCTAGGTACCAGAAAACTTCTAGAGTCAAACATAAGGGTTAAAATACTATAGGAGTATTTGAGTATGCTATAACGACCGAACTGGAAACTTAACCAGGAATCCATCCCTCGAGAATCAATCATGAAACTATAATACATTGGAAGTATATAGTACCCTCTTTGTATGGTATTAATCGTGTATCGCCCCATAACAGTACTAACTATAGTAAGTATCATGGTAATAATAGTAACGAGTGGAAATCCTTAACTATATCTATTATAGTTAAGTAGAAGTGTTAGTTGCGTGCCTTTGGTACACAAAGGTATTGAACTTGAAATGAAGGCTTTTATATACAACACAAATATATATGATATATAACTAAGAAATCAACGATAGTCGGATAGATAACAAAGTACCCAAAGTCCATAATCAAACAAGAACAGGAAGTAAGGTGAGCTGTCAGTCCTAAGTCCTTCAAGTCTTACTTATATAAATATATTGATGTAGATATGGTTTGGCAAAACAAAGGAAGTTTGAAAGAGTTTGTAAATAGTTTTTATAAAAAATTTTACGCGGAAAATGAGTTAAATAAGCATTTAGAACAGTTTTGTTGTCAAAGCAATTCAAAAGTATAGAAAATCCTTTTTAGTTGCAAGCTATAAATCACATGTGATTGATACTATAGCATGTTGGATTCAACTTGTATTCTCCCCCCATAAAAGCATTCAAAAACGTTTGAATGGTTAATTAAAGGGTATGAACTCACAGTTTAACATAGGGTTCGAGTGCGCCATCGATATGAGTGCTGAGTGTCAACGGATGCTCTAAACGCAAGTGGTCCCTATTAGTCATATGGTGACACATATATAAGTTAGAGTTAGGGTGTTTCATGACTAAACATGATGGGGAATCACCCTAAGGGCTTGGAATCACTAAGGCTAAGTGTACAATGGTCAATATTTAATGATCTATGCAAGTTTAAGGCCAAATATGAGTATTAGAGTGGGTGTATGGCCATAAAAGTGACTGTGCGACTAGGGAATGCGGCCAGACTTGTGTGTGAGGCTGCAAACTGGAGTGTGCGGCCATACAGGGGGTGTGTGCAGCCGTACACAGGAGTGTGCAGCCGTACACTCCTTGTTTGAGCCTATAATGTCGATTGTGAGGGGTTTCAAGTGTTAAACTAAGTCTTAGATCGATAATAGAGGCCATACCCTCACTTTGAAGCATGTTTTGAGTGTGTGCGACCACTTGATGAAGGTGTGCGGCCGCACTCCTTCAAGGGGTGAAGAACACTGTGAGTTTTAAGCTTGGATTCAAGTATGTTACCTCGATAACAAGCTGAAAGATGAAGTTCTTCATGTTTTGGAGGCCTTCTAAGTGTTCTTGGATGGATTTTCTAGAGAGAGAGAGAGAGAGTAGAGAGAGAGAAAAGGTGCAGCCAAAAGTGAATGGAAGAGGGTTCTCTACTATATATAGGGTCGGGTGTGAGGCTGGAGGGGGTTTACGGTTAGGTGTGCGGCTGGCTGCCCGCACACTCTAGTGTGCAGCCGCACACACCTCTCTTGGTGTGTTTGGCTTGATTTTGTGATGCAACACCCTTCTTAAGGCCCATATATATGATATACTAAACCTAAAGCACTCATGTGGACCCAACATTCTGCTAAAAGATGCTAAATTCAAGTGAATTATAGATATATGGATCGATTATATAGTGTAAAAGTGTCGGGTTGTCACATCCTCGCCCCGTTAGAGGGAATTTCGTCCCGAAATTAGAGTTCAAGCAGCTAAGTTAGTACAAATAACTAAGTAAAAAGATGGGGATACTTAAGTTTCATTTGATCCTCGTGCTCCCAAGTGAACTCCGGTCCTTGTTTGGTGTTCCAGCAAACCTTCACTATAGGGATGCGGCTTTGTTTCGTTCATTTGACCTCTCGATCCATAATCTCCATCGGTTCTTCCACGAAGTTGAGGGTATCGTTCATCTTCATCTCGTCGAGTGGGATTACAAGAGTCTCATCGGATAGACACTTTTTCAAGTTTGAGACGTGGAATGTAGGATGTATGTTACTAAGCTCACGAGGTAGATTGAGTTTGCAAGCTACGGGGCCAATTCTAGTGAGGATCTCGAAGGGCCCTATGTATCTTGGATTTAGCTTTCCACGCTTTCCAAAGCGTATCATGCCTTTCCAGGGTGAGACTTTCAGAAGGACTCAGTCTCCCACCTGGAACTCCAAGGGTTTCCTTCGTTTGTCTGCGTAGCTTTTTTGTCGGTCTCTAGCGGCTTTCAATCTTTCGCGAATCTGAACAATCTTCTCAGTCGTTTCTCAAATGATCTCCAGACCTGTGAGAGTGCTGTCAGGAATTCATCCTTTAGCTAACTGAGTGTCACCCACATCAGCCCATCACAGAGGGGATCTGCACTTTCGGCCGTAGAGGGCTTCGAATGGAGCTGCCTTGATGCTCGTGTGGTAACTATTGTTGTAGGAAAACTCAACAAGGGGTAAGTGGGTATCCCATGCCTTACCAAATTCGATCATACAGGCTCACAGCATATCTTCCAGAGTTTGGATAGTCCTCTCACTTTGTCCATCGGTCTACGGATGGTAGGCTGTACTCATGTCCAACTTCGTTCCTAAGGCGCTTTGCAGTGATTGCCAGAATCTCGAAGTGAACCTACTATCCCTATCGGAGATAATAGATTTCGGAACACCATGCAGTCAAACAATCTCTTGGATGTAGATTCGTGTGAGTCTTTCCATCTTGAAAGTTTCTTTGATTGGCTGGAAGTGGGCGGATTTCGTCAATCGATCGACAATTAACCAAATGGTATCGTACCCACTCGGAGATTTGGGTAATTTGGTAATGAAATCCATAGAAATCATCTCCCATTTCCACTCAGGTATCTCAGGCTGCTGGAGCAGACCAGAGGGTTTCTGATATTCGACCTTCACCTTGGAACAAGTCAGACACTTTCCCACGAAGGTAGCGATCTCGGCTTTCATGTTTGGCCACCAATATAAACTCTTGAGATCAAGGTACATCTTATCCAAACCTGGTGAACGGAGTACTTGGTCTTGTGAGCTTCGTTCATGACAACCTCCCTATAACCACCGAACTTTGGGGTCCAGATCCGGTCCATGAAACAATAAACTTCATCTCCTCTGATCTCAAGATTCTTATCCATTCCCCTCAAGGCTTCGTTCAGCACGTTCTCTGGTTTTAGGGCTTCCATCTGGGCTTCTCGGACTTGTGCGGATAAGTGAGAATGGATGGTCATTGTCAGTGATGTTGGATAAGGTGTCTAAGTCCATAACTATTTCGGGCTTGTACTTGACCCGACCCGGCATGGTCCATTTGGGTTGCATGGTACCATGCAATTGGATAGACTAAATGAGAGAAATAACACTTGGAGATTATTAATATATTATAAGTTCTAATATATTAATAATATTATTTAATTAGTTGATCAAAGAATTAATTTGGAATTAATTAAGTGATCAAAGGATAACTAATTAAATATATGGGTTGGTTATGTAAATCATCCATATCTTGTATAGTGGGCTAAAAGGCTCCATGGATTATCAAGTTGGGTTCTACCCATAGGATGCTCCATGGGAGTTACAAACCCATGGGTCATGGAAATGAAGAGTCATGACACATTAGGGTTTACATGGTGTAACCCTAGATGTGCCAACACTATATAAGAGTCCCATTCTCCACAAAATTGGCGACACAAGTTGAACACTAAGAAACTAGAGGGCTTGGCCGATTTTGAGAAGTGTGTGTTATCTCAAGAGTCTTTCCAAGAGCATTTGGTGTTGTGTGAAGCATTTGAGGCATCACACATGGGGTGCTAGGCTCACAAGGTTTCAAGGAACACAAGCAACAACAAGGTAAGTTATTCTATCTATGATTCAAGTTAAAATTGTTCCCCATGTATGCTAGATAGGAATATAACCTTGGAATTCAACTTTGCATGATAATTAGACAAACATAGATCCAAGGTTATTAGGGTTGCATGTACACTTAGGAAGTGTTAGAATGCTCAAAACCCATCAGTGGTATCAAAGCCTAGGCTTGTTTGTTTGTTATTTGTGCTTAAAAGTTGAATAAAGTCGAAAATTCTGCTGTCTGACTGATGGACTCGGCGAGTCCATGGGGAGGACTCGTCGAGTTCATGTGTATCTTCAACCTACTCGGCGAGTAGGTTTATGCACTCGGTGAGTAGGGTCGACAGAGTGCAGAATTTCGACTTGAGTTGCTGGAAATGGATTAGAATCATTACCCTAAAATGTTTTGGTACTTGAAAACTTGTTTTAGAAGGTGTAATGTCTTTTCTAACTCATTTACAACAACTAGTTATCAAAATTACAAAGATTAAATGTGATTTTGATTCTTGAAAGTGTTCATATTCATATTCTTGTTCTTATGATGTTTAGATGATCATAGGAATTATTTGTAACCTATGTGGTAGATTAATTCATGATCATAATGTGTTTTAATGGAGTCCATAACTTGTCCTCAAGTTATGGAAAACCAAAAGTCTCTTGGATTAAAAACCATTAAAAGAACACAAGAGTTAGGAAAAATGAAAAGTCCTCATTTTATTACTCTATTAAACTCATAAGTTACAAGAAATGAAAAGTTTTGAAAGTTTACAAAACTTGCCCTCAAGTTTTGGAACAAGTAAAGTTAAGTTAAAACTTTAGTTCCAACCCCTAGAATTTTAAAAGTTAAAATTCAACCCTTATACTTATATTATTATGATTTAATAATTATATATATATATATATATATATATATATATATATATATATGTATAAGAACAAAGTCGTCTTACCGCTAGTACGCCTCATTCACGAAGCCGGTCTATAAGGTGGGTATAAGGTTGTTGCCTATAAAATGGTGACTTAATGGGTGTCCACTCTCACCCACCGCTTGCTTGATCGGTGGAGGGTCGTTAGCCGAACGGGTAAGACAAGGACATATTAATACTCATTCAAAGTATGATGAATATTATAAAGTAACTAAATGTTTTATTAAATTCCCAATCTTAGTTACTTTAGGAAAAATGTGAATAAGGTGCTATTCCATGAAATTACACTTTACACTTTGATTAAGTCGTTGGTGGAGCGTGTGTGGTTAACCGGCACACTAACTTGGACTTAACAAGGTAGGTAAAGGGTGACTTAGGGTTTATTATAGTATTGATGGAGCGTGTGTGGTTAACCGGCACATCGATTGAGTGATAAACTTTAAGGGTACCAAGTGATTTGCATGGTTACTTCACACCTCGTTTTGTGATCCTCGGTATCCCAGTCACAAAACTTGGAGGGCACACTCGAGATTGAAACATGCCTTTGAAAAGTTCATTGAATCTCAAAGAATCTAGGAATTTCTAAGAACCATTCAAAAACCTAATACTAAAATATTGCGGTTTTCGTGGTGGAAATTGGTGAATCGTCATTCACCTACCTTTCAAATATGATATAGCTTAGATTACGGCATACCTCTTCTAAGTTATATTATATTGTGATTGGATCCTAGCCTTAATATTACATTTGGGTGTTTTATTAAGGACTCTCTTATATCTAAACTAATCTTGTCCTCTTTCCTTCAGATGTCTTTCAACAATGCTTCTGGCTCTAATCCTAATGGCTCCTTTACCCTTATGAACTTGTGTGGGAAAGTCACCTTTGATGGATCCAACTTCAATGAGTGGATCAGAAACATCAGGATGATTACCTGCTACGAGGACAAAGAATATGTCCTTGACAAGGAGCTTAAGGAGATTGATGAGTCCACTGCAACTCCTCAGGAGATCGCTGAATTTCGGGCACATGAAAGGGATGCTACGAAAGTGGCTTGCATCATGACGGCCACGATGACAGCGGAACTCCAAAAGTCTTATGAGGATTTCTACCCTTATGACATGCACCAAGATTTGATGGAAAGATACCATCAAAGTGCAAGACAAGAGAGGTATGAAATCATCTGCTCCATGATAACAACCATGATGAAGGAAGGGGAATCCGTCACGAGCCACATGCAGAAAATGCAAAGGTATGTGGATCGTTTGCTGAAGCTTAATGTGAACTTCCCGGAGGATCTTGCAATAGATATTATTTTGCATTCCTTACCATCGTGCTATGATCAATTCCGCATGACATATCACATGAACAAGGAAGAAGTCACCCTCAGCAAACTTCAGGAACTTCTCAAGACCGCAGAATCAGGTCTTAAGGGGAAGTCGGTTGCTATCACTCCTACTCAAAACTCTACTCTGGTTTTGGCAATTGGGAAGAATCGATGGAGGAAGAGAAAGAGATCTTCGAAGGGTACCAAGGCTCGGACCCTTGATGGCTCTTCTTCAAGTGGAACCAAGAAAGGTTTCATTACTCCTTCTTCTGACCCAAAAGAGGCTGAATGCTTCTATTGCCATGAAAAAGCTCATTGGAAGCGGAACTGCCCAAAATACCAGCAAGATGTGAAGGATGGGAAAGTTAAACCCAACCATGCAGGTATTTACACTATCATTTCTAATAACTCACCCCATTCTAACTCTTGGGTCCTTGATACCGGGTGTGGTATTCACATTTGTTGTGACTTGCAGGGACTAAGAAGAAGTGAGGATGTGGAGCAAGGAAGGATAAACTTGATCATGGGGAATAGGAAAGCTTTACCTGTTACCAAGATTGGAGTTTATACTTTATCGCTAAGTAGTGGGTTTAGTTTAGATTTGAATAAGTGTTGTTATTCGCCAGGAATGGCAAGAAATATTATTTCCTTTCATGCTTTGTACAAACAAGGGTTTACCTTTTCATTTAATAATGAAGTTGGTTCTATTGATGCTTTCTTTAATAATATTCTTTATTTTAAAGCATTACCTTGTGATGGTGTGTATGAAGCTGTATCTGTTGTTGATAACTTAGGAAATAATGTTTTGTGTATTGATTCTACTAATAATAACTTGGATAAAGCATCATTATGGCATTGTCGTCTTGGACATATAAGCAAGAAGCGCATAGGCCAACTCCAAAAGGATGGAGTCTTGGAGTCGTTTGATCTAAAGTCAGATGATAGTTGCAAATCATGCTTACTTGGAAAAATGACAAAGTCACCCTTCACAGGTTCGTGTGAAAGGGGTGAAGGTTTGTTGGACCTTATACACACGGATGTGTGTGGACCATTCAAACATGCCACAAGGGATGCTAATCGTTATTATTTGACTTTTACTGATGATTATAGTAGATATGGATATGTCTACTTGATCAAGCATAAGTCAGAGACTTTCGAGAGGTTTAAGGAATTTAAACAGGAAGTCGAGAATCAATTGGGCAGGAACATTAAGATGCTTCGATCCGATCGTGGTGGTGAGTATCTTAGTTCAGAGTTCCTCGACTATCTAAGGGAATGTGGGATAGTCTCACAATTGACACCTCCCAGGACACCACAGTTGAATGGTGTGGCTGAGAGGCGTAATCGAACCTTGCTAGATATGGTTCGTTCCATGATGAGTCGAGCTACGCTACCAATCTCATTCTGCGGGTATGCCTTAGAGACTACCGCCCATATTCTTAATCTAGTCCCTACAAAGAAAGTTGCCAAAACTCCTCACGAGATGTGGACTGGTAAAGTACCTAAACTAGACCACATCAAGATTTGGGGTTGTGAGGCTTTCGTGAGACGCGAGACTCATGATAAGCTCGAACCTCGAAGCGAGAGGTGTATTTTCATCGGTTACCCACAGCGATCCTTTGGTTACCTCTTCTACAGACCTAGTGACAATGTGGTCTTCGTAGCAAGAAGAGGAGTCTTTCGAGAGAGAGAATTTATAAGCCAAGGAGACAGTGGGAGGCAAACTGATCTTGAAGAAATTCAAGAATCAAGCGGTGAAGGAACTTCAAACTCTAGCCCTCAACTTGAGGAGGAAACTCCTGTTGAGCCAATTGACAAATCTGTACCTCTGAGACGTTCCACGAGAGTTAGGAGTGCACCTGAGCATTACTATGGATTCCATATTACTGCAGAAGGTGAGACACTTATTAGTGATGAGACACTAGTAAGTCAAGATGACCCTAACAGCTACGAGGAAGCCATGGCAGGCCCCGAGTCTGCTAAATGGAAAGAGGCTATGGATAGCGAGATACAATCCATGTATGACAATAAAGTTTGGAACTTGGTTGAAAATGTACCAGGTCGTAAGACAGTAGGGTGCAAATGGGTCTTCAAGAAGAAGACCGACATAGATGGTAAAGTACACACTTATAAGGCTAGACTGGTTGCAAAGGGCTTCTCTCAAATTCCTGGAGTGGATTATGATGAGACCTTTTCTCCGGTAGCCAAGATTAAGTCTATTCGGGTTCTGTTAGCCATAGCTGCATTTCATGACTATGAAATATGGCAGATGGATGTCAAAACCGCTTTCCTTAATGGAAAGTTGGCTGAAGATGTTTACATGAGTCAGCCAGAGGGTTTTGTCAGCAATGAGTACCCTAATAGAGTGTGTAAGCTTGAGAAATCCATTTATGGATTGAAGCAAGCACCTCGCAGATGGAATCTTTGCTTTGATGAAAAGGTCAAGGAATTTGGCTTTTCTAGGAGTGAAGATGAATCTTGTGTGTATGTCAAGGCTAGTGGGAGTATAGTTAGCTTTTTGGTATTGTATGTGGATGACATACTACTCATAGGAAACGACATTCCAACCCTGCAGGAAGTAAAGTCCTGGCTTGGGAAGTGTTTCGCTATGAAGGACCTTGGTGAAGTTGCCTATATTCTAGGGATAAGAATCTTGAGAGATCGGAGTAAAAGACTAATTGGACTTAGTCAGAGTACCTACTTGGATAAGGTGCTGAAGAGATTCAGCATGCAGGATTCCAAGAAAGGAGAGTTACCCATCCAGAGTAACACCAGATTGAGTAAGACACAACGCCCTAGCACTGAGGCTGAGATAGCAGAAATGAGTCGAACACCTTACGCTTCGGCTGTAGGATCGATCATGTACGCTATGACGTGTACTCGACCCAATGTAGCTTTTGCCTTGAGCATGGTTAGCAGGTATCAGGCGAACCCTGGCAAGGCACACTGGACTGCGGTAAAGAATATCCTCAAGTACCTACGAAGGACTAAGGACTGGGTCCTTACCCTCGGTGGGAGTGATGACTTGAGAGTTGTTGGGTATAGTGATGCTAGCTTCCAGACTGATAGGGATAATTTCCGCTCTCAGTCGGGCTGGGTCTTTACCCTAAACGGAGGAGCAATTTCTTGGAAGAGTTCCAAGCAAGAGACAGTGGCAGATTCTACTTGTGAATCAGATTATATTGCAGCTAGTGAAGCAGCAAAGGAGGCGATATGGCTGAAGAACTTCATTGGAGACCTTGGAGTTGTACCAGCTATTAAAGAGCCAATGGAAATTTTCTGTGATAGTGAAAGTGTTGTTGCCTTAGCCAAGGAACCAAGGGATCACGGGAGATCCAGACACATCGACAGAAAATACCATTTCATCAGACATCGGATCGAAGAAGGACTCCTCGTGGCAAAGAGGGTATCATCGGATGAGAACCCAGCAGATCCCCTCACGAAGGGACTGAGTAGGGTTAAGCATCTTCAGCATGCTCGGAGCATAGGGCTGAAGGATGATATAAGTTTTAGTAGTTAGATAACCCGGAAATTTGTAAAGTGTAATTGACATTTGATGATGAATAAAAGGTGTTTTATTTATGAGTAAAGTGTTGCTATCTCTTGTCAATCGTTTACTATATTTCTTTTGCATGTTTTGACTTCCAGAATAATTTTGTTTGGTATAACATATTATTCAAACCTCCACAGTCGGTCATATGTTGGAAGTAGATATGAATCAAGACTGTCATGTTTGGTTGTAGAGGTCTTGGACAAGGCTACAACAATCATGAGTGCTCATAAGTTATGAGCATTGGACACAACCCACGCTCACTGGAATCACTTCATGGAATTTTATCTCGAGTGATCGTGACACGGTAATATCATATAAGTCTTCAAACCTAGAGATATGATTTGTTACTTACAAGTTGGTTATGCATTGACTGTACGAAACCGCATTGGTAACTCGATGCTATAAAACGTACTTTTGTGTGTAATTCAATAAGTGGTAGAACAAACATATGAGTCGAAGTTTATCTGTTCCTTCTTGGATTAGAAGCTGATATCTGGGCCCCTCGATGATTTTCTTTTGACCCATGTACCGGGCCCGGTCAGAACTAAGTTGATGTGTTCAATTAAGTTCTAAGTCAAACAAATCGGAAATCGGGAAACAAATGCTGGACAATAAGCAAGACATGTTCCATGTATTTGTCTGGCTGATATCTAGAACAGAGGATTATATGATCACTTATCTTAAATGGCGTATCATCATCTTCTCAGTTCCGAGAGACCTTGAAAGAGCTACGATTGCCGGTCGGTTCCTGAAGTACTAGAGATATAATTATTATACTTATCCAAGTGGGAGACTGTTGGATAAGGTGTCTAAGTCCATAACTATTTCGGGCTTGTACTTGACCCGACCCGGCATGGTCCATTTGGGTTGCATGGCACCATGCAATTGGATAGACTAAATGAGAGAAATAACACTTGGAGATTATTAATATATTATAAGTTCTAATATATTAATAATATTATTTAATTAGTTGATCAAAGAATTAATTTGGAATTAATTAAGTGATCAAAGGATAACTAATTAAATATATGGGTTGGTTATGTAAATCATCCATATCTTGTATAGTGGGCTAAAAGGCTCCATGGATTATCAAGTTGGGTTCTACCCATAGGATGCTCCATGGATGCTCCATGGGAGTTACAAACCCATGGGTCATGGAAATGAAGAGTCATGACACATTAGGGTTTACATGGTGTAACCCTAGATGTGCCAACACTATATAAGAGTCCCATTCTCCACAAAATTGGCGACACAAGTTGAACACTAAGAAACTAGAGGGCTTGGCCGATTTTGAGAAGTGTGTGTTATCTCAAGAGTCTTTCCAAGAGCATTTGGTGTTGTGTGAAGCATTTGAGGCATCACACTTGGGGTGCTAGGCTCATAAGGTTTCAAGGAACACAAGCAACAACAAGGTAAGTTATTCTATCTATGATTCAAGTTAAAATTGTTCCCCATGTATGCTAGATAGGAATATAACCTTGGAATTCAACTTTGCATGATAATTAGACAAACATAGATCCAAGGTTGTTAGGGTTGCATGTACACTTAGGAAGTGTTAGAATGCTCAAAACCCATCAAGTGATTTGACCCTTCGACCAGAATATTCTTTCCGACATAGGGTGTCTGCTAATACATTGGCTTTACCCGGGTGATAATGAATTTCACATTCGTAATCATTGAGTAGCTCGACCCATCGTCGTTGTATCATATTAACATCCTTCTGGTTGAGTATGTGTTGGAGGCTTTTTTGATCGGTGTATATCGTGCTTTTCGTACCGTACAGGTAGTGCCTCCAGATCTTTAGGGCGAACGCAATCGCTCCTAATTCGAGGTCGTGTGTGGTGTAGTTGACCTCATGTGTCTTCAACTGTCTTGAGGCGTAGGCGATGACCTTACCTCGTTGCATTAAAACACAACCGATCCCCTGATTGGACGCATCGTAGTAAACCACGAAATCATCTGTCCCATCGAGAAGGGATAGTATTAGTGCGGTGCTTAAGGCTCGTTTCAGGGTTTCGAATGCCTTCTCTTGTTTCACTCCCCAGTCAAAGGCTACACTTTTCTGAGTCAATGATGTAAGGGGTTTTGCGATCCGAGAGAAGTACTAAATGAATCTGCGATAGTAGCCAGCGAGGCCTAGAAATTGACGAATTTCTATAGGCATCTTCGGTGCTGACCAGTTCTCAATAGCTTTAATCTTGGATGGGTCCACGTGGATTCCTTCCTCGCTAACCACGTGTCCTAAGAATTCGACTCTTCGGATCTAGAATTCAGACTTAGAGAACTTCACATATAACTTCTCTGATCATAGGGTTTTCAGGACTTGTCGTAGATGATCGCTATGCTCCTCCTTACTTCGAGAGTAGATGAGTATGTCATCAATGAAGACGATGATGAACTGATCCAAGTAAGGATGGCACACCCTATTCATTAATTCCATGAATATTGCGGGTGCGTTGGTCAGTCTGAAGGGCATCACTACGAACTCGTAGTGTCCGTAACGAGTTCGGAAAGCTGTTTTCGGAACATCCTCCTCGAGCACTCGCAATTGATGATACCTGGACCTTAGATCAATCTTGGAAAAATAACTCGCCCCTTGCAGTTGGTCAAATAAATCGTCTATACGGGGAAGAGGGTAATGATTTTTGACCGTGAGTTTGTTGAGCTCTCTATAATTGATGCACATACCGAACGATACATCTTTCTTCTTTACGAATAAGACCGGCGCTCCCCAGGGTGAGAAACTCGGTCTTATAAATCCCTTGTTGAGCAGCTCGTTAAGTTGACCAGACAGTTACTGCATCTCAGCAGGTGCTAGATGATAGGGCGACTTGGCTATTGGGGTAGCTCCTAGAATTAAGTTGATCTTGAACTCGACCTGACGTTGGGGAGGTAAACCTAGTAGCTCTTCTGGAAAAACGTCGGGGAAGTCGCATACTACGGGGAAGTCTTTTAGATCTTTTGTTTTCTGGCTCGTGTCGACAACGTGTGCAAGGAATGCACGATATTCTTTACGCAAGTACCTATGGGCTTGAATACTTGTGATGATGTGAAGACTCATACTAGGTTTGTCTTCGTAGATTAACAGAGTTTCGTTATTCGGTAGATTTAGACGGATGGCTTTGTCAAAGCACAGGATATCGGCACGATGAAGACTCAACCATTCAATGCCCACGATGATGTCGAAGCTTTTGATTGTCACAGGTATAAGGTCGATAGGGAATGAATGATTATCTAGTGTGAGGGTGCAACCTATATAGATCTCGTTAGAACTCTCTATCTTTCCGTTAGCCATTTCTACGATGAAGGTTTCTTTTAGCGATTGAGAGGATTGTTTAAGTAAGTGTTTGAAGTTTTGGTTTATGAAGCTTCTTTCGGCTCCACTATCGCAGAGGATACAAGCATAAGAGTTATCGAGAAGGAACGTACCCGTGACTACTGTGGGGTCTGTTACTGCTTCATTGAGGCCAATAGCAAGTACTCTTCCTATTCCTCCTGTATTCCCAGCTTTCGGGCAATTTCTTTTGAAGTGTTCGGTCTCTCCACAGCCATAGCAGGCTTGACTCACTCCGGTACTGGGAACTTGATTGATGGGTTTGGGTTGAGACCTTCAAAACCGGACGGTATGACCCTTCTGGTTGTAGTTAGTGCAGTTCATTTCACGGAAGGGGCCGTGATGATGGAAAGAGCACTTGGTGCACTTGGGTAGGTTTCCAGCATATGTTTTGGCTGGTGTAGGGGCAGAAGAGTAGCAGCAGCATGGACAGCCATTGTCTGTAGGTTTTTGCAGGATGATTGAGTTAACTTGCCCTTCTTCCGGTCCCACCGTTTCCTCTTGTTGTCGGATGACATGGTTGGTGTAGTGGCAACCGTTGTGTTTGTTGATGGAGTAGAGGGAGTTTCATGATCAATCAGCCTTTGGGCCAATTCCTTGGCGCTATCAAAGGTCGTAGGGCGTGATGCTAAAACGTTCCCTCGATACGGGGGCATTAAACCCCAGATGTATCGTTCAATTTTCTTGCTCTAAGATGGGATCATGTTAGGGCACATAGTTACCAGGTCACAGAACCTGGCCGTATAAGCCACTACGTCTGTCCCTTTCATCTTGAGGTTCCAGAGTTCCTCCTCAAGTTTTTGAATTTCACCCCTAGGGCAGTACTCCCTTCTCAGAAGGTCCTTCAGTGTGTCCCAGCCCATGGCATTGGCTGTTACCAAGGAGAGTGAATTGACATGGCCGTTCCACCATGTCAGGGCCCTTTTAGTAAAGGTGGCAGCAACGAACTTTATCTTGATTTCCTCGGGGCACGAGCACATTTCAAAGACCGCTCCAGTTCTTTTGATCCATTTGGGAAAGTGCAATGATCCCTCCGGTTCCATTGAAGAATGTTGGTTTGCAGCTCATGAAATCCTTATAGGTGCACCCCTGCATACGTGCATGGATTTCACCACGTCTAGAGTTAGTGCCCATTCCGGCTGCAGTCACAGCTGCGGTTACAGCCGTCTGAAACATCACCGGATCGAACTGTGGAGGAGATGCTGGTGGAGGAGTTTGAGTCACAGGTATGCCTATGTTCGGGCGCTTACGGGGAGGCATCTTTTGCTGAAAACTTTTAAAGATGAAGACAATAGTAAGAATCATTTGTAATGTGATGAGAGAGTTTCACGGACTAAACTGCCATAGTCCCAATATTAGGTAGAGTCATGGCAACAGAGTAGAAAAATATGGAAGTATAGATTTTCTCACGAAGTAGATAACTTCCAATACTGTTGTTATTAATGATGTAAACTGAGTTCAGGAAACATGACCTAACAGTAGGTCTTACATCAAACCATAACGGGAAAATGTTGGCAGCCTAGAAGTCTAGTTAGAGTACTTTCAGAGTTAGGAATGTTTACAGAATAGTGTTCTATTGAGCATAGAAAAGAGAAGGCTAATCCTTAAACAAATGAGAGAGATAAGTTGACATCTCCTACTGGCGACGGGTACCTATTGGGCGAAACCTCAGATCAGCCAGTTGGTGTACAACTTCCAGAAGATGTCGTTCATGAGCCCTCTGACGCGCTCGAAGTTCCCTGAGGAATGCAACTAGCTGTTGCTGTAGAGCCTCATTGATCCTCCTAGTCCTATCCGTAGCTTCTTCCAAATGGCGGATATGGACAGTGTTAAGGTTAGAGTTGGCATCAACTTTCACAACTCTGCCAATGGCTGCTTGACCTTGTTCGACGTTCCTAACAATCCTACGGACCATGATGGGCAATACCCTGTCAGCTGAACCTCCCTCGCTTATGTTGTAGAAACTTCGGTCTTCGTTAAAAGGTAAAGGATGACCCTGCTCGTCACTCCATCGATTCAAGGTTATGGCCCACGTGGGAGTGGGACCCTGAAATGTTGGACGGGGGTTAGGGTTTGGAGCTACTAGGGGCAGGTTGTTGACTTCGGGTTCGGAGTCGAAGCTATCTGAAAAGCCTTCTGCACGGTGATTATCCAAAGGGATCTGGTGATCATCTTCTGGCTCTGCATCAAGCCATCCTCCATTTCCTTGGTTTGGAAAGTACGGATCGCCGGGAAGGTGAAAACCAGCCATGTTATCTACGCGAGAAAGGCGGAAAGAATAGTTAATAAACGTTCTAAGATACTTACAAGATGATCATTATGAGCTAGACCAATACCTGCACGGTGCATACTAATTACATGCGGCCGAGGCAGAATAGACCTTCAAATAAGAGACCCTAACTCTAAATCCACAACCAAACAAGGAACAGGAAGTAAAGCAAAGATCACAGATTCTAAGTCTATAATGCCTTAATCGCATGTAACTGTAACGTATCCACTTAGCAACTCTTGTTCTATTAATAATGACCTTTTTACTTCTCACATATGTAAATTTTAGAGATGCAGAATACTCCTATAGTATTCTCATGTTAGTGTTCTTGTAGTAGTGTTGGTAAATTTTAGACTTGTTGCAACACCACAACCATCCTTAGGCACATGCTAGTCACTCCTAGGAAAATGTAGTTGATCGGGCTACATCCGCCCAGATGTGACTATATGTCTCTAAGCCTAATTGTGTCGTTCAACAATCTTAATACTTTTGTTCTGTTCTAGTATGATACTGACCCATTGTATTTGTGGATGTATATATATATATATATATATATATATATATATATATATATATATATATATATATATATACTTAGTTAAATATTTTATTATCTAAAAGTATATATTCTTGTTCAGAATGTTTTAGTCCTAAAGTGTTTATAGTTCATATATCTTTTATGGGTTGATATAATTGATTCACTATAAACAATGGCACTGATACCAATCTGTCACACCCTAAAACCGAGAATAGCAGAATACGTTCTGGGGTGGAGGACGTCATGTACAGTATCATAACAATGCATAATAGTAAAAACAATCAACAACATCCATTGCATTAACATGATAATTGTAATACAAGCATGTTCTGTACAGTTTGTTAGACACCAAAAGTATAAAAAAAAAAAAAAAAAAAAAAAAAAAAAAAAAAAAAGACGAGTCTTGTATGTGCTCCATCTTCTCAAAAGTTGCATCAGTACCTGCCTATTGTTGACCTGAGAATACAAGTTATTTTGAAAACAAGTATCAACATAAAGCCGGTGAGTTCATAAGTATTTAGTGTCGTTGCTTGTATAAAAAGTGTTTTCAATCATGTAGTAAAATATCTGTTATCAAAGTTTGAAAATAGTATGATCTCTAGAAAATCCTATATTTTCCAGCATAAGTAGTCTTCTACCCAGACTCGGTTATTTGTAAGTTTGATCCTTTAGAAATGTAAAAGTTTTCCCAAGGAAATTATTAATATGAGAATATAGCGTTTAGCTTCATTCATGTAAGGTAATTGGGAAAATAACGTTTTACCCCAGCAATATCATTGTCGGCTGAATGTAATAAAATGTAGGCTCCAGGTAGTATTAAATGTACAATACACCTCAGGGAGTCTGTTTGGCCTATAATTCATAATGTGTTAGTTAAAGGTTATAATGTGGACTCGTATGTAACCATGTTGATTGACGATCGAATAACTGATGACCCTCTAGGTCATATGTAGTATGGTGACATTTTGTCAACCCTGGGCCTAGTCGGCACGGACTGTAGCTAGCAGTCGGGATGTAGGAGTGTCTGTCCCACATAGATCTATACATATAATTCCCCCCCAAGAGACTCTGGTTACACGTTGTTAACACAATGAAGTATCGTATCGAGAAGTAGAATATCACATTCTGTTTTAGTATATTCTCTTGTATTAGTGTATAATGTACTTCTTGGTATAATGTATTGAGTGTTCTCTTGTATAGTATATAGTACCCTCCTTGTATGGTATTAATCGTGTATCGACTCGTAATAGTACTAATATAGTAAGTATCATGGTAATAATAGTAACGAGTGGAAATCCTTAACTATACCTATTATAGTTAAATAGAAGTGTTAGTTGCGTGCCTTTGGTACACAAAGGTATTGAACTTGAAATGAAGGCTTTTATATCCAACACAAATATATATGATATATAACTAAGAAATCAATGACAGTCAGACAGATAACAAAGTACCCTAAGTCCACAATCAAACAAGAACAGGAAGTAAGGTGAGCTATCAGTCCTATGTCCTTCAAATCTTACTTATATAAATATATTGATGTAGATATGGTTTGGGAAAACAAAGGAAGTTTGAAAGAGTTTGGAAATAGTTTTTATAAAATTTTTTACGTGGGAAATGAGTTAAATAAACATTTAGAACAGTTTTGTTGTCAAAGCAATTCAAAAATATAGAAAATCCTTTTTAGTTGCAAGCTATAAATCACATGTGATTGATACTATAGCATGTTGGATTCAACTTGTATTCTCCCCCCATAAAAGCATTCAAAAACGTTTGAAAGGTTAATTAAGGGGTATGACTCACAGTTTAACGTAGGGTTCGAGTGCGCGATCGATATGAGTATTGAGTGTCAACGAATGCTCTGAACGCAAGTGGTCCCTATTAGTCATATGGTGACACATATATGAGTTAGAGTTAGGGTGTTTCATGAATAAACATGATTGGGAATCACCCTAGAATAACTAAGGCTAGGTGTTCCATGTTCTATATTTAATGATCTATGCAAGTTTAAGGCCAATGAGTATTAGAGTGGGTGTATGGCCATAAAAGTGAGTGTGCGACTAGGGAATGCGGCCAGACTTGTGTGTGAGGCTGCACACTGGAGTGTGCAGCCGTACAGGGGTGTGTGCAGCCGTACACCCCTTGTTTGAGCCCAAAATGTTGATTGTGAGGGTTTTCAGGTGTTAAACTAAGTATTAGATCGATAATAGAGGCCATACCCTCACTTTGGAGGATGTTTTGAGTGTGTGCGGCCACCTGATGAAGGTGTGCTGCCACACTCCTTCAAGGGGTAGAAAACACGAAGAACACTATGAGTTTTAAGCTTGGATTCAAGTGTTTTACCTCGATAACTAGCTGAAAGATGAAGTTCTTCACGTTTTGGAAGCCTTCTAAGTGTTCTTGGATGGCTTTTCTAGAGAGAGAGAGAGTAGAGAGAGAGAGAGAGAGAGAGAAAAGGTGTAGCCAAAACTGAATGGCAGGGGGTTCTCTACTATATATAGGGTCGGGTGTGAGGCTGGAGGGGGTTTGCGGTTGGGTGTGTGGCTGGCTGGCCGCACACACCTTTCTTGGTGTGTTTGGGTTGATTTTGTGATGCAACACCCTTCCTAACCCTTCTTAAGGCCCATATCTATGATATACTAAGCCTAAAGCACTCGTGCGGACCCAACATTCTGCTAAAAGATGCTAAGTTCAAGTGAATTATAGATATATGGCTCGATTGTAAAGTGTAAAAGTGTCGGGTTGTCACATCCGCCAATTCTTGGGTCTCGCTGGCTATTATCGCAGATTTATCCAAAACTTCTCCAAAATCGCTAAGCCTTTAACCACCCTGACACAGAAAGGTGTAAGCTTTAGTTGGGGAGTCAATCAAGACACTGCATTTCAAACATTGAAGTAGGCCCTATGCATCGCACCTGTCTTGTCCTTGCCCGAGGGGACAGAAGACTCAGTTGTTTACTGTGATGCATCCAATCAGGGCCTAGGTTCTGTGCTCATGCAGCGGGGAAAGGTTATCGCCTATGCCTCGAGGCAGTTGAAAACACACAAAGTCAATTACACAACTCACGATATAGAGTTGGGAGCAGCGTTCTTTGCATTAAAGATATGGAGACACTATCTCTACAGAACCAAGTGCACTATCTTTACCAACCATAAAAGTTTGCAGCATATCTTTGATCAGAAGGAGTTTAAAATAAGGCAGCGGCAATGGATAGAGTTACTCAGTGACTACGAGTTCGAAATACGCTACCATCCTGGCAAGGCCAATGTGGTAGCAGATGCCCCAGCCAAAAGGAGTATTCAGGGCATAAGGTGAAGGCACTGACTATGACCATCCATTCTCGATTATGCACACAAATTCGGGAGGCTCAGCTGGAAGCCTTAAAACCATAGAACATGTCGGATGAAGCCTTGCGGGGAATGGAAAATAACTTAGAGGTCAAGGGAGATAGAGTTTTCTATTTCATGGACCGTATCTGGACTCCAAAGTATGGTGGTTACAGAGAAGTTGTCATTAATGAAGCTCACAAGACAAGATACTCCGTTCACCCAGGTTCAGATAAAATGTATCTGGATCTCAAACAACTGTATTGGTAGCCGAATATGAAAGAAGAAATTTTTACCTTCGTGGGCAAGTGCATGACATGTGCCAAGGTGAAAATAGAATATTAGAAGCCCTCGGGTTTGCTTCAGCAGCCGGAAATACCTGAGTGGAAGTGGGAAATGATTACAATGGATTTTATCACTATGTTACCCAGGTCTCCGACTGGGCACGACGCCATCTGGGTAATTGTCGATCGGTTGACAAAATCCACCCACTTCCTGCCAATCAAAGAAAACTTCAAGATGGACAGACTCACACGAATATATCTTCGAGACATAGTTCTCCTTCATTGTGTACCTGTATCCATTATCTCTAATCGAGATAACAGGTTTACATCGAGGTTCTGGCAATCACTACAGAAGGCTCTTGGAACTAAGTTGGATATAAGCACGGCTTATCATCTACAGACAGATGGACAGAGTGAGAGAACGAACCAGACATTGGAGGATATGTTGAGATCCTGCGTCATCGACTTCGGCACGTCATGGGACACTCATCTTCCTTCGGTTGAATTTTCCTACAACAACAGCTACCATATCAGCATCAAGGTTGCGCCGTTTGAAGCCCTCTATGACCGTAAGTGCATATCCCCTCTGTGTTGGGCTGAGGTGGGTGACACACAGCTAGCCAAGGGTCAAGCCCCTGACAGCACTCTCACTGGTCCTAAAATCATCCGAGAGATGACTAAAAAGATTGTACAAATCCGAGAACGACTGAAAGCCTCGCGAGATAGACAAAAGAGTTACGCCGATAAGAGACGAAAACCCTTGGAGTTCCAGGTGGGCGACCATGTCCTTCTGAAGGTCTCACCCTGGAAAGGCATGATACATTTCGGAAAACGTGGAAAGCTAAATCCAAGGTACATTGGACCATTCGAGATCCTTGCTAGGATCAGCCCCGTAGCATACAAACTCCAATTACCACGAGAACTTGGCAGCGTCCATCCTGTTTTCCACGTGTCAAACCTAAAGAAGTGTCTATCCAACGAAACTCTTGTGATTCCTCTCGACGAGATTGAGCTAGACAAAAATCTACGTTTCGTGGAAGAACCTGTTGAAATCATGGACCGGGAAGTCAAACATACGAAGCAGAGTCGCATCCTGATAGTGAAGGTTCGCTGGAATGCCAAGCGGGGACCTGAATTCACTTGGGAGTGCGAGGACTCAATGAAACAGAAGTACCCTCACCTCTTTCCAAGTTCATGATTTTTACTCTATCCTTGAATTTCGGGAAGAAATTCCCTTTAACGGGGGGATGATGTGACACCCCAGAACTTCTACCTTGTTAACCTATTCAATACTATCAATGTTAAACTTGTTTCAACTATCTTTTAGCATTGTTTGAGTCTGTTTGGATGATCTAAAGCCCCGTACAACCAAAGTTTGAATTAGGGATGGGTTGGTTTAAGATCTAGGGTTGCAAAAAGGCCAAACACTCCCTCTAGAGGATTCTGTGGCCACAAACATGAGTGTGTGGCCGCACACCCAAGTGTTTGTCCGTACACATGAGTGTGTGGCCGCACACATGAGTGTGTGGCCGCACACCCGACTGTGTGTTTGCACACCCGAGTGTGTGGCCGCACACCCATTTTCTATATATAGATGAGGCTCATTTACATATCATTTCCTCTCTCTCTCTCTCTCTACTTGAATCAACCACAAACACTTCTATGGCTTCAAAAACGTAAGTATTCCATCCTTTTAGCTTGCTATACTTGAAGGACTTCATTATTTGAGCCTTGATTCACCTTAAAGTCGACCACACACTCCCACCATACACTCTGACCACACACTCTGACCACACTCTCCAACCACACACTCTGACCGCACACTCGGACCCCACACTCCGACCACACACTCCGACCACACACTCCGACCATACACTCCGACCATACACTCCGACTACACACTACGACCACCCACTCCGACCACACACTTTGACCACACAATTCGACCACACACTCCGACCACACACTCCGACCACAAACTCCGACCACACACTCTGACCACACACTCTGACCACACACTCCGACCACACACTCTTTTGGGTGGCCTTACACTCCCTTCATACAATCATATGTGATTGTAACACTTGTCCTAAGTGTTTCCTAGTACCATAGGTTGTCACTTATCATGATTAGTTGTATTATACGCTAATTATGTCCATGCATCGTTATATGTTAAATAGGGTCCGTTTGTGCTCGAGGTTGCACTTGACACTCAACATCCCTAACGATCCTAAATTCGAATCACACGTCAAACAGTTTTCATACCCCTACATTTTTCCTTGTTTTTAATGTTTTAATGAGGGGGGGGGATACAAGCAAAACTCAAGGTATTTTATTAAGTCTTAAACTTATTAATACAGTTAATGATTTCCATGTTTAATAACATATTAAGATATTTTATCCCTTTTTGTAATATGTTGAGCATAAGGGAAACTCTTAATTTGGAAATCTAACTTCATCGCTTTCATAAAGGTTTTTACAAAGCATTTTCTATATAAACTCTAATAAACTATAATGGGTATAGTTTGGGATAACACTCTAGGCAGTCTCTACCAAATCAGACTTCATAAACGAATATGTATAAACTATGGAAGATTTAATTTATTTTATGTTATATATTTTCTAACGAGTATAAAGTACAATTATTCAAGAATAATTACTGTTTTAAACTGTTTTCCTGCTAGTGAACTAGATTATACCAAATTGTGAGGCGCTACTTCAATATTGTACCCTTAGGTGTATAGGGGTAAATCCATTTAATATAACCAGAGTCTCCTGGAGGGAGAGCATGAGATTTGTGAATAGATCTATTTGGGACTGACAATCCCACACCTGAATTGCTAGCTACAGTTAGGCAGGCATGCCTGGGGTGAACAAATGTCATTTAGCTTAACGCCTAAACAACGTTATAAATATCTTTTGGTCATATCAAGTATGGTTATACGGCTCGCAAATAAGTATAAAATAACTTTGGTTTACAGACTCTAATCTTCTTTGTTTTATTTTGAATAATAAAACTACTTTCATAGACAAACAGATAGTAATCAGGGATTTCTAAACTTGCATCTCTACCGCTAGGACGGTTAACCTGTTTTTAGGGAAAATACGGGATTTTCCCGGAATAGATCTATTTGGGACTGACAATCCCACACCTGAATTGCTAGCTACAGTTAGGCAGGCATGCCTGGGGTGAACAAATGTCATTTAGCTTAACGCCTAAACAACGTTATAAATATCTTTTGGTCATATCAAGTATGGTTATACGGCTCGCAAATAAGTATAAAATAACTTTGGTTTACAGACTCTAATCTTCTTTGTTTTATTTTGAATAATAAAACTACTTTCATAGACAAACAGATAGTAATCAGGGATTTCTAAACTTGCATCTCTACCGCTAGGACGGTTAACCTGTTTTTAGGGAAAATACGGGATTTTCCCGGGATAGCACCGACATTTCTAAAACTGATGGTTTATTTTCTACTAATAGCTACTCTCTCAACACTACTTTTCATATGAAATTATGGGATTTTCTTAAGGAACTCTTTTCAAAGAATCAAAGAACATTTTTCCATTAAAACTAAATGCTTATGAACTCACCAACCTTTTGCTGATATTCTTTCAAACTGCTTGTATTCTCAGGGAATCGGTAGATAGGCACTTCTAGGATTTAGATAAGAAAGAGCAGTAAGAGTCATGTTTTTTTATATTCTACATATCTTTGGAGTAATTAAAACAAGTTTCAGATTAATGTAAATACTTTTCATATATATATATATATATATATATATATATATATATATATATATTCATTGTAATGGTTGTGTTACTATGATTGCTATGGTACAATGGTTGTGATGCTAAACATGATGTCCTCCACCCCGGAACGATTCCGCCATCCTGGTTTTGAGGTGTGATAGTATCATACTCCCAAATAAAAATAAACCCTTATTATTTAATGACCATAACAATCACAATATTATTGATTATATAAATGTTTTTGGTAATTGACATAACAATTAAACTTTTTATCATTTGTCATGCTTATGCCCTTAGCTTGCATATCATGATTTCTTTTGGTAATTACTATAATGAACGAATCGTCGTAAAGATATTCCTTTTAAAATTAGACGGCAACTTGCTCCGTACCCCCGTATTGACCAAATCTTTAACCAAAGTCTCGTATACCCGAACCGTAGATACCTATGACCCATTTGTATGAAACCACAAACTCAACAGATCGATGATCCTCCAAGCAGAATACCTAGTTCTCCCTCAGTAAAGGTTGCAATTACCACTAATTGGCATTGCAAACAGACCAAATCTCTAACAGGCTCAACTACATACATAGCATCCTTGACCATTAGAATGTATAACACAAAAAAGGATGATCTTCCATATAAAAACCAAGCAAGATCAAAGAGATTCCAAATCTCAGATGGAAACCTCGGAAAGTTCCAAATCATAATCGCCTTTAACATAGAATCCCATATAGATACACAAGAAATAATTCTAACAATCCATTCATATATTTCATTCTCTATCTAGAAAAAAATGGACTACCACACGCCTTGTCCACAAATCCCCAACCATCAATTCATCGTGAGGATAATTCATAAATACAAGAGGAATCATCCTTCTAGTCGGGATACATCGGAGATAACAAAAGTTGTCATTCCCAATTCGCTTTATTGACCATCTGAAACAATCAACTAACACCTGACCTACCTATATTAAATAAAAGCAGACCGTTGATCTCATCTCAAGGCATCCTCACCATAATCATCCTCTTATGCATTCCCGCACTACCATATTTCCTGCCAAACACTGCAACTATCTTGCCCCATGTCTACAACCCAACTCTGAAAATCACATTTCTACTCTCTCTTTCCTATGAACATAGAAAATTGGAAGAACATAACACCAATTATACATAGTGACATCCCAATCCATCTACCAATCACTCAACCTCCACCTACAATCCTCGACTGATCATAACATTCGCTTCCTTCTTGAGTCATGTGACTTAACTAGAACTACCTCGAGCAAGGCCCTCAAGATCTTAAAAGCAACTAACTCACGTATGTATGCACCATTCAAACCCAAACTGACATGCCCCCGAAGGCCCAAACAATCACCATACCCATCCTCAGCATGAACAATCATAACCAAGAAACAAAATAAGATAGAAACACATTGTAATGAATCATTGTGCCAAGCCATATAATCTACCTTCAATCAGCTCCTTAGAATCCCTGAAAATTTCCTTTATTCTAGTACTGATCATGTGCTTTCAGTAGTACCGGCCTAATACTACCTTCCACACATATTCGTACTTCCCTCAAGAAACATTCCAGATCCGCTATGTAACTACTCATGTCTACTACAGTCCGATCAAATCATATATACCTGCTCTCAAATGAATATACACTACTAAACATCAAACTAATTCCTCTAAGGCACTTTCTAGGCTCTCCTATGATTCGCACCTCACCCTTCCATCAACTACTGAAGAACCCCTACTGATGTCAGCTAACTACTTCATTAATACAATTACATGTAACAAAACTTAAATAATCTTCCAAATAAAATACCGAACCCTATAATGGTCGGTGTAATATCCTGTTTACAATAAAATAAATAAATAAATAAATAATAAACCCTAAAAGCCCGAGATGTATTTTCATATTTTTATGTTAGCCCTAAATCTGTGATAATTTATCAGAGTATTAGCGCAAGGAGTTAAATGTTATAATTTTATAAAATCGGGGGTTAAATTGTAACTTTCAGACTATTTTTTAATAGAATTATGGAAGTTGGGGGTTCCTAGGTAATTGATGGACTTAATCTGAAAATGTTCTGGTCGCAGGGGATAAAAGTCAGTAAAATGGAACTAAGTTTGAAAGTTGCAGGCGGGAATAAGACCCGTCACACCCTCCCTTGGCCTCTCATTTAAACAAACCCAAACCCTAACCCTAATATCTTCTCCACCCGCCACCTTATCCCTCCAATCTCCTTTCGCAGCCATCAACTTTGTCGCCGTCGTGAACCACCGAACAACCATCGCCGCTACTCCCACTACCGACGAAGACGAGGATCAATGTTAGGATGTTGCGATAGTAGGGAGGACGGAAGAACAGAAGCTCGTGGTTATTGCTACTGGTGTTCTCGGTTAGGGGTCATGAAACCTTTCGTTTAACTGTTTCCTTTTCCTTGCTATGTCATCGTCGTCGGCACCGCTCCATGAAGCAAAAATTCTATGGGAACCTCCGACTGCCATCCTCCTCCAAGAGCATGGTTGTTGTTGTGCTGGTATTCATGTTTTACATGTATGTATGGGTGTAGGTGTTGTTGCAAGTCGCGAGGCGTGTGTGTGTGCGTCTTGGTTGGTCGGTAAACGAAGAGAACCACCATGGCAGCAACCATGGTGGCTGCCGCCTTGCTACCATTTTCTGCCATCACCAGTCACCGTATGAGGTAGCTGTGCGCATGTAATATTGTGTGGATGTTTTTTCTGCATGGTTGTTGTAGTGGGAGCTGTTTGGTCGGATTCTAACTCGAAACCGTCACCACCGCCGCAAGTGGGTGACTGCCGCCATGAACCGTCGCCGGTGACTACTGCCTGAGGTGGTAGTGGGTGGTGTCTGACTTACTAAACACTAAATGAACTAAGGTTCTAACATTAAACCGAGTGGCATGTGTTTGGGTTGGAAACCCTAATTAGGGTTTAGAAAACCCTAGCTTTGGAGTTTTGTCGGGACCTACGTTGAACTGTTAAATGGACTTTAAGTGTACTCGATAATGCCCTACGATTAAATTAATGTAGTATTGTACTTAATGAATTAACTCCTTAAGGGTTTAAGTGTGGAACACTAACCCTAGTCATGATTTTATGTGGGAAACCCTAGAATCGGGAATCCCTATATTAGACAATCATCGGGGTGTATTTGGGTTATTGCTTGGATTATTATTATACCTGAGAATGACTAAGTCAAACCTTAATCAGTCGAACCCTTAGGTGGTTATGTCCTTAATGGGTTAAGTGTCCTTACTTAACCTTAATCGTCATTTTATGCAGAACCATAATCATCATTTTATGTGAGGTAGTCACTGCTGCACGTGACTATGACCTATGATCGGGTATTGACTCTAGTATCTTCATGTAGGTGATTGAAAGTGAGTTTAAGCTGGTAGAGTTCTTTGTTACTACAGTGGTTACCTACGTGCATATTGAGGTGAGTTTCACCTCTTTATACCCTTGGGTCAAAGGCACCAATGCCGGCACACTAGTTTTGGTTATCTGTTAGTAGAGGGATGCCTTAGGGACTGTATAGAGTCATGTAGGATAGACTGAGGACTCTTGATCTAGGGTCTTTTACCTGATCCATGTTTGGTTGTGGTTCTAGAGTAGGATCACCTATCCGGGTGTCTATCTCACCTCTGAGTATTTACAGCCATGCATTTCTTGGATTGTTAGAATTAGTATGTTGCTATGTTGTAGTGATCTTTTAGATCTGTATCCTGGTATCGAGTATGTTGCTTTGTTGTAGTGATCTGCAAAACTGTATGTTATATGTACTTGTTGGTTATCATCTAGTAGAGTGCCCTAGGGACCGTTTGTAGGCATGTAGGATAGCCTGAGAACTCTTGATCTAGGCTTTCTTGCCCGTTGTTTGTTTGGTTGTGGCTCTAGAGTAGGATCATCTATTCGGGTGACTATTTCACCTCTAGTTACTTATGGTTATGCATTTTATGGAGTTCCGTTGGCAGTAGGATTGTATGATGTGAGAGTACAAGTAGGCGGTAGTGAGCTGTATGATTGATTTTTGCCTGTACTACGTGCCTACTAAACCCTTGATTGTTTACATGTTGACATGTTGTGTTTGGTTGGGTTGAGGCGGTCCTCTTTGTGTTGAAGACCAAGATACCTAGATTGAGCCGGTTGTAAGCCGTAGGCACAGAGGTTCGGGTTGAGCGGTGGGCTTGAGTTGGTATGGCCAATAAACCAGGTATAGTTGGGCATTCCAGTCTGATGACTGATTGGGCCTGTTGCTCGTTATCTGTTTTGTTATGTGTGGTATTTTGGGGAAACTCACTAAGCTTATGCTTATCCAGTTGTTTATTGTTTCAGGTACCCTGAATGTCTACAGGAAGGCGAAGGTCGAGACTGTACGCACTCATCAACAGTATTGAGGATTTTGCATTTTCTATGATACTCTGATTTTTTAATAAATGTAATTTTGAATAAACGGTTTTTCTTAATAATGGATTTATAAATTTGGAAGTTTTACCTTAATAATGGATTTATAAATTTAGACGTTACAAGTTGGTATCAGAGCCCTGATTTGAGTGAATTGGATGAACACTTGTGTGAATCCAGTCTCAAACTAGGATCCAAGATTTTTTGCAAAATGTTTTTGAAAGAAATAATTTATGATAAAAGGGTTGGGCTAAGGACATGGGTCGGTCTCTTGTAATGATCTTATTTGATTGTTGGCTTGGGATCGGGAGTATGGACCTTGACTTAACTTAGGCTTTTTTAGGAAGATGCGGTGTGTACAGTCAACCAGAGGCCGAACAGGAGAGTGGTTCCTAAAATACCTATATTGTTATGTGTGCTATGTTTTGATTTTGTTGATATATGAACTGTTAGAAAATCATGCTTGTGGATAAGGCTCTTTTAGAAATTGTTGGATAGTGTGCGTGATTTCTCTGATACCTTATGATATAGGGAGTTTCTTACCTGATATATGCTTTTTGATCATGTGATTGCTACAGGTATGTTGATTAGTTGTATATGGTCGGGATTGAATAAACATAGAATAATCGACTTGAGCTTACTTCATGTTACATGTTTGGTTGTGGATTTAGGGTAGTGTTGATTATACGACAGTCTATCTAACCCCGTATTTTGTACAAAAATCATACCCAAAAGCAACCACTGGTGCAGGAGTGAGGGTAATCCTAAGAAGAGTGCCTTGGAAGTTAGTTGTAGCTCGCATGAAAAGTGGGTATTAGCACACCTAGGAGTGTCTTAGTGTACTGACTTAGAACCTTGGGATGAATATCAACTACAAATATGTGTGGAAGGTAGTATGGAACCATACTACAGAAAGCACATGATCTGTATTGGATTCAAGAGGAATTTTATGGCTGCTAAGGAACTAATATGCGTAGGGCCTAGTGTATTGAGCACTGTGATGTGATATCTAATCTTTCCTTAGTATATTTTTTAGTATAACGAGTATTGGATGTTCTAGATTAGTAGCTGGTAGCACTAGGAGAGTAGGTCTTAGTGAAGAGGAGATTCGTGGGATCATTGTTGCAGAAACGGCCGAGGCAATCAGGGAGGCTACTCCAGAGTTGTTCGGAATGGTCAAGGTTGCCATGATTGAGCTATTTGATGATAGTTATGTTGTAGTGCCTGAGGTTGTTGTTGTTGTTGTAGCTACAGTGGTTTTTGCTTCCGTTAGGGCTCGAGGAGAGAGCTCTTTCCAGTATAGGGACGTTGATAATAGAAATCCCCCAGAGTTTGGTGGTGTCTCGGAGCCGATTGAGGCGTTGAGATGGTTGTCTCATGTAAGGTTTATTTCTTCACGTGTTCTTGTCTGGATAACCAGAAGGTCAAGCGCCTTGAACCTTCTCGGGTTGGAGGTAAGGGATTATTGGAGACTGGTGACTAGTTCTTATAGTCCTAATTAGAGGGTCGCGGTGACTTGGGAGTTGTTCTCAGAGATGTTTCATACAAGGTATGTTCCCCTGGTAGAGAGGGAAAGACGGGACCAGGAGTACCTGGATTTGAGACAGACGACCAAGTCGGTGACGTAGATCACCAAGATGTTCACTGAGAGGGCTTTGTTCAGTCCTGAGTTCATTGCTTCAGAGTAGGATCAGATGACTCAGTATTTAGCCATACTCAAGATAGATATTCGATAGTTTGTTTCCACCCAGCGCTATGGTTCTCTCGTTGAGCTTCAGGATGCCACGAGGAGGCAAGAGATTGAGATAGAGACCCAAGTGAGGGAGCAGTGTCAGGCTCCAGATCAGTCCTAGCCTACAACGAAGTTGTTCAGGTCCACTGGCTAGAGTTCGGGATCCATTGGAGGGAGGCGCAAATCCTTTGTATGTCACAAGTGTGGGAGGAAGGATATTTTGGTAGAGATTACAGGAAGAGTGCGTGTGTTTGTTTCCATTGCGGCCAGGAAAACCACAGTGGAGCTCGTTTTCCTTTTCTCAATGAGGTGTTGGATCCTACACACTTATCTTGGCAGTTACCCGACAGTCGTCATGGGAGCACCGGGGTACGAAGGACCGAAAGTTGATTTGGCAGTTCGTTTATTTAGCAATTGTGGTGGTATTGGTATTCTTCTGTAATTACTGATTATGATTCGAAGTTTGGTTGTAATCGTTGGATGATCAGTCAAATGTAATTATCTTATTTAGCCGTGTTATATTAATTCTTGTTATGAATGAATTAATCATTATTTCCCTCGATTATATGTGTATTGGAATGTATGAATATTGTGTGGATTCAGATCCTTCCGTGTAACAGGGTATCAGTGGTTGGAGTTAAGTGGTAGAGTCCGAGTTAGTCCGAGTATCGAAGGACTATGAAGTTCTTAGTTTCTTGCATATTTCAAGTGGGGGAGAGTGGAAGCTCGCAGCAGGCAGACTTTATGCCAAGATTCTGTTCTCATTCGGATTTCTTTAAGTTCAAACTTCTGCATAATTATTAAATCTTCTGGTTTCGCGGTAAGATCATCACCAGTTGTTGGATTTTCCCTTCGATTCTTATTAGTCTTAGTTGTGATAGCATCTATAGGGCGTGCTTGTGCTTAGACCTAAGGGTATTAGGAGCTCAGGTTAAGGGTTTACTTTTCTGTTATCGCCTGATCTGTAGAACTGTATGTTATATGTACTTGTTGGTTATCATCTAGTTGAGTGCCCTAGGGACTGTTTGTAGTCATGTAGGATAGCCTAAGAACTCTTGATCAAGGCATTCATGTCTGTTCCTTTTTTTGGTTGTGGCTCTAGAGTAGGATCGTCTGTTCGAGTGGCTATCTCACCTCTCGTTACTTGTGGTTACACATTTCATGGAGTTTAGTTGGCACCGAGACTATATGCAGTGACATGACTAGTAGGCGCTAGTGAGTTGTATGATTGATGTTTTCCTGTGTTACGTGCCTACTAGACCCTTGATTGTTTACTTGTCGAAATGTTGTGTTTGGTTGGGTTGAGTTGATCCTGCATTGTATCGAAGGTCAAGATATCTGGTGCGGACCAGATGTAAACCGTAGGAATGGAGGCTCGGGTTGAGCAGTTGGGTTGATGTGGTAAGGCCAACAAACCCGATATAGTTGGGCATTCTAGTCTGATGACTGATTGGGCATGTTGCTCGTTATCTGTTTGGTTATGTGTGGTATTTTTTGGGAAACTCACTATGCTTATGATTATCCAGTTGTTTATTGTTTCAGGTATCTTCAGTGTCTATGGGAAGGCGAAGGGTGGGATTGTACACACTCATTAGCAGCATTGAGGATTTCGTGTTTTCTATGATACTCTAATTTTTATTAAATGTAATTTGGAATAAACAGTTTTTCTTATTAATGGATTTATAAATTGGGAAGTTTTACCTTAATAAAAATGAAAAAAAATTTGGTTGTGAAAAATGGGACGTTACAGTTAGACTCAGACAAGAGTTGGGCCATATGGACAAATCAATCATTCTAGAATTATTTAACCTTTGCAGCATGTAACTTAGTGTACTCCTCTAATAGTTATCCCACATCAATATGGGTCTCACAAAGCATAAAGCAATCATCATTGGAGCAGTGACATCATATAGACCACAATACATAAAAAGTCATCCTCCAACTAACTTGCATCTGCGATGCTAGGAACTTCTACCAACACTATTAATCTTCGTAGATTTTCCTTCTGGGGTCTCTCTTTAAAAAATGCTCATGCAATCACATTATAACACTCTTCCTAGGCTTTCCTAGGGTTCCTTTCACACGAATCTCCGCCAGTAGTTGCAGAACAGACTCCCACTCATACCTTCACACTACCCACGAATACATCTACATGCCACGGACACTAGATAATTCTTCAATAGTAAGTTCTCACGCTACAATGGTTGGACTCAAACAAGAGCTATGCAATAGATTAAAACTAACATTTTAAAATTCTCTAATCCCTACAAAATGTGACCTAACGTATTCAGTTAATTGTTAGTCAATATTATTCGAGGTCCCTAAAAGCACAAAGAAAGTAGCATTCGAGCTTCGAGTAATCTAAACCAGTGCCTCAATTAAACAAGTCATTTTGTCGAATAATCTAAAATCCGTACTAGCATGTAGTTCCAAAAGCTCAATCAAAGGGCATATAAAGGCATCTCTTCTAGCATTCTACTATGCAAGTCTTGAGAAGATACTTAACCCTAATCTAGCATGCAGTTCTCATATACTCAAACCAAAAAAAGGTTTCACATGTATGGGTATTTTGGGAAATACTTTAGTTCGACTGATTGTATGCATCGCACCCCTTTTTCTTAAAAACCTGTTCGGAAAAACTCATTTTCTTTTAAAAGATTTTGTTAACTCTTTAGTTTAGTTCAGAAACACCCGAGAGTGTGCCCAAATCCCTCAAACCAAGGTTATGATACCAACTTGTAACCTCCGAAAAATACTGAGTAAAAAGTTCATTTTTAAATAAGTCAAAAAAATTCATTCACTATTCCAAAAGACGATCAAAGTCAAAGTATTCTCAATACATCAGAGTAAAATCATAAATAGTTAATGTAGAATAAATCTCCAAGGGACGCAGTGTGATCAAGTCGGGGACTTCCTATTGAAACTAGAAGTACCTAAAAACATTTTAAACATAAACCATAAGCACAAAGCTTACTGAGTTCCCCAAAATAGTCCATACTAAATATAGATAACAACACGAACCTAAACTGGGTCTATTTCACCTCCGAGTCTATTTTAACTCCTTTGGTATCTTTCAACCAATACTAGGTCTATTTCACCACCTAAGTCTATTTCAACTCCTTCGGTATCTTTCAACCTATATAGGTCTATTTCACCCCTATAACTAGGCATATAGTCATATCAACAAGAGTCACAAAGAAAACAAGCACATACAGGAATATCAACATGTATAATAAAGATACTAGCATTCGTGCCTTCGACGCACGAGTATAATGAAGAGACTTACCTAAACTATTCAACAGAAGTCCAACAACTACCTCAACAATAGCACAGCTGAACCAAGCTTTAACAGTCTAGAAATGTAGTGTCTTTGATGGATCTAAACTTGAAGAATCATTCCTTGCAACCAAAAGAGCCTTCTTGATCTTTCACTTCATCAAAATATCATAAAAAGCACCCCAAAAAGGAAAGAAGAGAGAGGAGAAGCTCAAATCTTAAAAATGGAGGCTAGGGTTTTTCCCATGGGGTGCTAGAGGTGGTGGAGGCTGCTAAAATGTCCAAAAATGTGAAACCTTATGTTGGAATATGTTGAAAATCCTAAAATCATGGGTTTTAGCCTGACATCTTTTACGCCGTGGGCTCTAATCCCCACTATGTGGCAATGATTTTCACCCACATCCACCTCAATTTCAAACAACTGTAACTTCTTCGATTTAGGCGATCTTTATATCCACAGAAAGGTATTGACGAGCCCCACACGTCTATCTAGTTAATTTTGGATTAACACATGTCGAACTAAAAACTATAATCCATGAACGATGTCTGAAACATCACTTTTCCTATTTTAGCCTTTGACTCCAAAACATAAACCAAGGGTTTAGATCACATAACCATTATGATCAACATTCGATTGGGTCTAAACCCTATTACATTGAAGTCCAAGGCCTTTATTTGATCCATTTATTGTCCATAATCTCAAAATAAGAAACTTCTCGAAATAGGATGTTACAAAAAAACCTATAATTAGATATTCATCTCTTTGATAACCATATACCACACCATATCTACCCTAATAACAACCTGACGATATCATGTCCCACCGAAGATTGTGAAGGGTCGAGTCAAGCAAAGGACTATGGTTTAACGATTTATATATTGTGGCTTATCAATTCAAGCAGAATGAATATAGACCTCTAGAAAACCTAATATCCAATCCAATGATTGCAAATCTCACTGATCTCTTAAAAATCTTCAACAATCTAGTGTTGTATTCCAAAAAGTTTGTTTCAAGGTCTTCATTTCTTAAAAAGGTTTGTTTTACAAACTTCATTGCCATTTATTTATTAAAGATCTCAACATTTTTTTAAATGTTGTGGGATTTGACGTTAAACTCAAACCATCTCAAAAAAAACCTTAAAGAAGTTTGGTGGCAACCAGTTTGTTTGAAAGATATGAGTTATAATTGTTGTTGTTTGAAGTAACTAAGAGGATTAAGAAAAAATGATTTGATGGGTATTATGTAGAAAGTAAGACGATATGAAACTAAAACCTAGCTAAAATCTATTTTCTTGTCAATTGCATATCTTATTCATGAAAATCAAGTTTTGGCCCCTTCGAATCTTCCACTCCATATCCGTTTATCAAAATATATATGTTGTTATTTATCAATTTCATATGTTAACCTTGTTCTATTTTTAAATATTTTGAATATATTTTGTTTTTATTAGCTAGTGTGATTTAATTTTACATGTCTAAATATTGTAGTTGTTGGTCTTTAAAATGACGTTGGATGTGGTGATGGGAAAGGGTTCAAAGACAAACACCGAGCAAAATAAAAGCGTTCGATTTCAATGATGAAGACAAACATCAGTGATTGATTTCAAGATGAGAAATAAACTTCATTTCAAGAATTTATAGTTAACGGAAGCTTTGCATTCAATAATACTCATTCATTGGGTCGTTTGTAGTTTTTTTTATTACTATTTTGGTGTAAATTTTTTATTATAACATATAGATTCTTTTGTATTCATAAAAAAATAACAACAAATTCTTGAAAGAATTTATTTGTTTTTTTATGTAACTCTTTAAAAAAATGAATAAATGTAAAGGATGATTTTATATTTTAATAGAATCTTCTTGTTTTTTATGTAATTATTTTCATAAATGTGTTTTATAGGAAATTCCAAGTTAACATTTTTTAAGAATCTCTTGCACCAAAGTTCACATTCTTTTCAAAAATAAAAATGTATTCAGCTAAAAAAATGTGTATTTTTTCAAAAACATTTATTCGAGATAATGTGTTTTTTATAAAAAAAATTAATTGCTAAAAAGTCGGATTTGACTATTTTGTTGCCTAAAATAAGAATACACAAATGTCCATATTACCCCTAAGACGTTTTTTTTTTATTTTTGAATTCTTAAAAAAAAATAATAATAAATGTAATAGTATTCTTTCAAGAAGTATTCTATTTATCATTGATTAATGGACATGATGGAGTTACATGTTCATACAATAATTGTCATTTATATTTGAACCAAAACCTCGGGTTAGGTTATAATATGAACAATAATTATTGTGTGGATGTAGGAACTAATGCGGACCACTTATTAGCCTAATTAAGATATATGATTTAATAATGACTTTTAATTCTTTTTTAAAAAAAGTACTACTTTCATAAGGTGTATAGGCTATAATGGCAAAACTGTATATTTGTATGTGAGATAAAAAGGTAGGAAACTCATGATTGAGGATTAACATTAAGTATGTGCTATTCTCATATAATTTATGTATTAGTATGTAGTTTTTCGTGAATGTTAATAACACACATGCCTAAGTACATGTTAAGCTACACAATATGTTTGTAAATCATTTTATACAAATAAATATCAAACATTACATACATTATTCTAACATAATATGAAAAAATTGAATTCACGAAAATTTAATATTAGGTTTTAAAGGGCTTTTTAAAGTGAGAAATTTTTTTGTCCTCATAAAGTATGATAAAAATGAAACTTATCTTTGTTTGTAAATCTTTTTTGCTTCATTTTCCACTCCTCGTGTAACGTTATCACCTCCTTCACTTCCATTATCTTTATTTTCTTCCTCACTTTCCTCTCCTATAACATTCTCATCACCATCACCTCCCTCATCCTCGTTTTCTTCATCGTTTTCACTGCCTTCAATATTTTCATCATCATCACTTCCATTTTCTTCTTCACCATCTTCATCATGATCATCAAAAATATCTTCCAAAATATTTTTCAAATGATTTAATATAACATTTTCAGGGAATTGATCAAGTTCCTTATCGGTTAACATTTGTAGCTTCTTAAACTTCATCATGATCATTTTTTATAATCCTAAATCACAAAAGAATGAAGGGGTGTGTGTGTGTGTGTGTGTATATATATATATATATATATATGATTAAATATTAATATTATTAAAAAATTACACTAACACGTTTACCTCCTCATTCAACTGTTCCTCAATGAGCTCCTCATTGAATTCTCTTGTTCTAAAATCTGCCAGTTCTTCTTTCTCATAATTTTCTCTTATCTTCATCTTCTTTGTACTTCAGTGGTAGATCATTGGACGTTTTCTTTCATCTTTTATAAGCTCAGCTTTGACACTGTCTACATATAGTAACTGCAAAAAATAAAAATAAAAATAATTGTCAATGCTATAATATGTGATTAAATCCCATGTGATTTTAACAATCCAGATTTTTATATAACTTTATTTGATCAATAACATGTGATTTTAAGTATAATTATTTCTAACATTTGTATTAAACACTAAAAATAACATGTGATTATAACTATTTATTTTAGATTTTAATATATGTTATAAATACTGAAAATCATATGTGAATAAATAAATTTACTTTTCTTAATCATATGTGATTATAGCTATTCATGTTATAAAATCTATTATATATAATGAAAATGATATGTGTTTAAAAAGAATTACTTTTCAATCACATGTGATTATATCTATTCAATCACATGTAATTATTATAAATATATTAAAATAAAAGAGAATTTATTAAATGTTCCACCAAATAAGCAGATGGTCCATTAAAATTGCTTGTTGCACTGGATGGATCAAATGATTTTTTGATTTTAACCAAAATTCTATCAAATAGGAGCACCAATCAATTTTGTTTATTTTTGTCTTCTTCGTTATGTAGTTCAACGGGTACGTGTTTGCTTTCCCTGAAGAGCTTGATTCTATCAAAGAGTTGATCAACAAAGCTATAAAATTTATCTTGAAGTTCATATTTGCTATGTTAGAGGAAACTCTCTTCAACTTTATATCTTGTAGATGAATCATAGTCTTTTTTTTCATATTGGTTTGTCCATTCTTTATAGGTTTTATCGTTTTTTGTTCTGAATGGAAGTTTTTGAAAACTCAATTCTTCCTAATGGAAATCCAAGCATTTGATGGGCTGATTCTCTAGTCACATCAATTTTTAGTTTTCCAAGATCAAATTTTTTCGTGGCGGAGTCAAAGTTCTAAAGAAAGAAACAACTTAATGCCCCTGACACTTCTCTCAACTACACTTTTAAAAGCCCCCCCCCCCAAATCCCATCCTTTTTACACATTCTTTTTTAATATTATTAAAATTTTGCATTACAGACAATAATGCTCCAAGGGAACACCTGTCATCAAATACAATAAATGACGACTTAAATTCACATGTGATTATAAGAATTAATGAACTTAATATATATATATATATATATATATATATATATGTGTGTGTGTGTGTGTGTGTGATATTTACCAGAAAAAGATAGGAAATATAATCACATGTGATTTGTGTGTTTTGTATATATATGAAAGATTATCAAAATCATATGTGATTATGCGTTTATGATATGTCAATCACATGTGATTTAACTAAAAAAACACATGAAATATAATCACATGTGATTTTTGTTTCTCTATATATATATATATATATATATATATATATATATATATATATATATATATATATATATATATAAGATTATCAGAATCATATGTTATTATATATGTTTGATATTTTAAATCAAATGTGATTTAACTAAAAAATATAGTAAATATAATCACATGTGATTTTTGTCTTTTGTATATATAAAGGTATTTATTTTATCATAACATATGTTAATCATATGTGATTAAAAACATAATATATTAAAGAAGGTAATCACAAAAAATATACCTATTTCTGACGGTGTCAAAATGCCTTTTCACTATCTTCTTCTTTCTTCTCTTTTTATCATTTTTTTTGGAGTCAAAATCTTCACTTTCATCATCAATCTATTTTTCTCTTTTTAAAGCTATAGATTTTTTTACTCGGTTTTTTCTATAAATGGTACAATAGTTGTAATGAGAATCATATGTGTAAACAAGTCAATGATAAACAAGTATACATTGTTCAATACATGTGATTGAAGTAATAAGCTTTTAAAATTGATTATAATCACATGTGATTGAGTTATACCTTTCTTTTGTTTTTGTTTAGACCCTTTTTCTGTTGTTTCTTCTTCAGTTGTTCTTTTTCCTTTTCCTTTTGATTTAGTTGAGACATATAAATATAGACATAAATCACAAAGTATAAAACAATGTTATTATAATAAAACATACATTGTTATTTTATAGATGTTAAGCAAAAGTGATTGTATATATTTTGTACAAATAAAAGATTATAATCACATTTGATTAAAAAACAGTGTTTTATGTTTATGTATATAATCATATTTGATTTAATTATACCTTTCTCATTATTTTCTTCTGTTTTTCCCTGTATTTCTTCTGTTACACTCTCTTTTTTCCCTTTTTTTCCTTTTCTTTTGGATTTTCTAAGATATAAAAATACATATATAATCAGAAAATCACAAAGTCAATTTTAATCACATGTGATTAAACAACTTTTATGTACAAATGTTGTTCACAACAGAAAATAGTCACATGTTATTGAATCTGTTTTGGTACATAAAAGATATGAATCATATGTGATTAGTAACAGAGTGTTTGTTTTTTGTTCTATAATCATTTGTGATTGAAATATACCATTTTCAACTATCTTTGTTGGTGATTTTCTTGTTGTTTTTCTTTCGGTAGGTTTTTTTGTGTAGGATTTTCCTTGTTTTGTTTTGAAAAAAATACATATATAATTAGTAAATCATATTTTATTATACACATAAAATATACGAATCACAACTGATTATTGAATGATTTAAGTGTTACCATTTTGATTTGGTCTTCTAGCTGTTTCTTTTGTAAATTTTTTAGTACTAGCCTGTTTATTGGTTTCTGAGATGTATAAATACTTGTATTATAAGAAAATCATATATGATTATTACAAGTCTTGATAGATAAATAATATATTGCTTATATAGATTGTGATCACATGTGATTCAATAATTGTTATATGTATAAATGTAATCACATGTGATTTAATCGTTTTGGAGATTATAACATCAACAAATCATATATGATTCCACGCGATCATTGTATGTGTGTGTGTATATATATATATATATATATATATATATATATATATATATATATATATATATATATATATGAATTCATTAGCAAATCATATATGATTAAACACAGTCATTTACAACATATGATTTATCACCATCATGCACGTTTGTTGTATTTGTCTTTTTTTTGGAATTTTTTTTCAAACGTTTTAGTAACTTCTGCAAGTTCAAACATACTTTATTTACTTAAAACATGAATAACAGAATACTAAATCAAGAAGATAACTGTTGATAGAAGTAAAATTGAGTGTTATTAAACCGAAAACCTTCAATAACTTGTTTTACATCAAAAACTAGTTTTTCAATACAGAAAAACTTTTGAATAAATGCATATTTCGTGTATATTGATATAATAAAAAGTAGAAAAACTCGATGTAGTTTTAAATCGAGTGTTACCAAAACAGAAAACTTTCAATAACTGTATTGACATAATAAACTAGGGTTTCCGTTCAAAAAAAACTTTAGAATAGTACAAATTTAGTGTTTATTGACCAAAATTACAGTAGAAAAACTCGATAATCATGAAAATCGAGTTAGATTTATGAAAAACACATCAATATGAGTTTTGGTACCTTTATATGAAGGTTTTTATGGGGATTTCCTTTCAAAAAAAAACTTTAGATTAATACAAATTTACTGTTTAATGACCAAAATTACAGTAGAAAAAGTCAATAATCATGAAAATTAATTGACATTGTTGAAAAACACATCAGTATGAGTTTTGATAGCTTTAGATGAAGGTTTTGACGGCGATTTCGCTGTTTTTGACGACATTTGAAGTGTTTTCATGTTTGATTCATCGAAAATCGATGAAAATGTTTGTATTTTTCGTTGAATATCTATTGAAATTTGAGAGAGAAATAAGGTTTTTGAATTTTGACTATCGAGGAGACGCGATGTATGCACACGATTTAGCAGATGCACATAAAGTTTTAATATTTACGATTCCACCCTCATCGTTTTTTAAATGGTGCATGTTTGCATTGAATGTTTAAACTAATTAAAAAAATGTCACCTTGTAAATTTAAAGGTGCTTATTGTTCTCAATTGTTCTCGATTGAACGACCCTATATATATATATATATATATATATATATATATATATATATATATATATATATATATATATATATATATATATATATATATAACAATGGAACCAAGAACATATTTTTTTCAACTTTTAGAGCTTATTTTTTTATAAAAAAAAACTAAAAATACACAAATTTATAACTTTTTATCCTTTTTCCAATGATATCAGATTCGATAACAAAATTTTACTTTTCTTTCCGTCAAATTCATAGTGTGAATCTATGCAGATTCACAATGTGAATCTGAGTTCACACAGTGAATCCAAAAAACATATAATTTATCTTTTAACAATCACAATGTGAAATTATGAATTTATATATTTTTAGTTTTTTTCAATGATGAATAAACTATAAATATTGAAAAAATATTTGGTTCATTGAAGAACCATTGTTAATGGTCCTTTATTGAACTTTTATATATATATATATATATATATATATATATATATATATATATATATATATATATATATATATAGGGAGTGGTTCAAATGAAAACTCAAAAACGTTAAGAATCCTAAAAACCATTTTTTAAATGTTTTCATTAAGGGCATTTTGGACTTATCAAACATTAATATTATATTAAACAAACTTTTCATTCATTAATTTACAACTACTTACAACTTGTTGTTGGATAATTGTCGGACCACCGTTAGACCGTTGTCGGAACATTGTTGGACTAACACTAAATTAAATGGCATTTTCTGTTCATATTCATAGCTTAATAGAACAAATATTGTAGTTCTCATTTCTTTTGTAATTCTTTGTAATACGTACCATTTTATTTTTGCTGCAAAATATACGAAATTTTAATTAAAAGAATTGATTTATGTCTTGATAAACTTAATCTTCTGTTTTTTTAAATTGTAGATTTCTGTAAAAATATATCACGTATAACACATATTCACAGTTTAAAATATCATATTCATAGTTTAATAAACATATTAATTCACTAATACATAGTTTAGTATTTTCATGCATATATTTATTCATATTTTAACACAAAATTTATATAAAATATACAACTTAATATAGTTCATTTTTATTTTAATACATAAAATTCACAGCATAACCTCATACAAACAATTATACACTAATTCACATATTTAAAGTTAAACCCAAACTCTACCATCACCGCCAACTACTACACGCCGCCAACAATCACTTGTGCCACCGTTACCATCATTCATCCTTCCAATTCTGATTTATATATATAAAATCATTAATTGATAGCTTAAATAATATATTTACAATTTAATATACTAATTAAACTACTTATTCAGAGTTTAGTGCAAAATAATTATAAAAACTAATACACTCTTACATATATATATATATATATATATATATATATATATATATATATATATATATAACACAAAAAATAAATATATTCATATGAAAATTAATACAATCGTTCATTTATAAAATCATTCATATTTTAACATAAATTTATTAAAAATTCACATCTTAATACATTCAATTCATAGTTCAGTACACAAAATTCATAACTTAATATATAAAATTAATAGTTTAATGCAAACAATTATACATTCACAACCATATTCTTAACTTAAAACATTCACATATACCTTCATATTTATATGCTAGTGCTTCTTTCGTTGTTTATTTAAGCAAGTATTCAAAATTTAAGTTTTACATACTTTATTCAAAATTAGATAAAATCATATATGTGTATAGTGTTTCTTCAATCTTATATTTCAGAAGCAAACACAAAATTTATAAAAAAAAATTCACATAATAATATAGTCAATTCACAACTTAATACAATAAATTCACAGCATAATATAGTCAACTCATACTTTAAACAGAAAATTGACAACTTAATGCACCCAATTCACTGTTTAAAACACAAAATAACATCTTAATACAAGAAATTCATAGCTTGATGTAGTCGATCCATAGTTTAAAACGCAAAATAAACAATTTAATACAAAAAATTCATTATTTAATACCAAAAAAGTATGCATTCAAAACCATATTATCAGCTTAAAAATTTTAATACAGTCAATTCATAGTGTAATATAATTAGTTCATAAAATATAGAAAACTCACAGTTTAATATAATCAATTTACAGTTTAAAAAGAAAATTCACAGCTTAATTGATTCAATACACAGTTTTAAACGCAAATATCACAGGTAAATACACAAAATTCATAGTTTAATACACAAAAAGTATACATTCATAACTAAATTCACAACTTAATAACTTACCAAATTTCATTGACGCGTTTCATCAAACACCTTGTGTCCATCTTTTTTTTTCAAAACTTCCTTTTGTAAACACCATACACACCAGATCTAACCTGAAAATGCACAAACACATCAGGATCTGATGTCGATTTGGTGGTGTTTTCACTAGAGATAAGAGAGATAGATACGGAGACAAGTTAGAGAGGAGAAGGAGGCAACACATAACAGATCTGCTACAAATCTGACAAACATTTCGCCAATGATCAATAAATCAGAGACAAAAAATAAGTTCAATTGTTTCGGAACAAAACGAGTTCAAGATTAGCAGCTGTATATTGAGATGATGACTGCGATTTGTGATTTGTGATTTGTGATGCTCCGACAATGATACCAACGGTGGGGGGAACAAATTTGATGTAGATCCAACGATGAAATTACGAAATAGAAAGCAAAACCTTTATTAAATAACACCAAATTCTCAGATCTACATCAGATTTAACCTGATCTGGTTTAAATGAAGATAAAGGCGATCTCTAGTGATTGTTTGGCAAAGGGGATTGAAATGTTTTTCTAGTGATTCATCATATCTGAAGCGTTAGAGATCTAGAGAAGAAGCATATTCAGACTTTGAACTACAATTTAGTGTTTTCTAAGTGTTCCAGCGAAGCAAAGCGGCTGATAGAAGGTGACGGTCGGTATTGGTGAGATAGATGACGATGGAACGAGGCGGCACTCGGTGGTGATGGCAGATCTGAAGTCAGGGGGGGTCTAGATCAGAAGGCAAAGGCTGCAGATCCAAAGGCGACGACTGCAAATCTGAAGATTGTTGTATCTCGTAGTGATAGGAGGTAAGATATATATATATATATATATATATATATATATATATATATATATATATATATAGAGAGAGAGAGAGAGAGAGAGAGAGAGCGAAGCGGGGAGAGATGAGAGAAAAGTTGTCTTGTTAGATAAGATTGATCAAATATATGTATGATGATTTAAGTTATAAACATACATTTGATAAAAATACCTTTTTAGGCTTAATAAACATACATTTGAGAATTTATAAGTATACTATTATTTATAAGATAAAAGGAATGGTTTTTTGGATTCTTAACTTTTTATGATTTTCATTTTATCTTTTACTTATATATATATATATATATATATATATATATATATATATATATATATATATATATATATATGTGTGTGTGTGTGTGTGTGTGTTCAGGTTTATTTGAGACCGTACTAATTTTGTGAGAGCGTGAGACGCAATCTAAAAATAATTTTAAAATGCAAAATAAAAGAAAATTCCGAAAATTCTTTTTTTAATTATTCTTTTCGTCCCTTTTTTTACCTAAAAGAATTTAAAAAAAAATAAAAAAAAATACCGTTTTTTTTTTAAATACGTGAAATATTCTAATAAAATATTACACTGTAAATATTCTAATATGATTTTTAAAATATTAGAATATTCTACTACATTTATGAGATATGTAAAATACTTTAATATTCTAGTAGAACATTCTAATATTCTACTAGAATATGTACAAAAATGGTGTTTTTGGTATTCTATTTTTTGAAAAATATAAATGACGAAAATAATATTTAAAAAAATTGGAAAATTTTCAATTATTTTGCATTTTAAAAATGTTTTTTTATCTACAAAATGAGTGGTTAGGATTAGGTCTCACGATCTCACAAAATTAGTCTGTCTCACATGAAGCTAACTATATATATATATATATATATATATATATATATATATATATATATATATATATATATATAGATATATATATATATATATATATATATATATATATATATATATATATAGGGGAGCGTTCAATCGCGAACATTTTTATTTCTAAAACATTTGAGAACAAATTTGGACTACATAATTTTTTAAATTAAAACTATAAAATAATATTCAAAAAAAAATCAATCAATTGTTAAAACCAATTAAAAAACTCACTAACCAAAACCACTCACCACCCAACCAATACTACCCATCACCGCTACATACCACACACCACCACCACCAACCACCACACCCACCACCACCACCGACCACTCATTACAACCAACCACCACCACTCATCTCCACCACCCACCTCCACCACCACCCCTACCCACTACCCACTAAAACCACCACCCGCCACAACCATCACCACTTACCTCCACTACTCATCACCACCACCCCCACCCACCTCAATCACCCATCACCACCACCCGCCACCACCCTCCACCACCGCCCATCACCACCACCACCTATCACCATCCACCAAAACCACCACTTGCCATGACTAGCACCCACCACCACTATCACTACCTGCTAACACCACCCTGACCCATCACCCACCAAAACCACCACCCACGACCACCATCACCACCTACCACCACCAACCATCACCACCACCCCCACCCATCTCAATCACTCATCACCACCACCAGCGCACCACCACCCACCACCACCCATCACCACAATCCGTCACCACCACCTCCACCCAACACCCACCAAAACCACCACCCGCCACAACCATCACCACCCACCACCAACACCACCCACCACCTAACACCACCCATCCACCACCACCCACCACCACTCGTCATTACCACCAACCATCACACCCACCCACCACCATGCACCACCACTCATCACTACCGACCACCACCACCCACCTCCACCACCACCCGCTACCACCACCTCACCCATCACCCACAAAAACCACCACCCGCCACCACCATTACCACCTACCTCCACCACCCATCACCACTTTCCCCACCCACCTCAATCACCATCACTACCAACCACCACCATCCACCAACACCTACAACCATCAACACCTATCATCACCCATCACCACCCACCACCCATCACCACTATTCATTACCACCACCTCCACCCACCACCCACTAAAACCATCACCCGGCACCACCATTACCACCCACCACTACCATCCATCACCACCGATCACCACCACCCATCACCACCACCCGCCACCACCACCTTCCCCCATCACCCCCACCCACCACCCATCCACCTCCACCACCCATCATTAGCACCCACCCACTACCCACCATTATGACCACCACTTGTCATTACCATTAATCACCACCCACCATCCATCACTTCCACCCACCACCTATCACCACCACCCGCCTCCACCACCCATCACCACCACTCACCTCCACCACCTCCCACCACCACCACCCTCAATTACCACCAACCACCACCCACCACCTATCACCACCACTCGCCTCCACTACCCATTACCACTACCTATCCCCACCACCCCCACCACCACCACCCATCAGCACCAACCACCACCACCTATCACCAACACCCGCCACCATCACCTCTACCTACCACCCATCAAAACCACCAACCACCGACAACCACCCATCACACCACCCACCTTCACCACTTATCACAACCACCCGCCACCACCACCCCACCCATCACCCACCAGAACCACTTTACACTATCACCACCGTCACCACTAACCGCCACCCACCCACCCACCACCACCACATATCACCTTCACCTCTCTCCACCACCCATCACTACCACTCGCCACGGCCACCTGCCACCCACCATAATCACCACATTAAATGTCACCCCCACCACCACCACCACCAAACATCACTACACACCACCACCACCATCACCACTACATGTGATTATGTGTATATAATCACATGTGATTAGATATATTTAGTCAAACGTGATTAGATATATTTAATCACATATGTCATTATTGCGTTCTCAATTCAATAATTATTTTTTTGTCAACTTTAATCATATGTGATTAGATACATATAATCACATGTGACTATAGATATATATATATATATATATATATATATATATATATATATCCAATCACATATGATTTACATGAAGAATATTCATTTTTGATTTTTTGTTTCAATAATTTTTCTCATATATTTAATCACTTATGATTAATGTGGACATAAATTTGTTATAATGTTCTTGACTCAATAGTTGTTCTCGTGTAATAATTACATGTGATTATATATATATATATATATATATATATATATATATATATATATATATATATATATTTCATCACATATTATTTATTGAATCAAGAACGTGAAAACAAATATTTTTCACATAAATCATATGTGATTAAATACACGAGACCAACTATTGAAGTAAAATCACAAAAGTGAATATTGCCACAAAAATCATATGTGATTAAATTCATATAATCACATGTGATTATATGTACCTAGTTACAAATGATTTATGTGGACAAGATTCATTATTTCTTTCTCAATTCAATAGGTGTACTCATGTACTTAATCACATGTGTTTATATGTATCAAATCACATATGATTTATATTGATAATATTCATTTTCGCATTATTGATTCGATATTTTTTCGTATGTATTTAATCGTATGTGATTGTATGTATATAATCACATATGCTTAAATTAGAAAAAGAAAAACTATTGAATCAAAAAAGCAAAAATGAATCTTGTGTATAGAAATCATATGTGACTAAATTTACAAGAACAACTAATGAACGAGAATGCAAAAATGAACATGTCCATATAAATCATATCTTATTAGATACATATAATCTCATGTAATTAAATACACAAGAACAACAATTAAATCGATAATGTGAAAATGAATATTTTCCATATAAATTCTATGTGATTAGATAAATATAATTACATGTGATTATACACGTTTAATCACATATGATATATGTGGGCAATATTTATCTTTGTGTTCTCGATCCAATAGTTGTTCTCGTGTATATAATCATATGTGATTATATGTATCTAATCACATATGATTTATATAGACATCATTATATTTTGTCCATATAAATCATATATGATTGGATACATATAATCACATGTGATTATATGTGTATAATCATATATGATTTATGTAGACAATATTTATTTTTGCGGTTTCGATTGAATAATTAATTTTGTGTATTTAATCACATATGATTATGTATATATAATCACATATGATTTGAGGTGGACAAGATTCATTTTTGTCTTCTCGATTCGATAATTGTGCTCATGTACTTAATCACATATGATTATACATATAATCACATGTGATAAAATACATGAGAACAACTATTGAATCGACAAAGAAAAAAAGAATTATGTCCACATAAATCATATGTGATTAGATTCATATAATTACACGTGATTAGATTTATATAATCACATATGATTAATTTGGATAAAGATTTGTTTTCATGTTCTTTGTTCAATATTTGTTATCATGTATATAATCACTTGTGATTGTATGTATCTAATCACATAAGATTTATACAGACAAGATTCGTTTTTTCCAAATAAAATTATATGTGATTAGAAACATATAATCACATCCGATTAAATGTATTTAATCACATGTGATTAAAGTGGAAAAAAACAATTATTGAATCGTGAACGCAAAAATGAGTCTTAGCCACATAAATCATATTTGATTAGATACACATAATCACACGTTATTATATGTATCGAATCACATATGATTTATGTGTACAATATTCTTTTTTGTGTTCTCGATTCAATAGTTGTTCTCGTGTATTTAATCACATGTGATTATACGTATCTAATCACATATGATTTTTGTGAATAAGATTCAACTTCTCGTTCTCAATTCAATATTTGTTATCATGTAGTTAATCATATGCCATTTTATGTACTTAATCACATATTATACGATTAATATTGACAAAGAACAACTATTGAATCGAAAACACAAAAATGAATCTTGTCCATATAAGTCATATGTGATTAGATCATATAATCACATGTGATTTAATACACGAGAACAAATAATGAATCGAGAACGCGGAAATGAATCTTGTTTCCTTGTCTCACTAGAGAACAAGCTACATTCTGCCTTTCCTTGTTCACTCTAACAGATTAGGGTATCCATGAACAATAACATAAAACAAGTAATACTTACATAATATGAGAATTACTGTAACTCACCTCCTTGAATCTGAAAATTAGCTAGCGTGAGATAGATGAATCCTTTCCTTTCTGAGAACCTACACATCAATTATACCATTATTTATCTTGTGCTTTGTTATATTACACTTATAAAGCTTATTCACGTATATCCTTATTTTCTCTTTGATTGTAGTGCTCTATTTGGGATCTGTTTTCTTACCTTTCAACCCTCTATTAAATTTTGATAAAATAACATTGTTACAGTTCCCCCGTTTATCGTTTTAGGAATATAAAGATCTCATTCTAATGATTTTTGGTTAATTTTATATTAAACTTACAAGTTAGTAACTTTAAGCCATCACTTTCTGGACCACTCAACACTCTTGGAATAAATTGTACCAATATACTACTAATTACATCAGACCCTTTATATGTGGGAAACTATACATCCATATCTAACTATAGGCTTTAGAATTTTAGCATTTGGAGTTTTGCTGAATTTATTATGATTTTTTGAAGACAATGCATGAAATTTGTGACAGAATGGACCAACCTAAGAAGATTTCCAATTTTACCCCTTAAGGATTTGGAATTTCCAAATTTGATTCAAGGTTTGAAGAAACTAGACACACTAATATTTCCAGAAAACTAAATCTCATGATTTTTAGATGTTCTTATTGACTTGCACGAATTTTAGAAGTTGGGTGATAGAATTGGGAAAATTGATCATAATAGCTTTTAAATCACTTTTGGTGTTCTATTAAGGACTTAATGGTTAAGCCCAATACACCTCTCTATTCATATATGTAATATTTAAGTGCTTGCAAATAAGAAAAATTGACATTCTGTGTTGAAAGATCAAGATGCATACCTGTAGTCTGTATTATACTTGTATTGTTGGAAGTGGTTGTACATGAAAATCCATTTGTAACAAGTTCAATATGTGTACAACTATGAGTATTGTTGCAAGAAGTTAAAGTAAAGTTAGTTTGACATAGGGAATCGACTCTTCCAAAGAATCCAAAACCTGTAAACCATTAACAACTTAATTTCCACCATATCATAATTAATTTAAAAGTTGTTAGAAATCGTAGGATTACCTTTGACTAAACAAGATATATATTGTAGATGACTAACGCATATATGCTTTGGTCTAATTCTTAGAAGATAAAAAGGTCGTAGAGATCAGGTATCACTTTGTCATCATGCACACTAGGTGATGTTAGAGGGTTTGATTTAGGCAAAACTGCGCTTTCAAGCATTTAGTCGAACACCTGGTGTGCAAGGCTCATTTCCCGCTTTTGCTATCATATTTAGAGTACCATATTTGACCAAATAATTTCACAATAGGAGCAGGTAAGAATCATTTGACCCATTGCATTTTCCACTCTGTATATATTAAACCCGAAACATGCAAAATGCATTTAGATTGAGCTTCGACAGGTAAACCATGTACCAGAGGTGAGCTTAAGAAGAGACCACCAATGAACTGATTTTTAGTTGCAATAGCTAAGATTAAACATCACATTTGTAGATAGGTGCCATGATTTCCAACTTCTGATACTTAAAAAATTGCTCAAGATCAAAACTAACATAAGCAGATAGAGAACTTATGATGCATTGTAATAATTTTATAAGAGTCTTTCTAAAAGAAAATAATTTTATGATGCATCGAGAAACCAAACAGAACCAGAGAGAATGAAGAAGCAGTTGTCCAATGACTCTGGCATCGTAATGGTGATTCCGACAACGTTATGTGGTTCCAGCATCATTATGATTGTTACGGTGGATATCCATTGATGGTTATGGTGGCTGAGATCACCTTAAGAGATACGTAGAGAGAGAGAAGGAGAAGGGAGATATGTAGAGAGAGAAATGTAGAGAGAGAAAGAGGAGAGATACGTAGAGAAAGAATGTCTACAAATGTCTACAAATGTTCTTATTTTTAAAAATGTTCTCATTTGAACATATCAATAGCCTTTTTGCTTTTTTCTTGTCTGGCAGCATTCTTTGGTTTACGGTATTGTGTATTTCTGCTCAGTTTCCCGCTGGGTTTCTATAATAAAATTTATTGCAGTTCAAAACAATAATCTTTATATTTATTTTATTAAACAACCACATTGGCATGTCCCTATATGTCTTCATTCCAATGATATATGTTGCTTCTAATAATTATATCATTGAGAAACGTTTTCCCAGCGACAAATTAGCATTTTGTTAGGTGGTGGCATATCGTTTTATATGATCTAGAAATTTATCATGCTCCCACTCACTTTGCTGTAAACACATTATTAATCATCCTTTTTAGATGATGCGAATTCTTTGATCTTCTCATGAAAATAAATGCGGAAATGTTCCACATCTGAAAAGAATTTTAAATTCAAACCTCTAAGGTTACACTTGTTGGATAAGGTGTTTAAGTCCATAACTGTATTTGGTATGTACGTGACCCGGCTTAGCATGGTCCATTTGGGTTGCATGGCATCGGAACAATTGGATAGACAAATGAGAAAAGAATACTTGTGATTTGTTAATATATTATAAGTTCTAATATATTAATATGAAATCATATTATTTGATTAGTATTGATCAAGAATTAATTTGGAATTAATTTTGTGATCAAAAGAGACTAATTAAATACATGGGGATTGATTGTATAAATCATTCATTCTTATATAGTGGGCTTATGATCCATGGTTCATTAGATTGGGCTAAAACCCATAGGGTGATCCATGGATGCTCCATGGAGGTTAAAACCCATGGATCATGGAGGAAATGAAAAGTCATGCACATTAGGGTTTGCATGGTGTAAACCTACATGTGACACACTATATAAAGAACCTCATAGCAAGTAAAATTGGCCATTAGAGATACAAGTGAGGGCTAGCCGATATTTTGAGTACAAGTGTTCTTCTCTCAAGTTATTCCAATAGTTGTGGTGTTGTGTGAGACATTTGAGGCATCACACTTGGGGTGCTAGGCTCACAAGGTCTTAAGGAATCAAAGCTACAAGAAAGGTATGTTATTCTACTAGTTTTTATATTACATATACCTCATGATATGCCTGTTAGGATGAAAACCTTGAAAAATGAAAGTTTGCATGTATAATAGAGAAAACATAGATCCAAGGTTTCTAGGGTTGCATGTAGACCATAGGGGTGTTAGAATGCTCAAAACCCATCAATGGTATCGGAGCCAAGGCTTGTTTTCAATTATACTTGATGCAAATTACTGAAAAAAGTAGAATTTTTTCTCTCTGTTCAGTGAACTCGTCAAGTCCATGGGGGGACTCGACGAGTACATGGGAAAACTCATCCAACTCGTCGAGTTGGTTCTTGCACTGGACGAGTCGAAGGCCCTGAGTGCAGAATTTCGAGTTTTATTGTTGGAATTGGACTAGGGTCATTACCCTAAACTGTTTTTAGATTATTAAACCTGTTTTTGGTGTGGTAATGATTGTGCTTATCCAATTTCAATGATAATTTTCAAAATTTCAAGGTTTATATTAAGTTCATATGATACTTGAAAATTGTTGATATGAATATTTCTTGCTTATGAGTTTTTGTTAGATCATAGGAATTATTTTCAATTTTTTTGTTAGTTAATTGTTGATCTAAATGCTTCATAACGGACTCCATAACTTTTCCTCAAGTTATGGAATTCCAAAAGTCTCTTCCATTAAAAGCCTTTAAAACCCATAAGTTATAGAAATGAAAGTTTTTGAATAGTTTCAAAATTTGCCTTCAAGTTTTGGAATTTGTAAAGTCACTTTAGAAAACTTTAATTCCAAACCCTAGAATTTTAAAAGTTTAAAACTCAACCCTTATACTTTATAATATTATAAGCTAATAATACACACACACACACACACACACATATATATATATATATATATATATATATATATATATATATATGTATGTATGTATGTATGTATGTATGTATATGATCAAGTCACTCTTACCGTTAGTAGGCCTCATTCACGAAGTCGGTCTATAAGGGGGGGGGGGGTATAAGGTTGTTGCCTCTAAAATGGCAGCTTAATGGGTGTCCACTCTCACCCACCGCTTCCTTGACTGGTGGTGGGTCGTTAGCCGAATGGGTAGGACGAAGATTATAATTCTCCATTCATTAAAAGTTAATGATAATTATAAAGTAACTAAACTTTTATAAATTCTCAATCTTAGTTACTTTAGGAAAATGTGAAATTGATGCTAACCCATGAAATTACACTTTGTACCATTACCATGTCTTTAGTGGAGCGTGCGTGGTTAACCAGCACACTAACATTGACTAGTAAGGGTGGAAAAGGGTAGCTTAATGTTTATTATAGATTGGTGGAGCGTGTGTGGTTAACCGGCACATTGATTAGGTAATTTGCATGGTTATTCACACCTTGTTTTGTGATCCTCAGTATCCCAGTCACAAACTTGAAGGGCATATTTGAGATTTAAACATGCCATTGAATTGTTCAATGAATCTCAAAAGATCTAGGAGTTTCAATCCAATTAAAACCTAATAATCTATTTCATTTTTCATGGTGGAAATTAGTAAATCGTCATTTACCTACCTTCAAATATTTTGTAGCTTGGATTACGACATCTCTCTTCCAAGTTATAAAATATCATGTTGGGTCATAGCCTTGATATTTCATTTGGGGGTCTTATTAAGGATTCTATATCTAATCTAAACTTATCTTTCTTCTTTTTCAGATGTCTTCCAACAATGCTGCTTCTGGCTCAAACCCTTTTGGCTCCTTCTCTCATGAACCTTTGTGGGAGAGTTATCTTTGATGGTTCCAATTTCAATGATTGGATTAGGAACATCAGGATGGTCACTCGTTATGAGGACAAGGAATATGTCTTAGACAAGGAGCTAAAGGAAATCGATAAGTCTACTGCTACTCTAGAGGAGATTGTTGAGTACACTAGCCATGAGAAGGATGCCAGTAAGGTGTCTTGTATCATGTTGGCTACCATGACAGCAAAACTCCAGAAATCCTATGAAGATTTCTACCCTTATGAGATGCACCAGGATCTAATGGAAAGATACAATCAGAGTTCTCGTCAAGAGAGGTATGAAATCATCTCTTCCATGATAACAACCAGGATGAAGGATGGTGAACCCATTATGGGCCACTTGCAAAATATGCAAAGGTTTGTGGATCGATTGCTTAAGTTGAATGCGAACTTCCTTGAGGAGTTGGCTATTGATATGATACTACATTCCTTACCTCCATGTTATGATCAGTTCCGTATGACCTATCATATGAACAAGGAGGAGGTGACACTTAGCAAACATCAAGGACTTTTGAGGACAACTAAAACTAGTCTCGAAGGTAAATCGGTTGTATCTACTCCTACCACAACCCTTGTTTTGGCAATCGCACAAGGTAAATGGAAAAAGAGGAAGACCCCTTCAAAGGGTACCAAGGGAAAGTCTCTTAATGGCTCCTCTTCGAGTGCAACCAAAGGTGGTTATGTCACTCCCTCTTCCAACCCGAAGGATGCACAGTGCTTCTACTGTAATGAAAAAAGGAACTGGAAGCGAAGCTGCCCTAAGTACCTGCAAGATGTTAAGGATGGGAAGGTTAAACCTACCCATGCAGGTATTTATACTATTCTGTCTAACAACTCACCACATACTAATTCTTGGGTCCTTGATATAGGTTGTGGAATTCACATTTGTTCTAATGTGTAGGGCCTAAAAAGAAGTGAGCATGTGGAGCATGAGAAGATAAACTTAATCATGGGGAATACGAAAGCATCACCTGTCACCAAGATTGGAGTTTACTCTTTATTGCTTAGTAGTGGGTTAACATTAGCTTTGAATAAATGATGTTACTTGTCTGAAATGGCAAGAAATATTATTTCTTTTAATTGCTTGTACAAACAAGGATTTACTTTTTCATTTTATAATGGTATTGGTGCTATTAATGTGTTTTACAATGATATATTTTACTTTAAAGCATTACCTTGTAATGGTGTATATGAAGTAGTGAATGTTGTAGACAACTTAGGAAATAATGTATTGCATATTGATTCTTCCATTAGTTTGGATAAATCCTCCTTGTGGCATTGTCATCTAGGACATGTCAACAAGAAACGCATAGGCCAACTCCAAAAGGTTGGAGTCTTGGAGACATTTGACTTAAAATCAGATGATAGTTGTGAATCTTCTTTACTAGGAAAAATGACTAACTCACCCTTCACTGGTTCTTGTGAAAGGGGTGAGGGTTTGTTGGACCTCATACACACATATGTGTGTGGACCCTTCAGAACTGCCACAATGGGTTCTAACCGCTTCTATGTGACTTTTACTGATGATTACAGTAGATATGGCTATGTCTACTTAATTAAGCATAAGTCAGAAACCTTTGAAAAGTTCAATGAGTTCAAGCAAGAAGTGGAGAATCAGCTGGGCAGGAAGATTAAGATGTTCCGATCCAATCGGGGTGGTGAGTATCTTAGTATCGAGTTCCTTGACTATCTTAAGGAATATGGGATTGTCTCACAATTGACAGCTCCTAGGACACCACAACTAAATGGTGTGGCTGAGAGGCATAATCGAACTTTGTTGGACATGGTTCGTTCCATGATGAGTCGAGCTTCGTTACCGATTTCTTTTTGTGGGTATGCCTTAGAGACTGCTGCCCACATCCTTAATATAGTTCTAACTAAAAAGGTTGCCAAAACACCTCACGAGATGTGGACTGGGAAAGCTCCCACATTAGACCATATAAAGATTTGGGGTTGCGAGGCTTTCGTGAGACACGAGACTCATGACAAGTTCAAACCTCGAAGTGAGCGGTGTATTTTCATTGGCTACCCACAAAAATCTTTTGGTTACCTCTTCTACAGACCAAGTGAAAATGTGGTCTTTATAGCAAGGAGAGGAGTCTTTCGTGAGAGAGAATTCATAAGCCAAGGAAACAGTTGGAGGCAAATTGACCTTGAAGAGCTTCAAGAGTCGAGCAGTGAAGGAACCTCAAACACTAGCCATCAACCTGATGAGGAAACTCATGTTGAACCAATTGACGAGTTTGTACCTCTGAGGCGTTCCACTAGAGTTAGGATTGCAGCTGAGCATTATTATGGTTTCCATATTACTGCAGTAGGTGATATATTGATCAGTGATAGTACACTGATTAATCTAGATGAACCTAACAACTATAAGGAAGCCATGGCAGGCCCTGAGTTAGCCAAATGGAAAGATACTATGGACAACGAGATTCCATCTATGTATGACAATCAAGTTTGGAACTTGGTTCACAATGTACCGGGTCGTAAGACAGTCAGGTGCAAATGGATCTTCAAGAAGAAGACCGACATGGATGGGAAAGTACACACTTATAAGGCGCGATTGGTTGTGAAGGGATTTACTTAAACTCCGAGAGTTGACTATGATGAGACCTTCTCACTAGTAGTGAAGATTAAGTCTATTAGGGTTATGCTAGCCATAGCTGCATTTCATGATTATGAAATATGGCAAATGGATGTCAAAACCGCTTTCCTTAATGGGAAGTTGGATGTGGATGCTTACATGAATTAGCCAGAGGGTTTTGTCGATGCAAAGTACCCTAATAGAGTATGCAAGCTTACTAAATCCATTTATGGATTGAAACAAGAATCTCGTAGATGGAATCTTTCTTTCGATGAGAAAGTCAAAGAGTTTGGTTTTTGAAGAAGCGAGGATGAGTCATGTGTATATGTCAAGGCTGGTGGGAGTATAGTTAGCTTTTTGGTATTGTATGTCGATTACATACTACTCATAGGAAATGACATCCCAACCTTGCAGGAGGTTAAGTCCTGGCTTGGGATGTGTTTCGCTATGAAGGACCTTGGAGAAGCTGCCTGTATTCTGGGAATAAGGATACTGAGAGATAGGAGTAAGAGTCTAATTGGACATAGTCAAAGTACCTACTTGGATAAGGTGCTGAAAAGGTTCAGCATGCAGGATACCAAGAAAGGTGACTTGCCAATCTAGTGTAATACCAAACTGAGTAAGACTCAGAATCCGAATACAGAGGTTCCAATAACAGAAATGAGTCATGTACCATATGCTTCCAATTTGGGCTCAATCATGTATGCTATGACTTGTACTCGCCCTGATATGGCCTTTGCTTTGAGCATGGTCAGCAGATTTCAAGGGAACCCTGGCAAGGCTCACTGGATTGCGGTGAAGAACATTCTCAAGTACATATGGAGGACTAGGGACTAGGTCCTTACCTTCGGTGGGAGTGATGACTTGAGAGTAGTAGGGTATAGCGACGCTGGCTTTCAGACTGATAAGGATAATTTCCGCTCTCAGTCAGGCTGGGTCTTTACCCTAAATGGAAGAGCAATTACTTGGAAAAGTTCCAAGCATGAGACAATAACTTATTCAACTTGCGAATCAGAGTATATAGAAGCAAGTGAGGCGGCAAAGGAAGCAATATGGCTAAAGAAGTTCATTGGAGACATTGGAGTTGTACTAGTTATAAAGGAGCCTATGGAGTTTTTTTGTGATAACGAGAGTGCAGTTACCTTAGCCAAGGAACCAAGGGATCATAACAAATCCAGGCACATAGACAGAAAATACCACTTCATTAGACATCGTATAGAAGAAGGACTCCTCGTGGCAAAGAGGATATCATCAGATGAGAACCCGACAGATCCCCTCACGATGGGACTGAATAGGGTTAAGCTTATACAACATGCAAGGCGCATTGGGCTGATGGATGATATTAGTTCTAGCAATTATATAGCTTTTGAAACTTGTAATAGTTGAAATGTAATTGGCATTTGATGTTTAAATAAAAGGTGTCTTTATTTACTAGTATGGTACTGTCTTGTGTCAATCATTTACTATTGTTTCATTTTGCATGTTTTGACTTCCAGAATAATTATATTATTCGAAACCATCCACAGTCGTTCACACTTTGGAAGTAGGTGTTGAAATAAGAATGTCATGAATTGGGTTTGTAGATTTGTCTGAATTGTATTGGACATTGAAATGGTTGCTGCAACATTCATGACTGCTCATAAGGTCTGAGTATTGGATTCAACCCATGCTCACTTGTATCACTTCATGGAATTTATCTCGAGTGATCATGAGATGGTAATATCATATAAGTCTTCAAACCAAGAGATATGAGTTGTTGGCTATAAGTTGATTTAACATTGATAATGCGAAACCGTATCAGTAACATGATGCTATAAAACGTGTTGTTGTGTTCAACTTTATGAATAGCTAGTACCAGTATATGAGTCGAAGTTTATATGTTCCTTTTAGTCCTTGGAGGATTAAAAGAGATATCTTGGGCCCCTCGATGATTTTGTGTTGACTTATGTGTTGGGCCCGGTCAGAACTAAATTAATGTGTTCGATTAAGTTCTATGTCAAACAAATTAGAAAGCGGGAAACAAACTGTTGGACAATAAGTACGACGTTGTTCCATGTATTTGTCCGGCTGATATCTTGAGAGCAAATGATTATATGATCACTGATCTTAAATGACGCGTTCTAGTTCCACGAGACTTTGAAGAGCTACGATTGTTGATTGGATCTTGAAGTCATACTTGCAGCCATAGTTATGAGACTTATCCAAGTGGGAGACTATTGGATAAGGTGTCTTAGTCCATAACTATATTTGGTATGTACTTGACCCGGCTTAGGATGGTCCATTTGGGTTGCATGGCATCGGAACAATTGGATAGACAAATGAGAAAATAATACTTATGATTTGTTAATATGTTATAAGTTCTAATATATTAATATGAAATCATATTATTTGATTAGTATTTATCAAGAATTAATTTGGAATTAATTTTGTGATCAAAAGAGACTAATTAAATACATGGGGATTGATTGTGTAAATCATTCATTCTTATATAGTGGGCTTATGATCCATGGTTCATTAGATTGGGCTAAAACCCATAGGGTGATCCATGGATGCTCCATGGAGGTTAAAACCCATGGATCATGGAGGAAATGAAAAGTCATGCACATTAGGGTTTGCATGGTGTAACCCTACATGTGACACACTATATAAAGAACCTCATAGCAAGTAAAATCGGCCATTAGAGATACAAGTGAGGGCTAGCCGATTTTTTGAGTACAAGTGTTCTTCTCTAGATTTACAAAAACCCATTAGGCTGGTGCGTGTGAATGTTGGCGTAATTCAAGAAAAAGCCTACACGGGCATTTTAGGAAAATTGCTTTTATTTTTTTGTTTCCTGGTTTTAGACTATGAGTCAAACTCTTTTTCTTTTTACTATAAAAATGCTATGTATATAGGTATTTAAAATGAACTTTTTCAGCAATAAAAGTGTTCTTTTCCACCAAGCAAAATAAAAAATCCCTTTTTTTTCTTCCCCTGTTATCACTTGTTGCTTGTTGTGCAATTTTTTTTCTTTTTTTCCTTCCTGTTCTATTTTGCTTTCTGTTCTTAGGCAACAAGGTTGCAACCAGGTATCAGGTAGATACCTTACACTTGGTATCAGAGCTCAGAAGAACACATAAGAGATCCGACTAACCGATCTTTCACAGCCCCAACATGGAAGGACCAAAGATGCATTATCCCATCTTGACTAGAACCAACTATGTTGCATGGGAAATTAAGATGAAGGTGTTCATGCAAGCAATGGAGGTTTGGGATGTGATTGAACCGAAGAAACTCGAGAATACAGTTGGTGTCAAGAAGGGTAACATGGCTATGGCAGCAATTTACCAAACCATCTCAGAAGAAATCCTTTTGTCGATAGCGGAGAAGCAAACGGAAAAAGAGGTGTGGGAAACACTTACGACTATGTATATTGGTGCAGATTGAGTTCGAACGACAAAAGTTCATTCACTAAAGGCTAAATTCAAGATTCTTAGTATGAAAGAATCCGTAACGATTGATGATTTTTCAGCAAAAATCAGCAACATCCGAGTGTTAGGTGATACCATGGACGAGTTGTATGTGGTCAAGAAGATTCTACAAGTCGTGCCCTCTAAATTTGTTCAAATTGCATCAACAATTGAACAATTCGCTGATCTTGATACGATGACAGTTGAAGAAGTCATTGGAAGACTAAAAGTACATGAAGTGCGTATTAAAGTACACCAAGAAGTAGATGAGAAGAAACTGCTCTTAACCCATGAAGAATGGTCAGAAAGAAACAAGAAGCAATCAAATGGGCAAGAATCAAAGAAGAAGCAACAGGGTAATTCAAGCAACCGTGGGGGACAAGGAAGAGGCCGTGGAAAAGGTAACTGGAACAATTTAGATCGTGAAAAAGGTAATTGGAACAATTCTGGTCGTGGAAGAGGTAATTGGAACAACTCGGGTCATGGAAGACGTGGTAATCACAAGAATAGAGGAAGTCATGGGCAAAACCAAACTCAAAACTATGACAAAAGCAAGATATAATGCTATAATTGCCAAGAATACGGTCATTATGCTTCTGAATGCAAAAAAAAAAACCCACAAAGTGAAAGGATTCAAGAAGCTAATCTAACCCAAGATTTCAATGATGCCAAACTAGCCCTATTACTTGCAGCCGTGAACAATGAACATGTTAAAGATGAATTCATGCTAAATGAAGAAAAAGTAAACCTAACACTAATAAAAAGGAAAAAGTATCAAGCGAATCAAAAGTATGGTGCCTTGACAATGGAGCGAGCAACCACATGACGAGTGAAAGCGGTAAATTTCGAAAACTTGATACCTTAATTAAAGGCTTTTTCAAATTTGGGGATGGGTCTAGAGTTCGAATAGAAGGAAGGGGTTCCATCACTTTTAAATGCAAGAATAGAGAACATCGAGAAATCAAGGAAGTATATTTTATACTAAGACTTTGCAACAATATTATTAGTTTGGGGCAGTTGGCTCAAAATGGTGACATAATTGTTATGCATGGTACTTACCTGTGGGTTCACGATGTAAAGGGAAGATTATTAATGAAAGTCATGCAATCTAAAAATCGCCTATACAAAATCACGCTTGAAGAAGAAGAAACCATGTGCCTACTTAGCGAAACGATAGAACCAACATGGTTATGGCATAATCGCTTAGGCCATGTAAGTTTTTCAGCCCTTAAACATATGTCTGATGCAAATATTGTGGAAGGATTACCCAAGATAGATAACCCCAACAGCCTGTGTGAAGGATGTTTGGCTGGAAAACAAACACGAAAACCATACCCCACATAAACAACCTTTAGAGATACAAGAAGACTCGAACTCGTACATGTGGATCTTTGTGGTCCCATCTCTCCACCCACACCAACAGGGAACAAGTACTTCATGTTGCTAGTTGATGACTATACAAGAGTTATATGGGCGTATTTGATAAAGATGAAGCCTTGTAAGTTTTAAAAAATTTCAAAGCGAAAGTCGAAGTGGAAACCGGTGAGAAGATTTTAAGATTTTGTATGGATCGAGGGGGTGAGTTTCTTTCAAATAAATTCAACTCTTTTTGCAAAGAAAATGGCGTAAACAGGGACTATACAACACCATACTCCCCACAACAAAATGGAGTTGTGGAACGACGCAATCGCACCGTTGTAGAGATGGCAAGAAGTATTTCATGAGCATGAAAGTAACTGATGTGTTATGGGGCGAGGCAGTAACTCATGCAATTTACATTCTTAATCAAGTAACCACTAAAGCTCTCAAAGATGGTACACCATATGAAGCATGGACCGGGAGAAAACCACAGATCGATCATATAAGAATTTTTGGCTGTATTCCATACATGCGGGTAACCGAAAGGCATTTGAGTAAATTAGAAGCACGTAGCAAAAATCTAGTACACTTGGGGGGAGAAAAAAGCATGAAAGGTTATAGATTGCTTGATCCTGATATGGGATCCATTGGATTAAGTAGAGATGTGATTTTTAAAGAAAATAAAACATGGGAATGGGGGCAAGCAATAAAATTTAAACAAACATCAAATGAAATCTTCACATTTGATATATTATATCTTGATGAAAACACCCGTGGAGATAGCGAGCAATATGGTGAAAACTCAAATGATGACAATACTAATCTGGATAATAATGTAACTGAAAGTCCTCATAATATTCCATCAAGTCCTGAATCTTCCCATGAAAGTGAAACTAGCTCGACCTCGTCTACAAGCAATGCTCCAACCAAGTTTCGCACCTTGGCTGAAATATATGAAGATTGTAGTGAACTTTTGTTCTTACATGATGACGAGGAACCCTCGTCTTACTCTATGGCAAAAGGAATTGATGAATGGGAAGATGCAATGAAGATTTTGCTAAGAGCAATCGAGAAAAATAAAACCTGGAAGCTAGTAGAGTTTCCAAAAGGAAGAAACCCATTGGTCTCAAGTGGGTCTTTAAGATAAAAAGAGATCCAAATCAAAATATCTTGAAGCAAAAGGCGAGGTTAGTCACAAAAGGCTATGTACAAAAACACGGGGTTGATTTCGATGAAGTTTTCGCATCGGTGACTAGAATGGAAACTGTGAGTATTTTACATGCTTTGGCAGCCAAGAACGGTTGGATTGTACATCACCTTGATGTGAAATCAGCCTTTCTTAATGGAGAATTAGAAGAAGAGGTGTACATAACTCAGCCAGAGGGTTTTATAAACAAAGACAAGCCAAAATTAGTGTACAAATTATCAAAGGCATTGTATGGATTGCGAAAAGCTCCTAGAGCTTGGAATTCACGGATAGACAAATGTCTCAAAGACTTGGGTTTTGTAAGATGTCCAGAAGAGTATGCCGTCTACACAAGAAAGAAAAATGGAAATCTACTTATAATTGGAATTTATGTTCATGACTTAATTGTCACTAGAAATCGTATTGATGATGTAAAGTTGTTCAAATAAAAAATGAGCAACGAGTTTGACATGAGTGACCTTGGGTTGTTATCGTATTACCTTGGGATTGAGGTAAGTCAAAAAAAATGAGGAAATAACTTTAAAACAAACAGCTTATTATGAGGCAGAGACCCAAATTACATCAATTTTGCAGTCTATGTCTTCTAATTTTTAGTGGGTTGTGTGTTTGAATTTCTAATATGATGTTTCTGAATTTCTAGTTATTGTGATATTTTTAATTTCTATGTTTTTTAATGGAATTTAAGTTTTTAAAAAAATAATACGTTTAAAATATTTATTTTCTAAATTAATTAAAGAATATATATATATATATATATATATATATATATATATATATATATATATATATATATATATATATATATATATATATATAACAAAACGAGTGTGGCAACCCGAGCGTAACAAATAACAAATTTTAGCTAATGTGTGTCAAAAATGACATGATGCCTACGTAGACTGCGGTAGGTGTAACACCACATCCACAACCCTTATGTATTACAATCAGATCGCTACACCAATTACTTCGTCGAAATACAACCAACTTTTTATTACTATTACTCTAATGAAATCTAGCTAAGAGAATAAATCTCTCCGACGAAGAAGCAATCAGCAATGTGAAACCCAGGAGTTCTCATGCACGTCCAGGTTGTGCAATTTCCGAAGTGTCCAAACAAACATCAAAGCAGCCACATCAGAAGCCAACTCCACTTTCGAGGGCAAAAGCACGATTAACAGCAACACCTCTAGCTTTGAAAAGCTGGTGCACAGACTCCAGGTCTTTAGGAAAAGCCTACCAACAGCCCAAAATGTCGATCCACACCTGTTTAATTAAGCATAGGACAAAAGATATATATATATATATATATATATATATATATATATATATATATATATATATATATATATATATATATATATATATATATATAGGTTCAGGTTCATTTGAGACCATTCTAATTTTGTGAGACCGTGAGACCAAATCTAAAAATAATTTTAAAATGCAAAATAAATGGAAAAATCCAAAAATTCTTTTTTTAAATGTTATTTTCGGAACTTGAATTAACTAAAAAAAATATTAAAAAAATATAAAAAAAATAAAAAAAAAATCCGTTTTTTTTTTGAAAAATACGTGAAATATTCTAAATAGAATATTTCACTGACATATTCTAAAAAATAATTTTAAAATGCAAAATAAATGGAAAAATCTAAAAATTCTTTTTTTAAATATTATTTTCGGAACTTGAATTAACTAAAAAAAATAAAAAAAAAATAAAAAAAAATTCTATTTTTTTTGAAAAATACGTGAAATATTCTAAATAGAATATTACACTGTACATATTCTAAAAATAATTTTAAAATGCAAAATAAATGGAAAAATCAAAAAATTCTTTTTTTAAATAGTATTTTCGGAACATGAATTAACTAAAAAAAATTAAAAAAAAATAAAAAAAAATAAACAAATGCGTCTCACGGTCTCACAAAATATAAGTGGTCTCAAATGAACCTAACCCTATATATATATATATATATATATATATATATATATATATATATATATATATATATATATATATATATATATATATATATATATATATATATATATATATATATATATATATATATAAAAGTGCAAAGTGTATAATTTGTTAACATTGGAAAAAAATATATATTCACATTGTAAACCTTGCATTTTCTAGTTCCCTTATTAACTCCAGTTGCTGTTAATACACTTGTTTGCACATTAATTAACTGAATAGATCTTCAAAATTCCTTTTCTAAATAATGTCATTTCTACAATTAAATTGATTTATCATATTCTAAATATACAAAATTCACAAATTAGAAAAGTGTGTGCATTAATCTAGACTATTGTTTTCATCTATTGCAAAAACTATCCCATATCCATTTTTGTCGTCTCTAAATAATATTAAAATAAAAATAGTTATCACAAATCTTTGTGTATACTATTAATAATCGAAAATATTTAAAAGGTATTACATATGAAAATAATTAAGTACCGAATATTAATTATAAAAAGTGTAACTTATAAACCAGAAAATATTTAAAAGGTATTATATTTGAATGTGATAATATTTTGCAAATAATAGAAGTCAACGTTGTGATGGAGGCCACCAAGAGGAATTGTATTCAAGTTACCACAGCCACAAGCTTCTGGGTCATCACCATATGTTTTTATTTTATTTTTATTTTTATTTATTCAGTAAAGGCAATTATTGTGGCCCCATCAATGAAATAACCTGTATTTCTATTTACATGCATTCTAATTATAGTAAATTGTAGAATGGTTTGGGACTATTCAAGTAATCATCGATAGAGTGATTTTATGTATGCAACGGATTCAAAAAGAAAATTCAGAAATTACATTGTTAGAAAAAGAAATCATTTCCTACGGAATTTTCCATCACAAAGGGTTTTGATAATTTTACATTAATTTCCAAATGATTCGTGAGAGATTTCAGATGGATTCGTCACGTTTTCCAGCGGACTTATGAAAAATTTGGACAAATTTACATTAAATTTATACTTAATAGCAATTGAAAGGTTACATATTCCCCCGTTTTATGTATTAGGTCCGCTCCGGTTTAATTCTATTTGGCATGATGAAATATATTGACTAATGGATGAAATAGACAATGTAACGAAATTAACAAGGTAATAGAATGGATCATTATATTTTATTGTCATGTTTGGTTAAAAAGGAAATGAATGATTCAAACATGTTTTTTGTTAATAAATATAGAACTAGACATAATAACTTGAAAAATTAAAAAATATATATTTTTTATAAAAAATAAACTTTAATCAGAGAAAGATATATATTTAAATAAATTTCATATAAATATATTTTATTTGTTTCAAGATAAATGTTATACGATTTACAAATAATTAAAAAGAAGTTATCTGTGATCCAAAAACTATAAACTATTAAAACCTATATAACAAAATAAATATAATAAAAATAATATTTTTAAAAGTAAAGTTTTTATTTAAAGGATGTTTTAAAAAGATAAAAACCAAGGTGTGTTTTGGTACTGCCAGTAATGGTCTCAGTGTGTGTTTATGCAGATGAGCTCAATACTCTTCTTAAAGAGATGTGACAAAGTAAAGAACTCTAGAGCTACAAGAGAGATCTTTTATTCATGATAGCGACCATCTTATAAAGATGGAGTTTCTTAACATAACTGAAGACTCTTTGACTTTTGGGATTGCTTTTCACAGTCATACCTATCTTGTATAATAAGCAGGGCCAAAGCTTGAGTAATTTTTTTGGGCACAAAGTATTATAAACTAAAATTAACGTTTTTACATACAAAAAAAAAAAACAAATTTGTTTTTGCAAATAAACACAAAAAATAACCGAAAGAATTACAACTCAGCCCGACGACCTTTAAGGTTTTTAAATTCATCAATTACCGACTTCGAATCGATGTTTTCAGACATTTCTCTTTCTATGTAAATCACCAACTTGTTTGCGAGAAAGTGATCCGACATCGTATTGCGAAGACGGTTCTTGAATATTTTCATTGCTGAAAATCCCCTCTTTGTTGTTGCGGCAGAAACTGGAAGTGTCAAGATTAACCGCACCACTCTATCAAGCAAATAATACGTCTCACATTTCTGAGTTTCCACAAGACCCTTGCAGAAGTCAGCAATAGTTGATACACCATTAAGTTTGGGATTCTTTTTCATATCAATATTAAAAATCTCCAATTAATATCCTAATTGAATTCTCTCTTGCTCCGTAAAATCTTCGGGATAATACTTCTCAACAAGACGGCAAATTAGATCAACTTTAATCGCTTTAGGGTGTTCTTTTGAAACTAAAGTAGAACTAAGACTTAATAGCTCAATCGCCTGATCATTGAATCTACTATTCAACTCATGTAGTTATTTGTCTAATGTGGTTGTAAACAAATCCACTCGATAAAAATGTTCAAAAGTAACATGGAGCATTCATATCTGGCATATCTATTTGATGTTTTTCACAAAAAAAACTTTACTTGTGCAAGTAAAGAATCTCATCCCTTGTTTCTGAATTCATTTAGACTCTCCTTTGTTGATGAAACTAACTCCATGGCATTAAGAATATCTTGGGATTTCTTTTGTAGAACTTGAGAAAGTACATCAGTTTTCCCTATCATTTCCTTTATCAAGTGAAGAATAAACACAAACTCAAATGATTTTAGGAAACAGTAAGCTGCATCAGCATCTCCGCGTTGAGAATAAGTAGCAGATATGTCATCAATTATTCCTTGGAGAACAACACGAGTACACTCAAACATGTTAAGCAAACTGCAAACATAACGAAAATGAGAACCCCAACGTGTATCGCTAGCTCTTTTTAATGTCCCAACTTGATTCAATCCTTTTCCTGTTTCGATTTCACCTAGTTCCAATAATTGTTCAATATCAGTTGCCTTCGCCTTTTGGAAGCACAAACTACATTAATTAAAAAAATTAAGTTTGTGAAAAAATGATGTACAGGAATAATTTCCCTTGAAGCAGATACCAAGGCTATTTGTAATATGTGAGCAAAGTAGTGAACATAATATGCATAAGGACAATGCTTAAGAACAAGTGTCTGTAATCCACTCCATTCCCCTCTCATATTACTAGCATCATCATAACCTTGGCCACGGATTTTACTAACATCAAACTGATAGTGCAAAAGTTGTCTCCACATATTTGTGTTTAGGGTTAATGATAAGGTATCCCTAACATGAACCAAATCCAAGAACCTTTCCTGTATGATCCCTTCTACATCAACAAATCTCAAAACTATCGTCATTTGCTCTTTTTTAGACTCATCCGTGACTCATCAACCATGACACAAAAATATGAATCACCCACTTCACTACGAATATGTTTTTTTAACTTTATTTGCAATAATTCTAAGAATTTCTTTTTGAATTTCTCCAGAAATATATTTTGAATTATAAGGAGCTTTCTCTAATATAACATATGCAACTTTATCATTATAAGATGCTAGAATTTTTAGTAGTTGCAAAAAAATTACCACGATTTTTGGAATTAGGAGATTCATCATGTCCTCATAAAGCACACGCTTGGAATGTTAACCAACAAACTGTGTCAATTGAAGCTTTTAATCGTATACGATTCTTAAATATTTGCTCTTCATTTTGCTTCATTATGATATTTTCAATGTGTGCTTCTTGGTTCATCAAATTTTCAGCGAATGCAACAACATTTCTGTGTTGTGAACAACCAATATGCTTCAAGAATGCACAATTTTTCCCGTCATTAACTTTCTTCCAATTGTCAAATCCTTTAACAGTAAATGCATCATAATCATGGCACACACTTGGTTTATCGTTAAATATAAAACAAATAAAACAATATGATGCATGTGTTGTTGGAGAATATTCTAACTAATTAGGGAAAATGTTGAACCAGGAATATTGGAATCTACGAGGATGTTTCTTTGAACCTTTAGCATGATATTCTTTAAGATGTATTTGGAAATGTCCTAAACTCATATAAGCTTGTCTTACTTCTTCCCTTAAATTAACCGGATAATCTCACATTTGTTTTCTTTTAGTGGGGTCTCTTTCTAGTTGCTTAAGATTCACCTGGACCACCTCATTAGGATTTGACTGTGTAGCTTCATTCCTATCATTCTCTTGTTGATTTTCATGTTCTTGTGGTTGTGGTTCACTTGTTGAAGCTTTGTGACGTTTAATCTCTTGATTTTTATCTTGAATTTCTTCATTATCAACCTTTCTTTTGAAGAAAGAATGAATGGTTTTCATATTTCCCATGATTGTATCTATAAAAATCAAAATAAAAAAACAATTCATTCAAAATCAGTTAATCAACTATTCAGTCCTTTAACTTATATCACATATTAGATTAACATAAAGAAAATAAGCAATGTTCATCATTCATCACTTTACTTGAACCAAGAAGAGAATATTTTACAATGTGTAATTAGTTGATTCCTAAAATTCCAACAACAATCAAATATAGAGGAAAAGCAACAAAACAGTTCATTCTAGACATAACAGTTCATAAACCAGGCTCCTAAAATTCCAACATATCAGTTCATAAGTTCATTCTAGTAAAAAGCACCAAAACAAACTCTGAAGTCCTGAACAATTCCAACTTTCTAAATAATGACAAGTATCCAACAACTAAACAAGTGCAACATTAGAAATTATAAAAGAGAGAATTATCAACCCCTGAAAGGCTAAAACAGGAAAGAAGTCAAGAATTGAGGCTGAAACAGCAGCCGAATTGAAAGCTGAAAGCATACCTGATTATTGATTAGCAAAGAATTGAGGATGGGGATTGCAGCAGAATTGCAGTTGTGCAAATTGCAATCATGTAGAACAGAAGCAGGTAGCAGCACCACAGGTCCAAAACAGCCAGTAGGCGATGAACATCTTCGATTTGGTGGAGTCCACAACTTCGATTTGGTGATTAGCGACTAGCGGTAAGCGAAGAATTAAGGATGGGAGCAGAAGCTTTACTGATTGAACAATGTCGATGATTGCTTCTCTATCTCTCTTGGATCGCCTTCTTGGCAAACGAACATTGGATCAGCCGATTAGGAGGGGCCACAGCCCAAAACTCACATTGCTAAGCCTATAATTCCAAAAATTAAACACATATACTCTACTTCTAGCCCAAAATTCAGGGGGGGGGGGGCACAACCCCTCTTGGCCCCATATATATATATATATATATATATATATATATATATATATATATATATATATATACAGAGAGAGAGAGAGAGGAGGGTTTAATTGAGAAAAAAAACTTGAGAATGAGGGAATCATTCTCAGTCACACATTTATTTTGCCGCAAAAACATAGGCGTACCGGTGGAAATAGATAACGGATACACATGTATTTTTCAACCAAACATGTTTCCTTAAACTATGCTAATCATTACCTTAATATACACAAAAACATGTTTGTTTTTTTGTTTTTCCGAATTTTAGAAAGCTATTTTTATCGAAAAATTATTTTAAATATATCAAAATTCATAATTTTTTATTCTCTATAAATAGAAATTCATATTGATATAGTTATAAGATAAAATAAAAAATTTATTTTTTTAGATTTCAACTATCGTTATTCATAAATGAATAAAAATCCATCAGATTTTTATTATAGTATATTCGTTATTTATTTATGAATAAAACGTATGCTTAACTTTTTTATAGTTTGAATATCGTTCATATATGAATATAACACATAATAAAGTTTTGTTACTTTAAATATATTTTGTATATCGTCTTTCATCATATATTATATTTATATATGAATAAAACGTGTATTAGTTGTCGTCATATTTAATATTCATATATGACTAATACATTTATCAGATTTTTGTCACAGTTAATTTGTTATTCTTATATAAATAAATAATATAAATGATACTTAAACTATAAAAAAAATAATCATATTTTTTTATTCATAAATGAATAACAAACGTACTGTAGTAAAAATGTGATGCATTTTTATTCATTTATGATTAACGATAGCTGAAACTATAACAAAAATAAAAATTTTAATTTATCTTAAAACTATATCAACATGGATGTCTATTTATAGAAAATAAAAAATTATGAATTTTGATATATTTAAAATCATATTTTGATAAAAATAGCTCCTTAAAAATTAAAAAAATGAAAAAAAAAAAAAACTATGTTTTTGTATATATTAAGGTAATGATTAGCATAGTTTAAGAAACATGTTGTGTTGAATAACACTTGTGTATTCCTTTCTCATTTCCGCTAGGGTACGATGGAGGCTTTTGTGGCAAAAATGAATGAGCGGCTGAGAATGATTCCCTCTATTCTCAACCTTTTTAATTTTCTCAATTGAACTTACATATATATATATATACACACACACACACACACACACACACACACACACACACATATATATATATATATATATATATATATATATATATATATGGCTGAAAATGAACTGAACGTTCGGCGAACCATTCGTGAACTGTTCGGCGGAAAGTTCGTTTATGTTTGTTTATTTAATAAATAAACGAACAAGAACACACATTCTCGTTCATTTAGTTAAATGAACGAACATAAATGGAATATCCCAGGTCCAGGTATATCTTGTAACCCTTGATCTTTCAGCACTTGTCCATTTTAGCCCTTTTATTGAGAAAAGGTGGTAAATAAGTACGTGGGGCGTACAAGAGAGTACACTCAGCATTCTCATAAGCGTGCATTTGAAGTGGAAGCCACCTAGTACGCTGGGCGTACCAGAGGGTATGTTGGGCGTACTAGGCCTAGAGTGAAAACCCTAATTTAGGGTGATTCCCCTATATAAAGGATATGATGGCCTCATTTTTTACCACCATTCTCAGACAACAAACTCTAAGTGTGCCCTAACCCTCGTTTTAGAGCTTGTGAGTGCATTTGTGAGCCTTTGAGAGTTCTTGTGTGTTCTTGAAGAGAAGAGAAAGCTTTGGAGAAGAAGGCGTGGGAGTCCAAGCTCCTGGATTTGAGCATATCTGAGTTGGGAGCTTCATATAGAGGTATAAAGCTTCAAACTTTACCACTCTTTTGTTATGAGCATCATAGTAGAGTATTTTAGGGTTTTGTCCTAAAAAGGTGTAGGCTTTGTGAGATCATGAGCTCCAGAGACTAGAACCAACTCTCTTTGAGTGTATTAGTGGTGTAATGTCATAAAAATCCAATCTTAGTCGTTGGAATCAATCCATGCATGAGTTATGAGCTTCTTGAGATAAAAGAGTGAATATTTTTTGTCTTTGTGACCATATCAGCCATGCAAAGGCTTAAAGTCACTGACTTTATGGGTTAAGAGCTATTAGGGCGTCTAGATCTGTAATATGAGCCAAGGTCTTAACTGGTTAAGACCAAACGAGTGAGAAGGGTGAAACTGGAGCGTACGTTGGGTATAATTCCAGTACGCGCATCGTAAGGTTCGCGCATCCCCGATGCCTACATGGCAGCCGAGTACACCCAGCGTAGAGAGCTGGTACGCGTAACGTACTCCCTGCCATTGACTTTTGGTTGACTTTTACGGTTTGGTCAATTTGTGGACATTTATGGCCATTAAGGGGTAAAATGGTCTTTTACCCTTTTGTGAGTTAGTGTAGCCTCTTGAGAGCCGTGATTAATTTTGGATGATCTTTGTGTATGTTAGGCGGAGGCTAGACCGGTGATTTGAGTTCGAGATTTGCTGATTTCTTACAAGGTGAGTCTTCTCAGTATACTTACCATGAGTGGTACCTTTGTGTGATTGAGATTTTTATTGTGCTTGTCTGTGTATCTGATATTTTGCATTATGTCTTTGTGATTTATGCTAAGTATTGTTATTATGAGCTTACTGAGTTAGGACCAGAGGGTCCCACTAAGACACATAGGCCGGAGGGTCTTATTAAGTTATAACCTAGAGTGGCAAATGAGCTGTGTATTTGGTACTTTGGGAAACTCACTAAACTTCATGCTTACCATGTTATGTGTTATGTGTATCAGGTACTTCTGATGATCGCGAGAAGGCCCAGGGTTGATTGTACACACACTCGCGTTGTAGACATGTTTTGGAGAATCCTAGATCTCTAAATATTAGTAAAACAGAACCCTTAATTCATCAATGAAGCAATCAGGGCCTTTGATTGTATTTCAATCATATGTTTCTTACCGTTAGATCAAATTGTTGACATCATCTTCCCCAAATATAATTCAAACATAATTAAATTTAATTATAAAATATTTAAATTTAGCAATTATGTTATCAATTGAAACATATCATTTTATTTATATAAAATATATCAGTTTCTCTAATTAATATTGTTCCTAATTTAACTCCTTATTTATACCTTTTTGCTTCAAAATATAAACCCATTTAGCCTTTTTTTTTTGAAAAAACTCATTAAATTAGCATACCAATAATTCAGTTATTAACCTATAACATTTAATCCAAGCCCATTAAAGGAGGAAAATATTTGAGAGTCAAAATTAAAGTAAATATTATTCATAATTTATCTCTTAATATATCCCACGTAAAGTGAATCAATTTGAGATAGTTTGAATTTTAAAACTAATTAAATAAGCAAGTCATTTAATTTGAAATTTTAAATCAATATAACTGATATCTTTTTTTTTTTCAGATGAATAGTCGAAAATCCCCAAGACGATATCTTAGGATCCCAATTTTTTTTGGAAGATAATGATTTATTTATTCAAAAACACCATATATATACGATTACATTGAAGTTGTTATTATTACGATTATGAATTGAGTCCTACAATTTACAATGGTCTTCTTCAGTAGTCTTATCTCCAATTCTTTTTTCTAGGGTCTACAATTTACAATGTTCTCCTTTGCCTTCTTCTTCTCCAATTTCTTGCATTTACTCAGTTCTTATTACCTGTTATTACTATATTCCTGTTTAAGAGGTCATGAAAAAAATTAATCAAACTACTTTAAGTATATTAGTTTCATTCATCTCTATCTCTGAATATTATTAAATGAGAACCCTTCATTCACCAATAAAGCAATTTGGGCCCTTGATTGTACTTCAATCCTATGTTTTCCTCCCTTATATCAAATTGTGAATATCATCTTCACCAAATAGAATTCAAGCACAATTACATTTAATTTTAGAATCTTTAAATTCAACAATTATGTTATCAATTGAAGCACATCATTCTATTTATATACGAGATATCAATTTTTCTAATTAATATTGTTCCTAATTTAACTCTCTTATTTAATTCGGTTATTTACCTATAAAATCTAACCTAATCCCATTAAATCAACAAAATATTTTAGAGTCAATATTATTCATAATTTATCTTCCAGTATATCCCATGTAATTGAATCAGTTTGAGATAATGGTTTTAATTTTAAAACTCATTAAATAAGCAAGTAAATTAATTTGATTTTGATTACATACAAAATGCCTTCTACATTATATGCTTTAGACTAAATTACATTCGGCGTCCTTGAGTTATGTCAAAGCTACAAATTCCGTCCCTAAAACTATATTTTCACTCTGACCCTATGATTTTAAATTTTTCATGTTTTGTCTATTTTACCCGGTCTATATTACTTGGTTGAATCACATGTGTTCAACAATCATTAGCTTTTTCACAAACAAAAACACGGCTCAAAGTAACAATATCTTCATAGACCAACTTAACGTTTCAAAAAGTCAATTTACCATGAGAGTAAGAATAATCCATCTCAATTTACCATTACAATGACGCTAGAGAGAGGCGAAGACTATGAAGTTTACCTTTACAAAATAGAAGATTGAATTCTATGTTTATAATAGAAACTCTATTTCATCATCTAAATTAACAAAGACATTTGATTGTGTTTCACTTACACATTTTTCACCCTTAGATCAAATTGTTTACACCATCTTGACCAATTATCGGTTAAACACGATGTACCAAAACTCATCAAGGGAAAAACAATCACCTTGCATTCAAATCTTATTAATATAGTAAATACTTCCAGTTTTATAAGTAATAATTGGTCTTATAAATGTTAAATTACAATCGCTCGATTTCCAACTATCTAACTCAATAATTGTACATATTTATTCTTAACGTTACCCTTTTTTATAATGTTATTTATTAGATTTACTATAATTAAGTTTAAAGTGCAGAAAATTTTACTTGAAAGTGATGAACACTAGTTGATGTTTATATTGAAGCTTGATGATGATGCAAAACTCTAAATCCCTTAGTGGTAATATCCTACATACTTAATGGTTGATTATTTCGACAAAAAATATTTTCCATTAACATTGATAACAAATTTGTTGAATTAAGCATATTTTTATGATTATGAATTTGTTTTCTCTACACACTTGTACTTATCATCTTAAAGATAAAAAAAAAAAAAGATTAATCATGACTATATTGAAAAGTGTCAAAAAGAGAGTATTGCTCACACCTTTCTGACATGATCTTCAAATGTTTTTTGTTCCATTCTTTGTTTTTTATTTATATCATTTTTATGTATTTAATTTGTTACTTCAAGAAACTCAGATTTCCATTAATTTTGATAACAAATTTGTTGAATTAAGCATACTTTTATGATTATAAATTTGTCCATTTTCTATTGTTAAATCAAGTGTAAATAATTTAAATAATTGTTGAATTTCATATTCTATAATGTAATTTATGCACTAATTAATCAAATAATAGTACATGTCCAAGTGGTACCTTCAGGACAATAAACAAACATGTAAATTATAAACAATTTCACAATATTGTATTTTTTGCTGGCTTTAAATGAACAATTAGTTCTTTCACCTTTTTAGATTCTTGATTACTCATATAGGTTTGTAATAAAATAAAATTTTGATAAATTGAAAAAATTGTTCAGTAAAACCTTAAAGTTTTGAAATTTGTTGGAAATTTAGTTATATGTGAATTTGGGCTTCTTTTTGTGTTGTCATGTTTATGTAAGGCTCATTTGAAGTTCCACTTCTCTACAAGAATGTTAATGTTCACATCCAAGTGGAAACAATCACAACCGGTAAGCATTCTAAATGATTCTTCACTTACATTAATCGAAACTGTTACTTTAAATTGTGAGTTCTCATAGATGCCACACAATTGTCACTATAGAGACCTTCTAGCGGTCTATAAAAGATTCCTAGCGGCTCTATGAAATTTTTTGATGTGTTTTCAATGAAAGATCACTCTGTCAACATTTGTTCTTTATAGTTTTATCTCTTATTTTCAATATAGATGCGTGTCATAGAAATAAGGCAGAAAGAGATGTTAGTGACCACTAAAGATGAAAAGGTAAGATATAATTAAAGAATATCATAAAAAGTATAAATTGTAGATTTGTGATATTTATTTCTATGAAAAATATGGTATTTGATTGCTAGGTTACATATCTGGATTTTTTTTATTTATTTTTTATTTTTTATAATTTCATTTTGACAAGTTTTATCTAAATTTAAAAATTAAAGTAGGGAGGAAAGATGTGCTAATGATTTTGAATTTGTATTGCCTTCTAGAAACCAACCATAGCCTCACAGACTGTTCCCTCATATCTCAGTAGGTCGTAGCATTTCCCTAAAATCAACTACAAAAAGTCATCGATGCACTTCTTGAATCAATCATCTAAACTGACTTTCATTTGTTAGTTGGATTTAGTGACCAAAATGCATGATTTGGTAAAGTTCATTATTATTTATTAGTGTTAACCTTTGACAAATTATGAAACTAATATTATATTTTTGTTCATAACATGTTTTTTTTGTAATAATTTCTTCGATCGAAAGATAAGTATATGTGATTGGGTGTAGCCTAAAAAAATCATATTTTACTTCTTATAAAGAAAAAAAATACTTTAGAAATTGACCAAATTACAATGCCTGAATTTGATGTTTATAGTTATGACAATGCACTTTAATTGTAATGTTTATCGAATTTCTTTGTGGAATTTAACGTTGTTGGTACATATAACAACTTATTGTTGCTTTTGGTTTTACAGGGCTCATATGAGAAGAGTCCTATGAGTCTCCATGAGAGTTGGTACACCGAAAATAGTCAATTGATAAAGCTACTACGCAACATGTTTTAATCAAAGAGTTGCATCATGTTGTGATAAAATAAAGATCACGTGGATCGTTTATGTTTAAAAATACTGTATTAAAAAACCAAATTGCTCTAATATAAATATCAAATATTTTTATTAATAAGTTTGGTTCAAAAACTTTAAAAATGAATCTAACTAACATTTTTTATTAAAATTTCACCTAAGACAATACTACCTATTATTGTGGTATGTATTTAATTTATGTTCCCGACGTTTAACGCTGGTCATAATCTAGTTTTGTAATAAACAATTTTTGATATAAAATGTGTTAATGTTGATACTTGAGATTTTTGGGAAATGTGACATGTGTTTATTGTGTTTGAAAACGAAAGAAAAAATGTTTTGAAAATTTTCGGAGTTACAATGAACAATAGTCTCGTTTGTTCATTTATGTTCTTGAACGTTTGTTTATGTTGTTCGTTTATGTTCGTTCATTTATATTTAGTTATGTTCATATATGTTCAATTGTTGTGTACTACATTACTATATTATATATGTTCAATTTTGTTTGTTTATCTTTGTTTATTTATGTTCGTTTAACATGTTCATAAACATAAACAAACAAATATGAACAAGGTAATTTGTTAAACAAACGAACATGAACAATAAAAAGAGTAAATTACACGGATGGTCCCTATGGTTAGGGGTTACTTGCACGTTTGGTCCCTAGAAAGATTTTTTAACTCGGACGGTCCCTAATACACATTTTTGTTACGCGTTTAGTCCCTATCAAGCATAAAAAGACTATTTTGCCCTTTACTTATTTCTTTTGTAATTTAATTCATTTTTAAACAATTATTTACATTATTATTAACTTACAATGGGCCACCCCCACCTTTACTGATTTCCTTCGTCTCCCCAACAACGATGAAGAGTACCTAACTTCGGCCACCATCTACCCATCTCCGGTCATCATATTCCTTCATCTCAACCCACCCTTCTGAAATCTTCAAGCTCCCAACAAGATGTGTTGTTTCTTTAACTTTGAAATTTAATAGCAAACCAAATCAAAACTTAACGAAATCAAATGAAATCAAATATGAACCTGAAACAAACCTACTAAAATCAAATGTAGCTAAGCGGAGCAGAGAATGTGGTCTACAGATCGACGTTAGGGTTCTTCAGTTCAACAAAATTATTGTATATTTGTTGAAGATTTTTGAAGAATTACTAGAACATACAAAGAATGAAAGGATTTCAACCAGAATTTATAAAACCCGGACATCGTAAATGGAGATATCGGAGATGATGGGTTTCAACTAGAACCTACAAACTTAAAGGATTTTAATCAGAACCTGCAACAACCCCAACACTTGATCATATTGACGATGGAGGGCAGCAACGATTGCTTGATGATGCAGACCAACGACAGTTTGAAGTATTAATTGCATATGGGGATAAACATAAGAACAGAGACAGCAGAGACGAAGGTGCAGGCGACAACTTGGCGAGATACCCATCGCGAGTCACATTGTTGCAGCAATAGTTAGGGCATAAAAGGGTACTTTTAGGGTTGGGTAGGTTCCATCAATAATGAAGCAGGTGGGGAGTGGAATGGGGGACGAAAGAGATGCAACTCGACTATGGAGATGGAGGGAAGATTTTTTAATCGGTAATGAAGAGGGGGGAGGAGTAGGTAAGCGTTGAAGATGGAGAAGCAGTCGACCATATTATAACAATCAAGAAAAATAGGCGTAAGTAATTAGGTGGGTGGGACCCACATGGCTTATTTATTAAATGTTTTTTCTCATTAAAAAAAATTTGAAATATAATTGATAAGGGTAAAATTGTCTTTTTATGTTTAGTATGGACCAAATACGCAACAAAATAAGATTTAAGGGACTGGGCGGGTAACAAATTTAAGCTTTAGGGATGGTCCGAGTTAAAAAATCTTCCTAGGGACCAAACGTGCAAGTAACCCCTAACCATAGGGACCAACCGTGTAATTTACTCATATAAAACTTGTTCGTTTATTCGTTCGTGTTCAATCATATGTTCGGCTAACTTAAACGCACGAACATGAACAACGCCTTGTTTGTGTTCATTAACAACCCTATATATATATATATATATATATATATATATATATATATAAAGAGAGAGAGAGAGAGAGAGTTAGGTCCAAATGTTTCTACTATCTATTGTGTGTATATAGTGGACCAATCATTTTAGTTAATTAAAGAAAGTAATTAATGCATATTAAATGTTGAACATTTAATTAATACTCATTACATCTTCAATACGTAATATGCATTAATTACTTTCTTAAAATAACAAAAATGATTGGTCCACAACAAATCATACATGCACACAATAGATAGTTAGAACACAATAACCTAACCCTATATATATATATATATATATATATATATATATATATATATAGAGAGAGAGAGAGAGAGAGAGAGAGTGAGAGAGAAAGTTAGGTTCCAATGTGGATTGACATCTATTGTGCGGCCGTGTGGACAATTGTATTCTGTGAGAATGATAAAGAAATTATGATGTTTGGTAATGCGAATACGTTCAATCTTACATAATTATTGTCATTATCACGCATTCTCAGTAATTAAATCGTCTATAAGGTTATTAGATATTATTATTATTATTATTATTATTATTATTATTATTATTATTATTATTATTATTATTATCATTCTGTTAGAATGTTTCTTGAGTCGTATTATGTAAGAATGAAAATGACTAAAAAATGATGCGTGACAACAAAAATGAATAAGAATTAGTGAGAATACATGAAAATGACGATAGTTGTGTAAGGTTGAACGTACTGACATTAGCAACAACCTATTCTGTTAGTAATTCTCATAGAATAGCATTGTCCACACGTCCGCACAATAGTTGTCCATAGCCTCTATATATATATATATATATATATATATATATATATATATATATATATATATATATATATATATATATATATATATATATATATATATATATATATATATATTCAGGTTCATTTGAGACCATGCTAATTTTATGAGACCATGAAACGCAATTTAAAAATAATTTTAAAATACAAAATAAAATGTTAGAATATTCTAGGTTCATTATTACTTTTGTCATTTTATTTACCTAAACAAAATAATAATAAATAAATAAAAAAATTTACCGTTTTTTTTTTGAAAAATACGTGAAGTATTATAATAGAATATTACACTGTAAATATTCTAATGTGATTTTTAAAATGTTAGAATATTCTAATATTCAACTAGATTTGTCAGATATGTAAAATATTCTAATATTCTACTAGAATATTTTAATATTCTACTAGAATCTGTAAAAACGGTAATTTTTTTAAATTTTAATTTTTTTTTTGAAAATATAAATGACGAAAATAATATTTAAAAAAATTTGGAAAACTTTCAATTATTTTGTATTTTAAAAATGTTTCTTATCTAGAAAATGAGTGGCTAGGATTGCTTCTCACCGTCTCACGAAATTAGGTTGTCTCACATGAATCTAATCATATATATATATATATATATATATATATATATATATATATATATATATATATATATATATAAAATGACAAAGTTCACGAACTTAACGTTTTCGTGTCGCTCTCGGGTTTCAACTTTCTCGGTTTATAACTGTTCTCACACTATCACTAACATAAGTATTTCAAGAAATTAGAGAATTATCTCAAATAAAAAATCTTTAGTTTTTCATGTTAACGAGTCTTTGAAGGCGTTCTCTATATACCAATTCTTTACACATGTGATAGTCATAAATGTATACTTTCATCACTTGGTCAACTATTATCCATAACACATCATCATTCTACACAATCCTGGGACACATAACAATAGGATCTCAGATAAGATCGTCCCATTTACGAATAGATACATGTAAAGGTTTCAAGGTTCCCTCATAATATTTGGTGTCGTGTTCTCTGACATCTCCATTTTCACGGTCAGAAAAGACCTTTTTATTTATGTTTATTTTAAAACATGGTGTATTTATAAATGTGAAAATTTTCCCATAAAAGTATTTTTGAATTAATGTTTTTCCCATAAGTATAAACGTAATGATTACTGACCTTACATCATCTAGTGGCCTACATTTTCTCGAATCTCTCATCATTTGAAAACATCAATTAGCTTTGTATCGATACCTGTAATATAATAACAACTTAGTGGGACAAGTTGGGAAACTTGGTGAATACATAGGGTTTTCAAACCACAATAATATAGTTAATATGTCCAATTATCAAACAATTAATTGGATTACCCATCCCCGTTTTCTTCTATTTTTATTCTTAAGGATCTACCCTAAGGGTCATCATAATCATCATTGCTAACAATATTGTTTTGGGGATTTCTCTGTAATACATATCAGTAGGAAGTAGAATACATTGAATCGGTGCAAAGTCCATCACCTACAGTTTATAAATCTGCATGGGTTTCATGGGAGTGCCTTGAATAGTCTGGTGGTCATCAGCGATATTATGTTAGATAACTACATCGTTAACACATTAGTATCATTCCTACATCGTTAGTACACTAGTACCATTTCTACATCGTTAGTATGCTAGTACCATTTCCACATCGTTAGTATGCGAGTACCATTTCTACATTGTTAATATACAAGTACTATTAAAGTCATGACATCCTATTGTCATTTTCCTCATTCATTGTACAATGGCATCTTATTAGTTTTATCTCTCAGCATACTATGGCATCTTATCATTCTAATCTCTCATTAACCTTCATTACCCGATGTACTATATTAATGAAAATACATATACGGGCATAAATCATATATAATTTATCGTTATATTATTTCATCTAACACGTAACATCTTTGCACTTAAGCACATATAGCATTCATTTATTTAAATACATCATATCTATGTGTAAGATGAAAGTAACTATGCACTTACCTGTTAAAGTGGGTCACTCGGGCACCACTTCACTTCAGTACTTAGCTTTTCCTTCGATGTGACCTAGGTTCATATCACTAAGTTTTAGTCTTATATTTCTAGTGACTAATGATAGTATAGATTCCTTAATAATGTCAATGTCTACATCAAGATCTATAAAATAAGGAATAACCAGATAAGATCATATCGGAGGTAGGGTCCGTTTGGTATACAGAGTATACTGTTTTGAAAACCCACTTTAAACACCTCACTAAATTCATCTTAGACATCACTCCCGTAAATAGATCAATTAGTATAATGAATTGGAATAACTGATAAATATTATTTATAGATTCATAATAACGACTATGAATATAAATATAAGTTACATTTAAGAAATACAAGTGTAGCTTAACTTCCAAATATTTTCCTGACATAAGTCTAGAAATTTGCACTGGCAGAACTTCGACCTGATTACTACTAGTTATCGGTCTCCTAGGGACCTCTAAGATAGCCAAAATACCCTAGATACTAAGGCTATTTATAGTGCTAAAAACGTCCCTGTGCGTCGTGCACATACCAGGTGCACACCGTGCATCTGGCTTGGTTGGCCTCCTAGGGTGTGACACGTGTCTGTCGTCCACTAAATTTGACATTACATGTTCTTTCTTGTCAACCAAAACACCCATTCGAACAACTACATAACAAAAATCGAAGATAATAGCTCTTTTTAGCTTCTTACGCTGCAACTCTCCTGGACTTTGACATTGAATCCAAAGTCGAGTTGGATTTTGAACATTTTTCTTAATGGTTGGTTCTCCCTTACTTAGGTTCGAACCCTCACCTTTTTCTACTCACAACTGATCAAATCTCAAGTTGGTTCTGCCTATGAGACTTGTAGTCCCTATCTTCTTCAAATAAACTCCTGATCGTCATATCAATGGCTTTAACCTACTTAAAGCAATAACATTGCTTGTGTCTACAGCAAGTGATGCTATTGAATCGCATAACCACAATTTGATCAAGATCATGACTTCACGAGGTCGTCTACCAATATATGCGTATAAAAATAATATAGGAGGACATTGCCAACATAATGAAAATATTAGCAACACCGACGGTTGAAAAACTCAATATTATCCTTCCCACTTTTTTAGGATGATTAATCTTGTAGCGCTCTAATTGAACTTCTGGTATTGATTCTTTCAACCATCTCTGAAGCATTTTGATGAAAACGCACAAAAGACACTTGCATGAACCTCTATATCTGTAAGGACTACATCTCTACTAATATCCTGAGAGAGAATCAATATGTTTGAACCTATTTGTGGATGGTGATGGTTGAATCCGCACTTGTTATTTCACCCTTTGATGGACCTTGAATCATGACTCCTGACCAACGTTGTAGAACTCGCTACTCGGTACCTGTTCGGCCGAATGCCGAGTAGCGAGTACTCGGGAGTACTCTGGAGTACACGGGGAGTACTCGGATTCGTAATTCATGTAGAAATATTTTTAGAGAAATTATATAAGTTGATTGAAATATATAACAACATTAGATACACGTGAATACACAAACACTAAAAAACACACAGTAGTCTCACTTCGTTAATTACTGAAAATTTAACCATAGAATACGACCCGAATCGAAATGCATACATTTGTCTCATATATATATATATATATATATATATATATATATATATATATATATATATATATATATAAAATCACATATGTGTGTGTTAAATAATAAATAATTAAGTGTATATATATATATATATATATATATATATATATATATATATATATATATATATATATATACATACATACATACATACGTACGTAAATACATATTAATCATCGAGTTGGCCGAGTTTTATAACACTGCTCGCTTTAGTAAGGGGCCAATCGGGGAGTACTCGGATTCTATAACTCGCCTCGGTAAGGGCAAGGCCGGTCCTGAAGAATTATATATTCTCAAAGGCCTAGGACGAACAACAAAAAAATACCCTTATCTGTATTATAATTTTTTTATTTTTAAATAAAAATATATAATGAATAACATTGGGCCCTGTGCAGCTTCCCACTTTGCCCCCCCCCCCCCCCTCAACGCCCCTTCATGGATAAGGTACCGAGTATGGAGTACTCGGCCTTGTCATTGGCCAACTCGGCGAGTTTTACAAAACTACTCCTGGGTTACAAACTCAACTTTTATTGGAGACTGTTACTCCTTCCTAAACTTAGTTGTAAACTCAACCCAAGATAAGGTATTTACTTCGGCTACAACAACAACCTGAATGCTCACACTCTAATAACCTTCCATTGCACGAAACAACATATACATAATTCACTAGACTCTTGTCTCCATGAGACAAACACTAGCACAAAATTCACTTTCTATCTTGTGCTAACAATCTGATCCTTTGAAGATGGGAGATTGATGTACCACCACATTCAACAAGTATAATTTGTATCTAGTGGATGCTCAACCTTAACGAAGGTTTCAATTCTTTCATTGATCATCTCGTTCACCACGTTCTTAAAATTTCATGACCGAAGTTGGTTACTGCATCATACAAGGTTCTCTGAACCAATAAGTCATTTATGCAGATCTATATTACTCGGACTCGAATCTTCATGGTCACTTGGGCCTGAACTAGAACCTCTCTTCTAGACATTACCATACCACATGTAATAATACAAATAGACTAAACAAACTCAACTTACGGTGCCTTAGTAACTTTGTGACTCTTCCTGATCCAAGTACAAATCTTATGCTTCCAATTATATAGGCCTATACTACGTTTCACACTTATTCATACTCATCCCAAGAAATGTCTCGTAGTTTCCAACTCACTACACAAGATAACGACAAAGCAATTTAAAAAATATATATGTGCTAAAGCGAGCACATAAAACATATGTTCCTAGATTCTAATAGGATTTCCACTTCTTTATAGAGAGCTCTAACAACAACCATGTGCTTTACCAAAAACATTCTAAATTTACTAGAATCCTCTTAAAGGATCCTTCCACGCATACGCCTAATCTAACATATTCTGACACTTTCCCATGTCATTAGCTTTAGATTATGTGTCTAAGCCCATATCTAAAATCGCTATATACTTGAATTGATAGTAGCATATTCCTTTTGGTTTGCACTCAAACCTAATGTAACACCCCAAAATCAAGAATTTTTTTTTTTGTTTTTAGATTAATAAATCCTTAATACATTTTTTCCCATAACAACCAAAGTAATTAAGTTTTAACAAAACAATGACAAGTCAAAGTAATTAACAGAAAACAGAAACATGTAGTGCGTGCTTTGTAATTATCCCGAGCCCTTATATTTGAAAACCAGAGTACCTGAAACATAAACTGAAAACCGTAGACACAAAGCTTAATGAGTCCCCCAAAATACCACATAGCATACAACCACATAATATCATCTACAAAATATCATGCACATAGTATCATCCATAGAATATCATCCACATACATATAGTTGCCATGTGCTCCCCCATGGTCTTTACCAGGAATGCCATGGGCTCCCTCCCCTAGTCTTATATCCAAATGCCATGGGCACCCCAATGGTCTTATATTAAAATGTCATGCCCCCCATGGTCTTTCATGCAAGTATCACAGAGACAACTAGCATTCTGCATAACAAGTAATGGGTTGACATTGGTGCCTTCAGCCCATGGATAGAGTGAGAAGACTCACCTCATACTTTCGAATCACACAGACGAACCCCGGCTGCTGGATGACATATTCCCGAACGGTTAAACATCAAAACAACACCCAATTAATAATTGGGTGCCAATGGATAACCATAATTCCATATTTGGTTTAAAAAGACTATTTTACCCCTAACCTAGCTTGGTCCAACACCAAGGCCCAAACTCAAACTCTGGAGGCCCAAAAGTGAAATAATCAGTCAAGGCCCAGTTATGGCCTAATTTTCCAAAATTGGACCCAAACCCCTTACATTGGCCTTACCTTAAAGCCCATCCAATTCTCCTAGTTCATACACTTGATCTCAAATGGCCCAACAAGAACCTAAACGCATAAGCCCAAAAGAAGGGCCTTACCCAAAGCCCAAACACGATTAGGGTTTTCACATAAAATGACGACTAGAGTTAAGTAAAAACAATTAACCAATTAAGGACTTAATCCATTAAGCCCAATATTGCATTAAGTTAATTGTAGGGGCATTATTAAGTATTATTTAGAATTTAATTAATGGCTTTAACGCGGGTCCAACCATTAAAACAATAGCTATCCCATGCTCCAAGCATGCACACTATGTTTATATATGGTCCTTACTATGTGAAATAGATCAATTATAACCATTTCCAATGACACTCATTTCACAATTCCAAATCCTTATCGTAAATGTAAGAATACCAAATTCTTGCCAGTTGCTAAAATCTGTTAGATTCTAAACTTATATGCAACGATCCTCTTGTAATGACTATGCACAAAATTCATAGAGACTTGGAAACAAACATTACAAAGTATTCCCTTTGGAAATTGGTTACTGGACCAATTCCATGGAAGCTAAGTCTCATATTCAAGGTGAATTCCTTTGAACATCCTTCTTGCATAAAAGTTTCTAACTTACTCATAGATTCTTGATATTCAACTCCCATTATGGAACCTTTTCCATAATTTCCATATGACTATCCATTCTTAATAAAATCCTATATATTCCGAATTATATCAATATGGTTCATTCATTACTATACTTCCAACTATCCACAAGCAACCAATCTTTGGTAAACCTCATATCGTCCTTGACAGTTGTTTAATAACTTTAGTCATATCCAGTTCTAGTCCCTTTTCCCTCTTAATGCCCTATGCATTTGGAAAATTAGAACATGAGAATATTATAGCACATGCAATCGATCCTATATGTCACACCCCCAAACCAGAACGGCGGAATCGTTCGAGGGCGGATGACTTCATGTAGTATCGAAACAGTTGAATACATAGTAAAGAAAGTAAACACAACCAACATATATATAATTGAAAAAGTTACATCATTTGTAGGTATTACATGTTCCAAAATATCAATTACAATATGTTGTCAAAAGATTTGTTTAGACGCCTAAGCATCCCTTCTGCAAAAGCTGAAGTTTACCTGTATTACTAAATCCCTGAGAAATACAAGTAGATTTGAAAGAGTAGGTCAACATTTAAGCTGGTGAGTTCATAAATATTTAATGTCACTGTTTGAATAAAATCAAATGAAATTTGTTTGTAGATGTTCGAAAAACTCCTAAAAAATCCAATATTTCCTACTAGTATAAAAGTAGTCTTCTACAAAGACTCGACTGTTTTGAAGGTTTGCATTTAGAAATCCAATATCCGTTCATAAGTGTGTGGTAGTTTAAAAGTTCCAAAACTGAAATGCAATCGTGTTTTTCATGCCTAGAGTAGTAGATTTGTGTAAGTATAAAATCACTAAGGCATTTGATAACCCTGTAAATCAATGAGTTCTTAATACTCCATGTGAGTTTTATAACCATACTAATGACCCAGACTGCCTGTAACAACGTTCTTCAGGCGTTGGAATGTTATGACGTTTGTCACCCAGGCCTGCCGGCCTAGCTGTAGCTAACAGCTTGGGTGCAGGATTGTCAATCCCGTATATATCTATACACAAGTATCACGCTCCCCCTACAAGGGATTATGGTATATAATATAGGACTTAAAATGCATACTCGAAAGTACGTGAAATGTCTCACAAAACTTAGTATAAAACAGATTTACGTATGAAAATGTCCATTTGTTCTTGTGTATGAAAGTATCTCTTTGATATAGTGTTTCTAGTATGTAAATTTTCATGATTTCCTCGTAAACTATACCTATTATAGTTATTCAAAGTGTGTGTTTCGTTCGTATAGTAAATCCTAGTGTAATGCTCACTTGTTATGTAAAGTATAACATTTAAAGTGGCATAAATGATCACATATACTTAAAGTATAAATAAAGGGTTTGATTCGCATATATAAATAAGCATGTTTTATTTCCAAAAGACAAGATGTTATCGTGAATATATATTGCATACAAAAGTTCTCATGCCGTAGTTATGAATCACATATGATTCACTTAATAGAAAAGTGTATATAGTGAAACTTTATGTTACACACGATAATAACCGTGTGTTTACTTGTATTTCTCCCCCTTAAAAGTGTATAAAAAGCATTGATAAAACATTTGAAAGTGTAGTTTATAGGGGTATGAACTCACCTGACTGATTGGAGAAAACGAGATGATAATCGAGCAAAATTTCGACTTGGAAGAGTTGATTTTCTCGGGATTCTTGGGAATCTCGGGAGTGTAGAATCTTTCTTTGGAACTTGAGTGTGAAAATCAAGGCTTCGGGAGGGCTTCGGGGGCTTAACCATAGAGTTTCGGCACGAGAGATAGAAGAATGGAGCACCTAAACCCAGCACCCCAAGAGTTCTATTTATAGGGCTCATTTTTGGGTGCCATGTTGTGGCAAAGGGTTGGCCACGTCGTGGTGGTCAAGTCTTATCTCCTCCGTTGATTGGATGCCCTCAGTCACTTGCCGGGTCGAGGAAAACTGTGCCACGTCGTGGCAGACCTGACAACCTCAGATTTTGGACCACGAACTTGTAAATCCGTAACTTCCGCGTACGAGCTCCGGTTTTGACGTTCTTTATATGCACGTGTAGCTGAAGATATGTTCTACAACTATCGTTTAGACTTCTTCGGCTAATTTTGAATTTATTTTTAACAGGCCGGGACACGAAAATCCTGTTAAAAATCCATAACTTCTTCATCTGATGTCCGTTTTCATCAGACTTTTCGCCGTTGCGCTATTATTGTTGAGACCTTCGATTCTCATTTAGCTTGTTTTGTTCTTTTAATTTCGCTATCCGTAATTTCAATTGGTTCTTCTATAAAGTGGAGACTCTCGTTGATTTCAATCTCATCTAAAGGGACGACGAGGGTCTCATCGGACAAACATTTCTTCAAGTTTGACACATGAAAGGTATGGTGTACATTATTGAGTTCCTACGGTAGACGAAGTTTGTAGGCTACCGGGCCGATCCTTGCGTGGATCTTGAATGGTCCGATATACCTTGGGTTTAGTTTCCCACGTTTTCCGAAACGTATTAACCCTTTCCAGGGCGAGACCTTTAGTAGTACTTGGTCCCCGACCTGAAATTCCAAGGGCTTTCGTCTTTTGTCCGCATAACTCTTTTGTCTGTCTCTTGAAGCCTTTAGTCGTTCCCGAATTTGTACAATCTTCTCGGTTGTCTCTCTTATGATTTTCGGGCCAGTGAGAGTGCTGTCGGGTACTTGTCGATTGTCTAGTTGTGTGTCACCTACTTCAGTCCAGCACATTGGTAATCTGCACTTCCCGCCATAGAGGGCTTCGAATGGAGCAACTTTAATGCTGGAGTGATAGCTATTCTTGTACGAAAATTCAATTAGTGGTAAACGGATATCCTATGCTTTACCAAAATCGATTACCAAGCTCTTAGCATATCTTCCAGGGTTTGTATGGTCCTCTCACTTTGACTGTCGGTTTGTGGATGGTAAGCAGTACTCATGTCGAGCCTCATTCCTAGGGATTTTGTTAACGATTTCCAAAATCGCTAGGTGAATCTACTATCTCTGTCAGAGATAATGGATATTGTTACACCGTGTAGTCGTACAATCTCTCGGATGTAGGTTCGAGCTAGCTTCTCCATCTTGTCGGTTTCCTTTATGGGTAGGAAGTGTGCAGAATTTGTTAACCTATCGATAATTACCCAGATGGTGTCTAGCCCACCTGCTGTTTTGGGTAATTTGGTTATGAAATCTATGGTTATCCGTTCCCACTTCCACTCGGGTATTTCGGGTTCTTGTAGTAATCCTAATGGCTTTTGGTACTCTACCTTGACTTTGGCGCAAGTCAGACACTTGCCCACATAGGTAGCTATCTCTGCTTTCATGTTCGGCCACCAATACAGTTTCTTGAGGTCCAGATACATTTTGTCCGAACCTGGATGCACGGAGTATTGAGTCTTATGCGCCTCGTTCATGACCACGTCTTTGAATCCACCAAACTTCGGTGTCCAGATTCGATCCATGAAGTAACGAACTCCGTCACCCTTGACTTCAAGATTCTTGTCCATTCCTCTTAGGGCTTCACCTGCCACATTCTCTGTTTACAAGGCTTCCCTTTGAGCTTCCTTGATTTGTGTGGACAAATGTGAATGGATTGTCGTGGTTAAGGATTTCACTCGGAGACCTGAGTATTCTTTTCGACTAAGAGGATCAGTTACTATATTCGCTTTTCCCGAGTGATAGCGAATCTCGCATTCGTAGTCATTAAGTAGTTCAACCCATCGTCTCTGCCTCATGTTGAGTTCTTTTTGGTTGACAATGTGCTAGAGGCTCTTATGATCGGTGAAGATCGTGCATTTCATGCCATAAAGATAGTGTCTCCAGATCTTTAGCGCGAAAACGACTGCTCCTAGTTTAATATCGTGGGTAGTGTAGTTGACTTCATGCGTCTTGAGTTGTCTTGAGGTGTAAGTGATGACCTTACCTCGTTGCATTAGTACGCATCCAAGACCTTGATTAGATGCATCACAGTAGACCACGAAGTCTACTGTTCCTTCTGGCAAGGACAATATGGGTACGCTGCATAGAGCTTTCTTTAGTGTTTGGAATGCAGCGTCTTGTCTTTCTATCCAATCGAAAGTAACACCATTTTGGGTCAAGTTCGTAAGTGGTTTCGCAATCTTCGAGAAGTTCTGTATGAACCTTCGGTAGTAGCCAGCAAGGCCCAAGAATTGTCGAATTTCTGTTGGGGTTCTTGGAGGTGACCAGTTCTCGATTGCTTTGAGTTTGGAAGGGTCCACGTGTATTCCGTCTTTGCTAACCACGTGACCTAGGAAATCTACCTTCCGAATCCAAAATTCGCACTTGGAGAATTTTGCGTATAGCTTCTCTTTTCTTAGCGTTTCCAAGACTTGTCGGAGGTGTTGACCGTGATCCTCTTTAGTCTTCGAATAAATGAGTATGTCATCTATGAATATGATCACAAACTTGTCTAGGAACGAACGACATACCCAGTTCATTAAGTCCATGAACACCGCTGGTGCGTTGGTTAATCCAAAGGGCATCACTACAAACTCGTAGTGACCATAACGAGTTCGAAAAGCTGTTTTAGGAGCATCTCCTTCCAAGACTCGTAGTTGGTGTTACTCGGATCTTTAAGTCGATCTTTGAGAAATAACTCGCTCCTTGGAGTTGGTCGAACAAGTCGTCAATGCGTGGTAAGGGATATCGGTTCTTGATAGTGAGCTTGTTGCGTTCCCGGTAATCGATGCACATGCGGAAAGATCCATCCTTCTTCTTTACGAATAAGACTGGTGCTCCCCAAGGTGAGAAGCTCGGCCTGATGAACCCTTTGTTGAGTAGTTCGTTTAGTTGGCTGGATAACTCCTGCATCTCTTCAGGTGCTAGACGGTATGGAGACTTAACTACTGGTGTAGCTCCGGGAATTAAGTCGATTCTGAACTCGACTTGACGTTCTGGTGGAACTCCGGGAAGATCTTCAGGGAAGACATCGGGAAAATCACAGACTTCTGGGATGTCTCTGATGCCTTTTTTTTCTTTTTCCTTATCTACCACGTGGGCTAAGAAGGCATGGTACTCTTTACGTAGGTATTTCTGGGCTTTGACGCAAGAGATGATTTGTAAATTGGTACCGGGATTGTCACCATAAATGACAAGAGTTTCGCCGGTTGGCAGATTTAGGCAAACGACCCTTTCGTGACAAAGTATATCGGCATGGTGTAGGCTTAACCAATCCATACCGATGATGACATCAAAGCTCTTTATAGTGATCGACATTAGATCGATTTGAAATGGGTGTTCGTTAAGAGTTAGTGTGCAACCTATGTACATATTGTTCGTGCTTTCTATTTTACCGTTTGCCATTTCTACTGTAAATATCTTATTGAGTGTTTTAGGGTTCTGTTTTAGTACGTGCTTGAATTTATGACTCACGAAACTCCTCTCCGCACCACAATCAAAGAGTATGCATGCATAAACGTTATTGAGGAGAAACTTACCCGTAACCACCGTGGGATCAGCTATCGCTTCGTTCTGCCCTATTGCCAGCACTCGTCTCGTGCCGCCAGCATTCCTTGCCTTAGGATAGTCCCTTTTGTAGTGTCCAACCTTAACACAACCATAACACGTCTGGCCCACACCGACCCCAGGGACTTGGGTGATTGGTCGTGCTGGTGCCTTACAGAAATGGGCAGTGTGCCCCTTCTTGTTGCAGTGCATCTCCTGACAATTTCCGTTGTGATGGAAATTGCATTTGCTGCACTTTGGTAGGTTCCCAGCATATGGCTTTGCCAGTGTAGTGGTAATTGGAGCAACAGTGGGGGAAGTAGCGGCATGGACTGCCACAATCTGTTGTTTCTTGGAAGGTTCCTATGAAGGTTGACTCTTACTTTTGTTCCAGAACCTCTTGTTGTTATTGTTGTTGTTGTTGGTATTGTCGTTGTTGTTGTTGTTGCTTCCTCTGGGTTGCTCCAGTGCGGTGTTTGTGAAGTTTTGGCAGACCCCATGGTCTACGAGAGCTTGTGCCAACTGTTTGGAGCTATCGAATGTGATTGGTTTGGAAGCTAGAACACTTCCTCGAATCTGGGGTGACAGTCCCCAGATGTACCTTTCGATCTTCTTGCTCTCTAGAGCAACTATTCCTGGGCAAAGGATTGCCAAATCACTGAACCTGTTGGTATAGGTCGTGATATCTGAGCCTACCATGGTAAGGCCCCAAAGTTCCTGTTCGAGATTTTGTAATTCGCCCCGTGGACAGTACTCTTGCAGTAGTACTTGTTTTAGATTCTCCCAGCCCATAGAGTTAGCCACTACTAGCGTTAGTGACTTACCATGGCCATTCCACCATGTCAGAGCTCTCTCAGAGAAAGTACAGGTAGCGAACTTCACTTTGTTCCCTTCTGGACAAGAACAAATCTCAAAAACTGCTTCAGTTTTCTCTATCCACTATGATAGAGTCATTCAACTCATGAAGTTTGAAAAATAAAAATAAAAACTCATGAACTCGATTGGTAAATCAAAATCAAAGCCCTGTGTTGATTTTGATTTTGATTTTGATTTTTATTTTTCCAACACAGGGCTTTGATTTTGATTTACCAATGGAGTTTGAAAAATAAAAATAAAAACTCATGAACTCGAATGAAATGCACAGATTTAACACATGAAAGAGGTATGCCCTATATATATTAAACATATGGTTGCGTTACATTCGAAGTTAGAAAATTTTGACCTTTCTAAAGGTCTCCGATTACAGGAAGTTAAAGAAGGTAAGACTTTTAGCCGATGGTCCTATTCTATATCAAAATTTTAGGATTCGGCAACTACTTGTGACGTATGCTGCGCTTGGAGCTTGACTCGGCGTTTGATTGCTTTGCTTCCATAAGACGTCTATCAAAGGCAGCTTGCTGTTCCCTCATCTCAGAGAGGGCTGCAATCATTTATTCTTGGAATGCGTCAACGCGGAGTTGGGTGTCATCCTGCAACCTATCCAATCGGCAGATGTCGGAAGTGTGCACATGTACTTCCACGATGACTTCACGAATTCGGCTCGCTTGAACCTCGGATTGATAGGACTGGTTGGCTAGCTTGCCCACCATGACTGGGAGTGCTCGATCGGCTGAACCCCTGCCGCGGATATCGTAGAAGTCTTGACAAATGCTGTAGGGAGGACGTATCCATTGTTGCTGGCTCCAATGGTAAAGGTAACTTCCTCAAACGGGAGTTGGTCCCTGAAAGTTTCTCCTAACAGCAGGAGGTTGAGCGGCTTGTGGGTTGATTACCTCTGGTTCTGAGTCTGTCCCAGAGTCATCCCCTTCATCCAACTCGATAGGTTCTTCATCCTCTTCGGGATCTTCTTCGACCCATCCCCCGTTACCTTGGTTGAGATAGTAGGGGTCTCCGTGTGGAATGAATCCAGCCATTTGACTATACGAGAATAGGGTTATAGGAATTGAACAAAACTTGAAACATGTAAAACTAAGGATGTCGATTAAACTATTGCATGTACCAAATACTCCTATAGTATTTAAATTTGTATGTTTGATACTAGTGTTTATTTTCGAAAGTTTTGACTTGTTTCTCACTACGACCATTCCTCGACACACATTAGTCCAATCTCGAATAAATATAGTTGATCAGGCTATATTTGTCCCAAATCCGATTACATATGTCGAGGCCTAATCGTAGTGTCCAACTTGTCTTAATACTTCTTGTATAGTTCTAACCATGAAAATAGATTGTTGTACGCATGTAATTGTACCTTTACGACCCAAAACAATCTAAATTAAATGAAACAAGTTTTTAGGTGTAAAAACGTTTTGTCAGAGACTTTTGAGTCCCTTTGCATATATAGTTTGTATATCTTATGTGGTTCGATATACTTAGTTCACTATAAACAATGATCAGATACCAATCTGTCACACCCCCAAACCAGAACGGCAAAATCGTTCAAGGGCGGATGACTTCATGTAGTATCGAAACAGTTGAATACATAGTAAAGAAAGTAAACACAATCAACATATATATAATTGAAAAGGTTACATCATTTGTAGGTATTACATGTTCCAAAATATCAATTACAATATGTTGTCAAAAGATTTGTTTAGACGCCTAAGCATCCCTTCTGCAAAAGCTGAACTTTACCTGTATTACTGAATCCCTCAGAAATACAAGTAGATTTGAAAGAGTAGGTCAGCATTTAAGCTGGTGAGTTCATAAGTATTTAACGTCACTGTTTGAATAAAATCAAACGAAATTGTTTGTAGATGTTCGAAAAACTCCTAGAAAATCCAATATTTACTACTAGTATAAAAGTAGTCTTCTACAAAGACTCGACTGTTTTGAAGGTTTGCATTTAGAAATCCAATATTCGTTCATAAGTGTGTGGTAGTTTAAAAGTTCCAAAACTGAAATGCAATCGTGTTTTCCATGCCTAGAGTAGTAGATTTGTGTAAGTATAAAATCACTAAGGCATTTGATAACCCTGTAATCAATGAGTTCTTAATACTCCATGTGAGTTTTATAACCATACTAATGACCCATACTTCCTGTAATAACGTTCTTCAGGCGTTGGAATGTTATGACGTTTGTCACCCCTGGCCTGCCGGCCTAGCTGTAGCTAACAGCTTAGGTGCAGGATTGTCAATCCCGTATATATCTATACACAAGTATCACGCTCCCCCTACAAGGGATTATGGTATATAATATAGGACTTAAAATGCATACTCGAAAGTACGTGAAATGTCTCACACAACTTAGTATAAAACAGATTTACGTATGAAAATGTCCATTTGTTCTTGTATATGAAATTATCTCTTTGATATAGTGTTTCTAGTATGTAAATCTTCATGATTTCCTCGTAAACTATACCTATTATAGTTATTCAAAGTGTGTGTTTCATTCGTATAGTAAATCCTAGTGTAATGCTCACTTGTTATGTAAAGTATAACATTTAAAATGGCATAAATGATCACATATACTTAAAGTATAAATAAAGGGTTTGATTCGCATATATATATATATATATATATATATATATATATATATATATATATATATATATATATATATATATATATATATATATATATATAAACATGTTTTATTCCCATGTCGTAGTTATGAATCACATATGATTCACTTGATAGAAAAGAGTATATAGTGAAACTTTATGTTACACACAATAATAACCGTTTGTTTACTTGTATTTCGCCCCCTTAAAAGTGTATAAAAAGCATTAATAAAACATTTGAAAGTGTAGTTTATAGGGGTATGAACTCACCTGCTTGATTGGAGAAAACGAGATGATAATCGAGCAGAACTTCGACTTGGAAGAGTTGATTTTCTCGGGATTCTCGGGAATCTTGGGAGTGTAGAATCTTCTTTCGGAACTTGAGTGTGAAAACCGGGGCTTCGGGGGCTTAACCGCAGAGTTTCGGCACGAGAGATAGAAGAATGGAGCCCCTAAACCCGGCACCCCAAGAGTTCTATTTATAGGGCTCATTTTTGGGTGCCACGTCGTGGAAAAGGGTTGGCCACGTCGTGGTGGTCAAGTCTTATCTCCTCCGTTGATTGGACCCCCTCAATCACTTGCCGGGTCGCGACAAACTGTGCCACGTCGTGGCAGACCTGACAGCCTCGGGTTTTGGACTCCGAACTTGTAAAATTCGTAACTTTCGCGTACGAGCTCCATTTTCAACGTCATTTATATGCACGTGTAGCTGAAAATATGCTCTACAACTCTCGTTTAGACTTCGTCGGCTAATTTTAAATTTATTTTGAATTATTTATTTTTAACGGGCTGGGACACGAAAAGTCCGTTAAAAATCCATAACTTCTTCATCCGATGTCCGTTTTCGTCAGACTTTTTGCCGTTGCGCTACTATTGTTGAGACCTTTGATTCTCATTTAGGTTGTTTCGGTCAAAAGTCTCTCGAGCTCTATTTCGAGTTTTTAGCTGTCTACTGCTATATCCGGATCTTGGAAAAATCATAACTTCCTCATACGAAGTCAGATTTGGACATTCTTTTTGTGTACGCTCACGGTTTAATGTTATCTACAACTTTCATTTAGATACTTAAGGATAAAAACTATTGCATTGAAACTTCGCGTTTTTTGTTTAATCGGTGTTGCCGGTTTTGTCGGAAATCTTAGAATGGTCATAACTTCTTCGTTATAACTCGGATTTTAGTGTTCTTAGCATTTCTATAAACCTTGAAACATTATCTAGCATAATAGATATCCCTATAGAGACTTTTGCACATTTTATTTTCGAATTTAATTTCATTATTTCAAAACTAGTTACAATACTTTACTTTTTAGGTCATTACATAGAGTCGAAATATCGGGTTGTCACACTATATCCTAAGCATATGGGACACGATTCATAATATTTTCCAGAAATATGCAATACTTTACTAGTTTTTTGCTATAACATATCCATATATAGAATTATCTTATGTCGAATCTTTTCAACATAATATTCACATATGTCCTTGACTAAATTTGATTAAAATATCAATCTAAACTTTTAGAATTGAAATGAAATATAAGTTCCTCTCCCTTAATTATAGCAAAACAAATTTTCATACCCTACAACTTTTCAAACTGAAACCTTGGTTTTCTATAATTTACATTGCTAACTCACAACACTTATCATAATAATTATGCTCCCACTATCATAATAATTATTATCTTACTAGCATAGCACTTATGCTCCCACTAGCTTTGACATGTACCCAAAAATGAGATGGACTTCTAGAAATCAATACTTGTTGACTTTCTTACCAAAGTTCAGATTTCTGAAACAAAATGCTTCGATAAGACTCTATCTAGGCTTCTCTAAATCATACACCTTCCAGATTAAATAATACAAGTGTGTGTCTAAACCTTTCAGAACTTAAACTAATAAGTCCCGAATGTTCAACCTATTTGCCAATTTCTCGCAATTCAAACTATGAAAAGGGATGTCGTAATCATACTCGAATTTGAGAACGCAATTATCATAACTTCTAACCCTAGCTAATCCTTTAAAATCTACTTAGTGAAAGCATTTCCTCACAATCACTTTCATAATTTGAGAGAAACCTTATGACACTCATATTTTATAGTGTATGTGTTCCTATCCATGTGACTTTGTTATAACCATAATCATAAGACAAGGTTAGTGACAAATCCCAAAATCATATGGACTAAACTTGTTAAATCTTAATTTCTTGCCACCTGGCAGCTCAAGGGCCTACCATTGCTTCCAAGTTGTTATGGAAACAATTAGGCACTCATGGAACTCACATGCATAGTCAACTTTAACTGGAATGGGCACAGAAACAAGAATATGTCAACACGATAGGTTAAAACCTCAAGTCGTGGACTAGTCATTAACAATAGGTTTATTCTTGATTAGTTCTTGAAGCTTTTCAAGATCTTTAAGACTCTCACTGACCTCTTGACATATAATACTCTCTTTGTCAAGAAACATTACTTGACAAACAAATATTTAAGAGTTAGTGCGGTTTCTTATCAATACAAAACACTTCGCACAATTAGTCTTAGTTGGCCTTTGTCTTATCCAAGACATCACAACTTTACCAATTTCAAATGTGCAGGAGTAAGAAAAACAACTTTTCTATTCCACATTTGATGAGTGTGTTATAAACTTTCTTAAGATTATGTCACTCAAGGCACAATCATGGAGTATGACTCTAAGACTTAATTTTGGAACGAAGTATGATTTACCTTAATTGATATAACCATTTCAACAATTCCCGATCCCTCTTCTTAGCCATACAAGTACACTAAGGTGTCCTTAGAGGAACAATTGTGATATGGTTTTCATAATAATTAAGATGATCATAAAACACGATACTAAAGTACTCTCCTTTCCTTTTAGATTGGAGAAACTTTTATCTTTCTGCCTAATTGGTTCTTTTTATTCGTCCTGCTATACATTGAATCTTTTCAACGACTCAGAATTACACTTAAACTTGTAAGCATAACCATATTTACTAAACTTTTAGTAAATCATGACGAATTGTCTTGTCGTTCTTTGTGGTGGACCTGACCAGTGCACAACCAAGTGTACCTGATCCCCTAGTCCTTCACTTGAATCACATATACATGTGAACAAGGAATTAGTCTTAATTTCCCAAAGATGAAGGTTCTCATTCATCATACAATACAAATTGCATGATTCCAAGTTTCTGCCCAATTGAAACTTGGGTGATGAGAATCCTTCCTTATTTGGTAAATTATGACACTACCATAAACAAAAGAGTCAAATCCATTTTTAACATTGCTAACAATAGAAACATACAAACATCAATTTTCACAAATGCCATTGCAAGGAAATATAAATAAGATAAAATCAAAATTCTTTATTTATTTATAAAACACGGAAAGTGATTGAAGAACCCACCATATGACTCAGGAAGTGATTGAAGAACCCAGTCAACAGACAATTTGCTCGAGACAACGACTCCTAACATTCCCAGCATGTCAATGTGTGACTTCATCTCCAAGACATGTGCACACACAGACCTTCCATCTTGGTGTTTGCTAGCCAATAGGGCTTAAGTGACCTTGAACTTTTCAAGTCTTTGAACTTGTGGTTCAGGGAGAACTATTGGAGGAGGTGGAGGAAGTGAAGTTCCACTACACCACGAAGAAGGGATTAATCTTTCACCTTGATTGTCTTATGGAATATCATCTTCATGAGGAAAGCTTTTTCCATAAGATTCGGGAAGACCATAGTTGTTTGACCTAGACATCTATAATGGCAGAAATTCAATTTAGTTGATTTAAGTCCTTAATATAACACCCAACATGAAATATTAAGGCTAGGACCGAACACAATATTCTACAATTCGGAAGAGGGATGCCATAATCCAGTTGTAAAATATTTAAAGGTAGGTAAATGATGATTTACCAATTTCCACCATGAAAAACGAAATTGATTATTAAGTTTTAAATGAATTGAAATTCCTAGATTCTTTTGAGATTCATTGAACTTTACAATGGCATGTTTAATCTCGATTATGTCCCTCAAGTTTGTGACTAGGATGTCGAGGATCACAAACAAGGTATGAATAACCATGCAAATTAGCTTGCTACTGTCAAAGTCATTTATCACCTAATCAATGTGTTGGTTAACCACACACGCTCCATTGATCTATGTCAAACTATGAGCTAACCATTGATATCCTTCATTAGTCCCATTTTAGTGTGTCGATTAACCACACACGCTCCACTAACGACTAATAAGGTGTAATGTGCAATTTCATAGGTTAGCATCAAATTCACATTTTTCGTAAGTTACTAAGATTGGGAACTTATAAAAGGTTTAGTTAATTTATAATTCATTATACTTTTAATGAGGATTTAAATTTCATGTCAAACCCGTTCGGCTAACGACCATCAACCAGTCAAGGAAGCGGTGGGTGAAAGTGGAAGCCCATTAAACCAACATTTTATAAGCAGTAACCTTATACCCCCCTTATAGACCGACTTCGTGAATGAGGCCTAGTAACGGTAAGACTGACCTTCTACTTATACATATAATATATTAAACTTTTTAATTTTTTATAGTATAAGGGTGTATTTTACACATTTAAAATATTTGGTGGTTTAATCTATTAATAAATTATACTCTTAATTTAATTAATCTTAAACCATGTTATTACGGATTTATTAAACTTCTCTTTTAATTAAACAATTTATTTAATTTAATAAAGTCCATATGGTGTAATTGAACTATTAAAGGCATCTAGGTTAATAAAAATGCAAAATTAAAACTATCTAATTAATTTTTAATTTATGAACCCAAGATATGCATCTTTTGAAACCTTTCAATTACTAGATGTTTTAGATTTCAATATTACAAATTAAAACCTTATAACATAACTTTTCAAATTCCAAAACGTGAGGGCTAGTTTTGAAGCACTTCAAAACCTTTTGGATTCCATCTTGATAACAAGTTTTGTAACCATCAAAGACTCTTGAATTCCATAACTTATGAGTTTAATGTTATTTTAATGGATGAAACTTTTCATGTTCCATAACTTGAGGACAAGTTATGGAACTCATTAAAAACATTTAGATCAATTTCAACAAATAAAATTATCATATAATTCATGATTGATCTAACTAAACTCATAAAACAAGATAATATCAAATCAACAATTTACAAGTAACTTTGTTTATCATATAACCAACAATTATCTTAAAACTTTGACAGTGCAACTCATCGAGCTAGGCTTTGGACTCGTCGATTTCATCATGAACTCGTCGAGTTCATCCATGGAATTGGCGAGTTCAGTCTGGCAGAAGGTTTTTTTTTCAGTTTTTTTTCAACTTTGAACAATTTCCAAATGGAACTATGTAACAGAAAACTAATCCATGGCTCTGATACCACTGTTCGGTTTTGTGTACTATAACACTCCTATGGTGCACATACAACCCAAATAGCTTTGGATCTAAGTTTTCTCTAGTTATACATGTAATAAAATTTCCAAAGCATGAAGCCTACAACTAGTATACAGTTTTGGTACATGAATCATAAAGCTAGTTAGAATAATACCTCTTTATTGTAGCTTGTAGTTTTGCCCTTTCAAGAGAATAGCACCTTAAGTGTGATGCCTCAAATGGTTCACAAACACCATGAACAAAGGAAGACTTTGAGAGAGAGGCTAGACACTCCAAAATCGGCTATTTGTTTTCCTAGAACACTTAGGACCGATTTTAGCTAAGGGATAACACACACACACACACACACACACACACACACATATATATATATATATATATATATATATATATATATAGTATGATTCCAAGAGTCATGGGTAAACCCTAATCCATACACTTAGGTTATGATCCATATCTCATGTAGGCTAACTCTTCAAGGATACTTACATAAACTTAGCCCATCATGGATCAATAGCCCAAACAATATAAATCACTGATTTACATAATCAGTCCCCGTTAATTTGATTAGTCTCTTTTGATCACTAAATTAATTCCAAATTAATTCTTGATCAATATTGATTAAATATTATGATTTCTCAATTAATATATTATACTTATAATATATTAGTAAATCATAAATAGCCTCTTTCTCAAATATCCACCATGTCAAGTTGTTCTGGTGAAGGCAACCCAAATGGACCATGCAACTCTCGGGTCAAGTACATACCAATTATAGTTATGGGCTTAGACACCTAATCCAACACTTTTATGGGCCCTAAACCAAGGTCCAAAACATTCCTAGTCCAAAAACTCTTGAATTCAGATGGCCCAACAAGGCCCAAAGCACCTAAGTCCAAAAATGGCCCAAACCGAAGATCCACCAATCGGAGGCCGAGCCTGCTGAGTACGCGGGGCGTACTCACCTCATACGCATAGCGTACTCGCCTTAGGGCCTGCACCATAAGCGTACTTGCTTATACGCCAACATTCCCTCGCATACAGCCAACTTCCATTTTAAGCTTTTAGTTCATAAAGACTTTACACCACAACCTAGATCTGACTTACTTGGACTGATTAATCACGTAAAGTTACAAACTTTACATTCATGAATGGCTAAATGAAGCTCTTAGGCTTTAAAAGGACTTAATACTTGACTTAATGCATGCATGAGACCCAATACCCCATAAAGTTGGCACCTTTATGCATAAGGAACTCCCAATAAGCTCAGATCTAAAAAAATAAGTCCTTCAAACATCTTAACTCCACAACCAACCCAAAAAGGAACCAAAAACATAACAACTGAAGATTTGATACCTGTCCTGCTATAACCCAAGAACACGGACCCTTAATCACACCACAAAGCATCCTTAACACATCAATCCACATGCTTACTCCTACATGGACATACTGTCGCCAAACTCTATGACCAATATACCCAAGCTAGGCTTACATCCCGACCCTAAAAGTTACAAGCCTACTCACTCCTACTCGGAAAACGGAAAGGGCAAAATCCCCCCATAGATAGTGACATACCAAACCATCACTCAACCATTCTACTCTCAACTGCAATTCCCAAGGTGATCATAATGGTAATTCCATTCTTGAGTCCTGAGACTCGAATACAAGGCCTTGAGCGAAAACTTCGAGACCTAAAAACCAACAAGCTCATCTAGGTGTTCATCAAACAACCCAAATCAATTTCGCCACTGGGGCCAAAAACAATTTCTAGACCCGACTTCATGCCCGAGCAACCATAGCCAAAGATTGATAGATGCAGAGCTACTACAACGAATCATGGTATCTAACCATGTTATATCCCCCGAACAGCCCTTAGAATGCTCGGATCTCTCCTCGATTCGAGTATGGATCTTATGCTTCCAGTAGTACATGAACAAAACTATCTTCCACACCTATCCATACTTTCTTCAAGAATCATCTCAGGCCCTCGAAGACCTACTCATAATAATATTCTTGATACCTGCTCCAGAGCTAAAAAAAAACTGCACTAAAATACTCCCAAGGCTCTCCTAGGATTCCCACCCACCTCCCCTGCCATCAACTGCTGAATAACCCCCATAATGTCAGCTAACCACTTCATGAATAGAATTACATGCAACAAAGCTTAAATAATCTTTCGACTAAAGGACTCAACCCTACAATGGTTGGACTCAGACAAGAGCAGTGCAATATGTCCAAGTCCTTAATTCTAATATTATTTAACCTTCATAGCATGTAATTTAATGTATACATTTGATGGTTAACTCACATCGACATGGGTCCCACAAAGCACAAAGCAAGCATCATTCAAGCAAAGGAGCCGACTGGCACTAAAACACAACAAAATCAAACAAATCCTCATACAAACAATCGATCTCTATCTCGTAGTATCTCGGGTGAACGTTCGCCCTTAACTCACTCTCTCAAGAGTGGCTAATCATTCCTCACACTGACCTGCTATGAACCGCACCCACTCATGAAACTTCCTCCAACCTTGCAGCCACTTATGCATGCTAATCATACATAACGCTGGATCCCATAAACAGTCAAATACCTACTGTACAATAAGCCCTTAATTAGATAAGAACATTAAATAAAGCTAAATGAAGCATTCTCAGGCTATAGAATCTTTTTTATGTACAACTATGATGCACACACTAAGCAACTACAGTAATGATGTCAATTTCATATAAGGAAGACCCTAGGCTATCAGACATGACATAGTCACGCAATTCTATCATGCAATTCCTGAAAATTTTTAGCCTATCACTAGCATGAAGTTCTAACATATCATAATACCAAATACATGTATGGTAACTTGGGGTAAACTTACTAGCTCTGGCTGATCGTACACATCACAACCTTTCTTGATTATTTTGAAAACAATTTTGAAAATCATTTTTAAAACCTTTTTATTTCCTTAGTTCGAGAGTGGATTCACACGAGTGTTCATCCAATTCACTCAAACCAAGGCTCTGATACCAATTTGTAACATCCCAAAATTTTCAAAAAAATTAAACTTTTCAACACAACCCATTTACTAATAAAAGTGATTAAAAAATCAGTATTTCCAAAGCATTATTTAAAATCAGGATCTCCAAGATCCATTTAGTCGTAAAACCAAGGATGTGTACAGTCACACCTTCGCCTTGTCACGGTCCTCCGAGGTACCTGAAACCATAAACCAAACTGTAAGCACGAAGCTTAGTGATTTCCCCCAAAATACCACCACAAAACAGATAACAACTATCATGCTGAAATACTCATGCCTGGCCCAATCGGCCTTAGGCTGGAATAGCAGGCATGTCTACAATGGACCCACTCATCCTCGGGATGGAATACCCTCGCATCCTAAGCAATTTGGTCTAATCAACCATCATGTTGGAATACCAAACATGTCGACTCCAATCAACCATCGGGTTGGAATACCCCAGGCCTATTGACTGACGCACAAAGCAGTCCAGTCTCACCACATATGATACTATCATATTAGGTCCAATCAACTATCTGGTTGGAGTACCCCACGCCTAATCAGCCATCGAGTTAGAATGACAATATACAGTGGGTCTAGTCATCCTCAGGATGGAATACCCTCATGCCCAATCAACCATCAGGTTAGATAACCCCGGTCTATTGGCTCACGTACATAGAAGTAAAACCTCAACCACCAAAAATATGTGCCCATAAAAACAGTCTACAGGTAGATAGGCAGATCTACATATCACCAAGCATAGTATCATCCTATATACCAGGATACTGATCTAATATATCACTATAGCACAATACCATACTATTACATAATAGGATATCTAATCTGATGGACTAGCCTTGGTGCTTTCGAACCACAAGTACAATGAGGAAAACTCACCTTGCACTGCCGAATCTCACAGAAAGAATCTATGGCCACTAGCCCGCAAGAATACCCTCTTTATCAATCACAAGTAAATCATCCATCAATAATTGGATTCGACCCACACTAATGATGGGCTTTAGTATACTAGAAAATCCTATGGTGCACATACAACCCTAAATGCTTTGGATCTATGTTTTCTCTAATTATACATGCAATATTGTTTCCAAAGCATTAAGCCTACAACTATCATACAAAATGATATAAACAATATAAAGTTTAATTATGGAGTTACCTCTTGGTTGTGGCTTGTAGAACTTGTTGTGTTTGGCCTTAAGAACTTAGTGCCCCAAGTGTTGCACCTCAAATGGAATCACAACATACCTTTGGACAAAGGATAACTTTTGAGAGAATATTCTTGCAACCAAAATCGTCTCATGGAACTCCAAGGATCACTAGTGTGCCATTTTGGATGCTAAGGGGCTTCTTATATAGTGTGGCAAGATTAGGGTTAGCACCATGTAAACCCTAATGCCCATGACCTTCCATATTCCTTAGGCTCCATGGGTTTAAACCTTCACGGATCATCCGTGTGTTGTAACATTAGTTTAGCCCAACCTAAAGAATCATGGATCATTGGCCCACACCATAAGAATGAATGATTTACCAAATCAACCCCTTATATTTAATTAGTCTCTTTTGATCACAAAATTAATTCCAAATTATTTCTTGATTAATACTCATTAAATAATAATATGATTTCATGTTAATATATTAGAACTTATAATATATTAACAAATCATAAATAACCTCTTCTTAAAAGTCCATCCTATCAAATTGCCCTGGTGATATGCAACCCAAATGGACCATGCTACTCTCGGGTCAAGTACATTTCAATTATAGTTATGGGCTTAGACACCTAATCCAACAGTCTCCTAATTGGATAAGTCTAATAACTATTATTGTAAGTACAACTCCACAACTCGACTAGCAATTGTAGCTCTTAAAAGTCGTTGTCGAACTCTGACCTAGTCAATGACACGTCCATTAGATAACGGATCATATATTCCTCCATTCTAGATATCATATGGACATGAGACATGGATTATAATCATTCTCTCTGTCCATCTGTTGTTTCCTGATTTCCGATTTATGACGACCGAATAATTGAACAAATTAAATCAGTCCAAGCTTGGCCAAGCACTTAGGGGTGTCATCACTAAATCATGGAGGGGCCCACCGATATCGCTTTTATCCACATAGGGTAAAAGGAACAGATAAACTTCGACCCAGATGCTTGCTTTTACTTACTCATCAAATTACACACAACACTATGTTTTATAACACCAAGTTACCGGTGCGCTTACATATGTCAATGTGCAACTTACTCGCAACTACAAATCACGTCTTGGTTTCAAGAATATAAGATATTATCGTCTCACTATTACTCATGATAAAATCCATGAAGTGATTCAGATGAGTGTGGGTTGAATCCAATACTCAAATCTTATTCCAGGAGCACTCATGAACACTGTAGCAAACTTGTGCTATGTCTAAAACACCTCTACAGAGCCATTCATGACAGTCTTGCCACAATACCTACTTCTAAAGTATGATCGATTGTGGATGGTTTGAATAACCTAGTTATTCGGGAAGTCAAAACATGCAAAGTGAAACACAAGAATAATACTAATCCTATATGGCCCAAAACTTTTGAGTCCCATATTGATTACTCATTATTCATTGTATAATGTTTCGAATAATCAACTTAATACTTGAATTAATAGAATCGTTGTTCCATGCTCCAAGCATACACACTATGTTTGCCTATGTTCCTTACTTTGTGAAATAGATCAATTGACAACATTTCAATGATGCTCGTTTCATAATTCCAAATCCTTATTGCAAGAATAAGAATTCCAAATTCTTGTCACTACTAGAAAGTGTTAGATTCTAAACTATCATGCAATGATTCTTTTCTAATGTCTAGGTACCAAAAGTCACAGAGACTTGACCAAAGATATTACAAAATATTCCTTTGGAGATTGTTACAAGACAATTCCATGGAAATGAAGTCTCAAATTCAAAGTACATTTCTTTGAACATCCTTCTTGCATAAAAGGTTTCTAGCTTTCTCATTTATTATTCAACCCCCAATATGGAAACATTCCATATTGTCCATACGACAACTCGTTATTAATAGACTCCTGTCTATTCATAATAATGTCAATATGGTCCATCCATTACTATACTTCCCACTGTCCTTAAGCGACCAATCCTTGTCGAACCTTAGATTATCCTTAACAGTTGTTTAACCACTTTAGTCATATCTGGTTCTATTCCTTTTTCCCTCTTAATGCCCTAGGCATTTGGAAAATTAGAACAGGAGAATATTATAGCATATGCAATCTATCCTATACCTGAAGCATATGATACACCATTCATAATGTCTAACATAAAGACATGATACTTGATCAGTCTTTTGGTATAATATTTCTCTTTGCCATGTTCTCATAATTTGAATTATGAAGAGGGATGCCGTAATCATAATCAAAATTTGAGAACCCAATTATCATTTCCATATATAGAATTTCCTTATGTTGAACCATTCCAACATACCATTCATATATATTTGACTAAATTTGATTAAAACTCAATCTAAGCTTTTAGATTTTGAAATGAAGTATGAATTCCTCTCCCTTAATTATAGCAAAACAACTTTTCAAACCCTGCATCTTTGCAAATTGAAACTTTTGTTTTCTATAAATAACATTGCTAACTTGCAACACTTTCCATAATAATTATGCTCCTACTAGCATAATAATTATTATCTTACTAGCATAACACTTATGCTCCCACTAGCTTTGATAGGTATTCAGAAATCAGCTGGACCTCTAGAAATCAATACTGATTGAGTTTCATTACCAAAGTTCATATTTCTGATACGAAATGCTTTGATAAGACTTTATCTGGGCTTCTTAAACTCATATACCTTTCCTTAGATAGCTCACATGTATGTCTAAACAATTTTAGAACTTGCAGCAATAAGTCTCAAATGTTTAGACCTTTGACATTTCTCACAATTTGAACTATGAAGAGGGATGTCATAATCATAATCGAATTTGAGAATGCAAGTACCACAATTGCTATCTCCTTAGAATCTACTTAGTGAAAGCGTTTCCTCACAATCATTTTCATAAAGCGGAGAGAAACCTTATGACACTTAGATTTTATGGTGTATATGTTCCTATCCATGTGAATTTGTCAAACCATAATCATAAGACAAGGTTTGTGACAAATCCAAACTCATATGGACTGAACTTGTTCAATCTTAATTTTCTACCACTTGGTAGCTCAAGGGCCTACCATGTCCTCCAAGTTGTTAAGCAGCTCGCCCATACTAATTAGTGAAACTTTCAATGGTCCAGGTGCTTTGCCTTATGCAAACAATTGAGAACTCATAGAACTTACATGTATAGTTAACTTTTAACTGGAATCGGCACATAAACAATAATATATCAACACGATAGGTTGGAAACCTCAAGTCGTGTGCTAGTGATAAATAATAGGTTTTATTATTGATTAGTTCTTGAAACTTTTTCAAGATCTTTAAGACTCCCACTGCCCTCTTGACATATAAGATTCTCTTGTCATGAACCATTCCTTGACAAAACAAATATTCATGAGTTAGTGTGGATTCTTATCAAGATAAACACTTCATATAATTGGTCTTAGTTGGTCTTTGTTCTTACGAAGACATCACAACTTACAAATTTCAAATGCAGAAGAGCAAAAACATTTTACTCGGCATTTGCTGAGTGTTTTAAACCTTCTTAAGATTATGTCACTCAAGGCACAATCTTGGAGTATGACTCTAAGACTTGTTTTGGAACAAAGTATGACTTAATCTTGTAAGTAAAACCATATTTACTAAACTTTAGTAAATAATGACGAATAACCTTATTGTTCTTTGTGGTGAACCTAAACAGTGCACAACTAAGTGTACCCGATCCCCTAGTCCTTCACTTGACTCACATATACAGGTGAACAAGGAATCAGTCTAAATTTCCCAAAGACGAAGGCTCTCATCCATAACACAATACAAGCTGCACAATCCCAAGTTTCTGGACAATTGAAACTTGGGTTATGAGAATCTTTCCTTATTTGGTAAATTTTGACACTACCACAAACGAAAGAATCAAATCGATTTTCCAATATTGCTATCAATGGAAACATATAAGGAACAATTTTTCACAAACGCCATTGTAAGGAAATTTAAAATAAGATAAAATTTAAAATTTTCTTTATTTATAAAAGTGTGGAAAACTTGTCCTTACAATGCAAATACAAATGAAAACTATGTTGTTATCTATTTTTAAGCAATCTATCATAACTCTTAAGCAGCAGCTCAAAATTCTGATCATCAAGCCATGCGATTGAAATCCATCTCTTCGCGATAAGAATCAGCTTACTATTCCTTTAAGCTCTCTTTCTTTTCTTCGATTCTACAAAACATCAAAATGTAATTACATTACATCATGTATATAGAATCTCCAAATAGGAACCTAATAGAGTTAGACAATGGACATACCTAAAGTAGAACCACACAATTTAATTAAAGTTCTCAGGTAGTCAGGGGAGATTCGCTTCAAATGTCCCTTTCCTTGGCAATAGAAACACATAGGCTCATTTGGAATGGCACATGGAATAGTCTCAGAATTGGCCTTTCTCTTATGATCAAAACTTTTGACCATGGCCAATTCCTTTCCTTTAGGAGAAGGAATCATTTCTGGGATGTCCATGTCAGCTTGGGATGTAGATCTTCCAATCAAATTTGCTTGACCATTCTGCCAAATCATTGTTGATTCAGCAGCAATAAGCAAATAAGTAAGATCAATAAGGGTAATGTCGTGATTTGTCACATAGTAGTCTTTAACAAACTCACTATATGACTCAAGAAGTGACTGAAGAACCCAGTCAATAGCCAACTTCCTTGGGAACACGACACCCAAAATTCTCAGTCTGTCAATATGTGACTTCATATCCAAGACATGTGCACACACAAACTTTCCATCCTTGTGTTTGCTATCCAATAGGGCTTGTGTGATCTTGAACTTTTAAAGTCTTTGAACTTGTGGGTTAAGGAGAATAAGTGGAGGAGGTGGAGGAAGTGAAGTTCTGTTACAACACAAAGAAGGGATTAATCTTTCACCTTGATCATCTTGTGGAATATCATCTTTATGAAGAAACCTTTTACCAAAAGGATGAGGAAGACCATAGTTGTCAGAACTAGACATCTATAATGGGAGAAATTCAAGTTAGTTGATTTAAGTGTGACGGTTAACCACACATGCTCTACTAACGACTTAACAAGGTGCAAAGTGTAACTTCATAGGTTAGCACTAAATTCACATTTTCCTAAGTAACTAAGATTGAGAATTTATAAGTGTTTAGTTACTTATTATTTCATTATACTTTTAATGAGAATTTAAATGTCCTATCAAACATGTTCAACTAACGACCCTCCACCAGTCAAGGAAGCGGTGGGTGAGAGTGGACACCCATTAAACTGCCATTTTATAGGCAGTAACCTTATACCCCCTTATAGACCGGCTTCGTCAACGAGGCCTACTAACGGTAAGACTGACTTTACTCTTATACACACATACACACACACACACACACACATATATATATATATATATATATATATATTAAACCTATAATATTATAATAGTATAAGGGTTGAATTTTAGACTTTTAAAATTCTAGGGTTTGGAACTAAATGTTTCAAAGTGAGACTTTGCATTTACAAATTCCAAAACTTGAGGGCAAGTTTTGAACTATTAAAAAACTTTTGGTTCCCATAACTTATGAGTTTAATATAGGTTTTATGAAAAGACTCTTGACATTCCATAACTTGAGGACAAGTTATGGAGTTCATAAAACATTTATGTAAAAGCCTTTTCAAGTTCCATAACTTGAGGTCAAGTTATGGAAGACTTAAAACCATTTAAGATGACATTTAAAAATGAGACCTTTCATTTTCCATAGCTTGAGGACAAGTTATGGATTTCACCAAAAACAACGAGATCAAAAATTCCAACTAACAAAATCAAACAATTTGCCTATGATCTAATTAAACTCATAAGTTAAGATAATTCATATAAAATAAGTTTCAAGAAATTAGTCTAATCATATAAACTAATACAAATCATAAAACTTTGATAATTATCTTTTATTTGGATGAGAATCATCATTACCATATCAACAAAATCAGATTTTATGATATAAAACATTTTGTGGTAATGATTCTAATCCAAAACAGGCAAAAAAAAACTCAAAATACTGCTCTCTGGACAGGTAACTTGTCGAGCCCCATACTGCTGTCTGTCTGATACCACTAATGGGCTTTAGTATGCTATAACATCCTATGGTGCACATACAACCCTAAATTCTTTGGATCTATGTTTTCTCTAATTATACATGCAATATTGTTTCCAAAGCATTAAGCCTACAACTATCATAAAAAATGATATAAACAACATAAAGTTGATTTATGGAGTTACCTATTGGTTGGGGCTTGTAGAACTTGTTGGGTTTGGCCTTAAGAGCTTAGTGCCCCAAGTTTTTCACCTCAAATGGAATCACAACACACCTTTGGACAAAGGATAACTTTTGAGAGAATATTCTTGCAACCAAAATCGGCTCATGGAACTCCAAGGATCACTAGTGTGCCATTTTGGATGCTAAGGGGCTTTTTATATAGTGTGGCAAGATTAGCGTAAGCACCATGTAAACCCTAATGCCCATGACCTTCCATATTCCTTAGGCTCCATGGCTTTAAACCTTCATGGATCATCCGTGTGTTGTAACATTGGTTTAGCCCAACCTAAAGAATCATGGATCATTGGCCCACATCATAAGAATGAATGATTTACCAAATCAACCCCTTATATTTAATTAGTCTCTTTTGATCACAAAATTAATTCCAAATTAATTCTTGATCAATACTAATTAAATAATAATATGATTTCATGTTAATATATTTGAACTTATAATATATTAACAAATCATAAATAACCTCTTCTCAAAAGTTCATCCTATCAAATTGTCCAGGTGATATGCAACCCAAATGGACCAAGCTACTCTTGGGGTCAAGTACATACCAATTATAATTTTGGGCTCAGACACCTAATCCAATAACTAGGTGTCCAAACTAGGGTAAAAGACCTTTTTACCCTCTTCATAACTTGGCCTAAAGCCAAGGCCCAATCCAACAATCCAAAAGCCCAAAATCCCATTAAATACCCAAGGCCTAAATATGGCCCAATTTTCCAAATTACGCCGAAAATCTTTCATGGGCCGTAAACCAAGGTCCAAAACATTCCTAGTCCAAAAAAACTTGAATTATGATGGCCCAACAAGGCCCAAAGCACCTAAGTCCAAAAATGGCCCAAAACGAAGATCCTCTGATCTGAGGCCCTGCTTGCTGAGTACGCAGGGTGTACTCAGCTTGTATGCACAACGTACTCACCTTAGGGCAGTGTACCCTCGCATACAGCCAGCTTCCATTTTAAGCTCTTATTCCATAAAGACCTTACACCACAACCTATATCTGACTTCCTTGGACTGATTAACCATGTAAAGTTACTAACTTTGCATTCATGCATGGCTAAATGAAGCTCTTAGGCTTTAAAAGGGCTTAATATGTGACTTAATGCATGCATGAGACCCAATACCCCATAAAGTTGGCACCTTTATGTATAAGGAACTCCCAATAAGCTTAGATCCAAAAGAATAAGTCCTTTAAACGTCTTAACTCCACAACCAACCCAAAAAGGGACAAAAAACATAACAAATCAAGCCATAAAGAGATCTAAACATATACAAGCCAAGGTATGAGCTTGATACCCCCAAAGTCTTTCAAAAAGGGTGATGATTCTAGATCTACGAACTCCTTAGTATGCAAAGCACCCTCAATCTTCTTCACTTCCTTCACAAAGGAAAAAATAACCACCAAATCCTTCTCAAAAGATCAGGAATACCAATATGAAGGATAAGGGTCGATTTCTAGGGTTTAGGAGGCATGGAGGCTGGTAAAAAGGCCAACCTTAGAGACTTAAGGTCTTTATATAGGGTGCAACACACTTAAATTAGGGTTTCTTAAACTCCTCGTATGCCCAACGTATAAGGTCGAGGCTTCACGGTCCATCTGTTGACTACGATTAGCGTATACCAATGTACACCTCGCGTAATGGCCCTCACACCAATACGCCCGTCTTACTTCCCATGTACACCCTGCGTACTAGGGTTTTCCCCAAACCCAAAATTCTTCCGAAGGCCATAACTTTTTTATTACAAATCCGATTTCGACGATCCTTATATCCATGAAAAGGTAATGAGAAGCTCTACACTTTAATAAGCTCATAATCGCATTAAAACTTCCCGAATAAAAGTCCAATATCGATAAAAGCCCGAACTGACACCTTACCGAAATACCCCTTAGCTCTAAAACAAAATTCGAACACCCAGATCATCTAAATACCCCTTAGCTATAAGCTTCACCGTTCATCATGAAGCACTAAGAACTCTCTTAGTCTTTCAAATACCATTTCTTCTTTAAACCGCAATAAAGCATCTGAAGTAATCTGGAACTCCAATAAGAACCCACGGGCTTATCCAAAATCGTCCATTTTGCTTATCTTTCTAGAATGTTCCAATTAATTAATTTTTTTAATTAATTAACATTTAGTCCCTATAATTAATTAATTCCAAAACAGTTTCTAATTAATTTATCATAACATGAAAAATGAATAAACTAATTTCTCCTAAATCCTTTTGCTCTTTAATTTATCAATTAGGTCTTAAGGGCATCCTAAAGGACCCTTTATTAATAGAAATATTACCAATAGTTATGACTTTGGACACTCTTTCCAATATGTTTCTGTCTTTAGAACTTTATGTCAAGCTACTTGCTTCCATTCTCTAGCATCGTTAAGTGTTTCCAGCTCCTGTTAAGCTCCATAAATGCTCTAATTCCCAAGTTGCATCCATTTATCTTCAAATTCCTGCTCTACTTCATATACAGAAAATTAGACATCAAAATATAAGCAGTATTGGCATTCCAAGGAAAACAGAAGCCGACCAATTTATTAACGCTAGTTTAGGTACAAATACATAATATATGATAAAAAGTGAGATTAAAATTAGTGTAAATGATACATAAAAGTATGACTAAAAGATAAAAAATAATGTAACACCCTATTTCATATGTTTCTTAATTCAAGGTTGGTGGGATGTAATTCGGTCATGTAAAGGCTTTGGGCTTTTAGAAAGTAATGTTTGGACCTTATTAAAGATTAATAGCATTGGTTGCAGGATTTAATCCTTTAATTCACGTACTGGAACCAAATGGTAGAGTAGGAAAAGTTATAGGTCAGACTTCTTGTATGAATTATGGTTTTACTTCGGCATGTTTTAAACTAAATGTAACAAGATGGGATTACAAGGCTTGTCAATACCTTTTTGTGCATATAAAGAACACTAGAAACGTAGTTGAAACGAAGAAGTTATGGTTGTTTGAAGTTGAGTTGGAAAATGGAGATTTTGCCCTACGTAGAGTGTACTGTTGCTACGCATGGCATTAGGGTTTACATGGTGCTAACCTTAATTTTGAGGTATTTAGCCATATTTAAGGAAATAAACCCCCTTGAGGCTCTTCTTCTCATCAGCCTCCGCCCACTTGATCATCTAACTCGAAACCCTAATCCCTTAGAGAAAATATTGTGCTTTTGTTGTGTGTTTTTGGTACACATGAAGAAGGAGAAGTCTATCATTGTGGATTGGTGTGGCTCAAGCTTGAAGATCGAGAGTTTTCATCTCATCTGCCAACTTCAGGAGGTATAAAGTTTTCCCCTATATGATTCATTGGGTTAGATCTAGGTTAGCTTGTTGGTTTGTATGCTTCTTTTCCCATGATTTTGGTTCTTGTGAGTAAGAACTACTCCAGAGCTTAAGTCTGTCATTTCTTGTTTTTTCTGAGGTTCTCATGACATAAAATGGTATCTTAGTTGCTATCTTTCACCAATGCAAGGGTTTGAGGTCACTAAAGGATGATATGTAACTAGGGTTTGGTCTTGTGCTCCATTAAGCCTTGAAAAGGCATAAAATCAGGAAATTTATCACTCTAGATGTTCATTAGGACCATATCTAAATTTTACATTGGTGGTCTTTAAGGATTAAGAGCTAGAATGGAAAATGATTTATTAGTGTGTTACGTCGTGCGTAAAATAGGCTATGCCCAACGTAGCCTTGATTCATCATGATTCTTGTTAAGCCCTCTAAGCGGGGCGTAGAAGCATGGTGTATGCAAAGTGTAGCACCAGAAGGTGTAATTAGTCATTTTTGGCCATTAGGTCACATTTGGAAGCGTCTAGCCTCGGAAGGGTAAAATGGTCTTTTACCCTAAAGTAAGATAATATGTGATGGACCCTTAATTATGGATTATCACCTGAATGCTAATTAGGGTTATCTGACTACTGATCGAGGTGAGTCTCTTCACTATATTGTAGGACGCTAGGTGTTATTGAATTGTTATTGTCTTTTTGACACTTGCATGTTATGTATCTTGTGTCGGGCCCATTATGTATTTTGGGCGGGGCCTGTTAGCCGGGTGGGCCCGATGTATGTATGGTATGTGGTATTTTGGGACCTCACTAAGCTTTGTGTTTACAGTTTATGTTTATGTTTCAGGTACTTCCAGTTTCAAAGGAAAGAGCTCGACATGATTGCATCGTATCCACCGGTGTTTCGCATTTTATGACTTGATTTGTACTGTGATAACTATTTTATACATTTATATACTTTGACGGTGTTTTGGAATGAATGAATGGTTGTTTTGGTTGACTTAAAAACAAAATTTTAACTTGGAATTTTTGGGACGTTAAAAATAAAATGTGAAAATATAGGGGCATGTAGTATCGCTAAACTCACTTGAGCTGCTAACTTAACTCGTTCACCTTACTTATTATACTCAAAGACTTCTTAAGCTTCACCTTACTACCACTAAGAGATAGATAATGTCTAGCTCTTCCATGACATCACATTAGAACTTCATTCTCCCATGGATGGAGGGAAATGTGTCATTTCTCCTCTCTCTAAGTCATGATATGATGAAGGAATGTGTCATTTAACACTTACGTCCCTAAAATCTACATTCTTCTATTTTGACCACCATTTCACAAAGAAATAAATGAAACTTCTACGTTTTACACTTTTGTAGCATTTTCATTTCCAGCCCTCAAGGTTGACTATCTTGTCAAATGTAGTCCTTTTTTATTTATTTTCTATATTTAACTACAAAATGACTATTTTCTTTAAATATTTAATCCAAGCATCTCTTCAGTTAATTTTTTATACTTTCTTTATATTTTAACTAATTATTATTTATTACATTTTATTCTTAAGAAAATCACTAATAATTTATCTTATTTTATTTACAAAAATAGATATAAGTTTTTGAAATATATAAAATTACATAAATGAATATTTATACGAAAACTAAAACCGAAGCACAATAATAAAAATTGATCTTCTAACTATAAATTTTAAAATTCATAAATATTCAATAACTATTTTAATTTTTTCTTGATCGGCTTTGTATTATTTTCCTACATATTAAAATATATGGATAGATTCACATACACATAGAAAAAATACCATAATGATCAATAAAGTAATATATCTTTTCACGACGTTTTTGTTTTTTTATGTTTATGTTTTTGTTAAAAAAAACATACGATTGATATAGGCTCATGATTTGTTTAAAACCTGAATATATATATATATATATATATATATATATATATATATATATATATATATATATAGAGAGAGAGAGAGTTAGGTTCATATGAGACAATAGTATTTTGTGAGACAAGGAGACCAAATCTTGACCACTCATCTTGAATAATCTAAGGCTATAATTAAATCAGATTACACCACAAGGAAGTACAAGGAGGCGGTAGCATTTTTGCAATTAAATGGAACTTCAGGATTAGAATAAGGGCGCAGAGGGGCAGTAAGGGGATTTTACTGTCTATTTCATCGAGGTCGCAAAAAACACTTTGTATTCTTTCAAATCTTCTTCATTCTGATTCATAAAACCCTAATCTCGATACGAACAATAAAACCTGTTTGATTCAATCTCGATCATCAACATCTTTTGTTTCCTTCAGATTTAGATTTGAACGCTCTGATTTTATCAACCTTTCATGCTGATTTTGATTCTGAAATCCCTCGAGCATCAATTGATCCTGAATCAAAAGCATTCCAAATTTCTTATTCCAACAAATGGATACATAATCAGATTCAGATTAATTCATTCCAGGTAACGTATAATAGTATAATTTATCTGCATCATGATTCAAACATTTCTTTGTTTTTCTCACGTATAAAACCCTCCACCTCGATGAACACTAAAAATCCTTTTTTTTCCTGATCTACAGTTCGATTGGAGAACTGTTAAATCGAGATTAAGTTTTTATTTTAACAATTAGATTCCTCTCATGCTTAAACATTGTGATTACTCCAATTCTGATTACAAGAGAGATTTGGAATTAAAGAACCCTAAAAATCCTCTTTTTCACTATGATTAATATTATCAACTTTGTGATTCTGATTATGTTCCCCGATCAAGCTTTCAATCACATAGTATTACAGAATCAAAGAAATCGGATCAAGATCTCAAGAATACCTGGTTTAACACAATCAGATTCAAGTTCAACATAATCACATTCAAGTTCTAATTCTCATATAAAATCTCTTTTTTTTACTTCGCTTCATATCTACTCCAAATAACTATTTTTTTGTGTCAAAGAAGTCAAAGTAAAAATGAATAAACCATGATATATCTTTTTATATATAGCTTTCTTCACATTTCAAATTTGAATGTATAATATTCTACCGATTCTATGAATTTTAATGAGAATGCATACTATTCTACATATTTTAGTATCATATTCTACATATTTGTACCAGTTAAACACCTTGTAATTTTACATAAACCTTGCACTTCCATGAAGCACAGTATGCCAGATATTTTAAAATATGAATATGTGATATTCTAATTATTTTATAAATTGTAATGTGGAACGGATAGTATTCTACATATGTTAATATAATATTCTATATATTTTGTATATTTTCTATGGTATGTGCAATATTCTGCATATCTTAGTATAATATTCTATATATTCTGAATATATATTCTTGTTCTTTAACTCTTTCTCCCAATTTGTCATGTACATCACAATCATTTCCTAAACAGGTTGCGAACTCATGATTAATTTCTAAAATCTTCATTGAATTGAATGTGTGATATCATATTCTACATATTTTCACCAATTAAAGACCTTGCACTTTTATATAAACCTTGCACTTTTATATAAACCTTGAACTTCCACGCAATATAAAATCCTATATATATTTCAAAATATGAATTGTTATTACGTGATAGTTTGATAAGTCATATGGTACTTCTTAATTTGATCCATATGTTACATTGTTTGATTATTTTGATGATCGATTAAAAATATTAGTAAAATAGTGTTTAGTAACATAATATTCTATGTATTCTAATTTGTTTAAGTTAGCTGTTACTTCATAATTTGGTTTCGGGTGTTATTTTATTGATTAATCAGATGTTACTGTTTACTTTGATAAATCAGAACTAATTCATACACGAATGGCTTTATTGTGTAAAGTTAATGTCTTTATGTAGCACATTCTAACATTCTATATTTTCTTTTATCATAACTTGATGTATTATTCAAAGAACACTTCTTTATACTTTATTAGGAGAATGTATGATATTGATTATTATTGAAATGAAGTATATGATTAATAATGTTAATATTATAATATTCTAGATTTTATTTTATCATAACTTAATGTACAATTCAAAGAAAAGTTCTTTATATGCTATTTGGAGAGTCTATGATGTTGATTATTGTTAGAATGTAGTTTACGCTTTATAATAGCAATACTCTAGTTTTTTGTCAAGTATTTAATAGACAATTTCACATATTATTTTTGTTTATGGTATTTAGTGTGAATATTCTAGTATTTTGTTCTAAAAGAAGCATGATGTATATTTTGATGCAGATCAATTGAAAAGAATGACTAAATCAAAAGCAAAATATGTTGTTGATATTAAAACTATGAAAACAATGATAGTTCAATTGATATATCTTTATCAGAATGCGAAATAAAGGACAAGGTATAACATTCAACACATTAACGTATATGGATATTTGATATAAATACTCTAAGTTAACATATTATTAAGTGTTATATTCTTCTTTTCACGATGTTGATTATTCTTAGAATGTACATATTTTTATATTTGATTTTTATTAGGTTATAAAATGATGCATATGTTTTAGTTTTTTTGTGTTAATAAAGTTATGATATATGTTTTGATGCATTTGAAAATCTTGATTAAGAAACTTGGTATATGATGAAGGGAAGAGATTGATGGAAAAAGAAAGCATAAGGTATCCAAAAATAGAATTGATGGAAGTTTGGAGATGTGTGGTGGTGAATAAAATTCTTAAAATGTTACAAAACGTTTGATTTTTGTTATTACTTGACTGTAGTTTGTATATTTTGGGTATTTTGTTCTAGTAAATATTTGTTTACATTGATTCTACTTTTCATGATGCAGCCAAATTGAATGATCACCTAAACTAATTGAAGAAGCTAAGGAGTTTGCAAAATCTAACCGACTAAAGCATCTTAATTTGGTGCATGAAGCAATGCAGTGAAATGAAGATTGTTGATCTAATTGATAAAATATTTGCAAGAATTTAATGGTTAATGAATTTAGAGTCTTTTTCTCTTTGAAGATTGGCTATATTTTCTATATTTTGAATAACATGTATGGTTGAATGTTTGGTAAACAATAGTTATGGTTTGAAGGTTTGATGATTGGTGAATATTTAATAAAACAATATTGTGGTTGAACAATAGTTATGTTTTAAATGAAAATACATGTAATTTTTCACATATTAAACGAGTTTAAAAGTAAAGTCTTTATGTAAAATATTTTATTAGAATAATATTGTATGTTTTATGTTATAATAACTATATTTATAATATTCTAATAAAATAATTTCATGTGTTGTTCATTATCATCAATTGATGTTTATGTCTTTTTTAGAGTTAATAGTTTATGTCGTGTAATGGTAGTAATATCTTTCACATATTAGACGAGTTTAAAATTAAATTCTCTATGTAAAATATTCTATCAGAATAATATTGTATGTTTTATGTAATAATAAGTATATGTATAATATTCTAATAGAATAATTTTATGTGTTGTTTGTTATCGTCAATTAATGTTTATGTCTTTTTTTAGAATTTAAGTTGCTATTCAAGGTAAATTTTATAACTAGAGTGTATGATGTTTTAAAATAATTAGAATGTTGTAGTTTATGATGTATGATGTTTATAATCTAATAAAATAAAGTTCTAGGTTTTTTTTAAATAAGTTCATTTATTTCCATGAAAATAATATGTATACGTAGAATATTCTAATACAATTATGTTATATGTTATCAGTTTTCATAAATTTATTACATATATATATATATATATATATATATATAGGTTACCCTAGAACTTTATATATATATATATATATATATATATATATATATATATATTTAATATTCTAATAGAATAATATTATATGTTGTACGTTTTTATAATATATATGTAGAATATTTTAATAGAATAATATTCTATGACATTGTAAGTTATATCCAAAATATTCTAACACAATAATGCCTAATTAAATTTTGGCTTTTTTAATACTCAATGATATGATATTAATCTAGCTATTCAAAATATTCAATATTTTTTTAATGTGTTGTTAATATGTAATATTATAAACTTATATATAATATTATGAAATTTAAGTGTAGTATTCTAAATTATGTTGTATGGAATATTTTGATATTAAAGTGTAATATTCTAATTATGTTATAACATATAAAATGAACTTATATTACATAATATTCTAATATTATACGCAATATTCTGAATTTACATAACATTCTAATAGAATAATTTAATTAGGTTGACTATATTCAAGTTACAATTCTCATAGAATAAAGTTATAGGTTGTCTGTATCTGTAGAACATTCTAAATAGAATGTAACACAAAATGATTATATGAACATCAAATATCGAACTAGAATATAACAATACATATGTAAGAAATTAAAATAATGCACAATTTATTTGTAATTACCAATGTAAAAAATTAAACTTAGAATATAGTGTTATCGTTTTATTCAATTACCTCAAATACATCACTTGAAACCAAACAAAGCAAAATATAAACAAATTTACAACATCCCACTACATAAAATGAGACTCTCCAAGAAATTATTATCAAGCCACATTTCTCTACAATTCCATTCAAGGGTTACCTAAAAATTTGTAATGATAGAAAACATGAAAGTTTTAGCTAATTTCATAACTGTATGTACCACTTTACACTGTGAAAGAGATCTGCTGGGTATTGAGATATATATTTGATGCAATAACTATGTTTAAAGTTGCACAAATATGGAGAACAATTTCATCAAGAAAGAAATAAGGAGAGTGCATGGACTAAATTAAACCAACATCCTCATTACAGATTTCGATTCCGAAGATGAACCAAGTCCTCATTATCCATAAACTACTTAGCCACTTTAACTCTTTATGGAACAAGGACAATTGAAACAAACATGTCAATATACTTCTTGAAGTTCTCATCATTAATTAATGGTGGCAAGATATGGATAATATGCTTCTTCCAACACACGCACTGAACATTCGCATTGATAAACAGTTGTATGTCATTCAATCACTGACAAAAAGAAGAATTACACTAGTCATCACTAAGTTAAGAAAAATCATCTTGGAATTTGGGGTCAATATCATTAAATAGTAACAAAGTTTAAGGGTTGGAAGGAAGGAATGATATATTAGACTCTACATCAGACTCTTTATTCATTCAGGACTTTCATCAAACAGCTAGAGTGCATGTATAATATACGAGAATTGGCTCAATAACAATAATAGTTATGTACATACCTCATTGATTTTATAGAATGAGCACAATATAACTCAAAGATACGTTGTTTTGCTTGCTTCTCTTCAATAGCAGAAAAAACCAAAAGCTTGAAATTGATAATCAATGGCTGAAATCAAATATCTAGAATGATAATAGATCTAAGATGAATTTAAATTGCTAAAACACTTGATTTCAGAGTAAAACTCGAATCATCAATCTGATGGAAATCGATATCAGTTGATGATCGATTATTGATATTGATGAATGGTTAAAAATCAATGATTTGAAATTAAAATTGAAGCTTGAAGTAGAGTAAAAATCACAGTTTGAAAGATCGATAGTAATTGTTGAAAATGAAGATTATTAGAAATCGTCTGAACACTTGAACCTCTACCTTGGATTAAATCGATGATCACAGAGCTAAAATCGATAACAATCTTGAAATGAGTTGTTGGTGTCGATAGATGAACATGAACCTCAATCACTCAGATTATCAATTGGGGATGTAAAAGAATGAAGAATGGAAGAATTAAAGAGATAGAAGATCGATCAGATTGAACTGGAGACCAAGGAATATTGATCTGGTAAATATCTTGGTAGAAGAATCGAAGCAGATGATTTCTTGATGATGTCAATGACGTTAACATTATATCTGATCATCTTAAATTTAACCTAGAGACTAATCTACCCCTAATTAACTAATCAATTAGATTAATTAGTGTTAATCACTTTTTTTATGAGCCACAAGATTAGTTTTGATCAAAGGCTAAGATTTGGTCCCCCTGTCTCACAAAATATAGGTGGTCTCAAATGAACCTCTACCTATATATATATATATATATATATATATATATATATATATATATATATATATATATATATATATATATATATATATTCGGGTTAGGTTATAATGTGGATAGATAACTATTGTATGGACGTATGGACATTGCTATTCTATGTGAATTACTAAGAAATAGGTTGTTTAGTAATGTGAATATGTTCAACTTCACACAACTATCATCATTTTCATGCATTCTCACTAATTCTTATATTTTTGTTCTCACGCATCGTTTTTCACTCATTTTCATTCTTACAAAATACGATTCAATAAACATTCTGACAGAATGAGAATAATAATAAAAAATCTATAATAACCTCATAGACGATTTAATTAGTGAGAATGTGTGATAATGACAATAGTTATGTAAGATTAAAAGTATTCATATTATCAAACAACATATTTTATTTGTCATTCTCACAGAATAACACTGGCCATACGTCTGCACAATAGATGTCAATCCACATTTGTACCTCTCTCTCTCTCTCTCTATATATATATATATATATATATATATATATATATATATATATATATATGTGTGTGTGTGTGTGTGTGTGTACAATAATAATACGAAAAATGAAAAACTAAACGTTCAAAGAAATGAAGGCTAAAAATGAAAACCAAAGAATGAAAAAAGAAAAAAAAAACATTTAAAATTGCCAAAACAAGAAAACATGTAGATAAAAATGTTTAAATTGACGAAATTACATATTGGTAAATTAATTGATATAATTGTTATAAATGAGCTTTTCAATGAAAATAATATATATTTTTTTTCATTTTTTCATTTTTTTCCGAATGCTTTATTCCGAACTTCATTTCCAAAATGTTTGTGCCCTAGGATTCCACCAACAAATTTTCTAAGGCATCTATCCTACAAAACATTTTGCTTATCCATTTCGTTACCCTTTTACTTGTTCGACCAACCAATATTTGTTATGTCATTTCGTCAATTACTATGTTTGAAAGCTTGCATGACATTAAGTTCAAAAAGTACATTTTGAACATCTTAAATATAGAATTTAGGAAGATTATAAATTTGACGATGATATATTTATTTTTTGTATATTTATAAAATCGCATCAAAAATCTGTAGTAAAATATTATGTGGGGTTATTAAGACATCTCCAAAAGTTTACATAATTTCTATTCGCACATTTGTAATTACAAAAATTGCAGTGGTTGTTCTGTAACATATGTTTTTAATTTGAAATCATAAGAGAAAAATATAGGGACTGAATTTGTAAATACTGTTTCAATTCTGTAACATATGTTTTTAATTTGAAATCATAATAATAAAAAATGGAGATTGGCAAGCTGAGAAAAATATAGGGACTGAATTTGTAAATACTGTTTCAATTCTTAATTCAAAAGAGAAACCCAAATATCTTCACAAATTTCTTCCCCTGTTTTCTCGTTCGATTCTTCACTTTTTTTCGCAATTCCAGTAGGCAGTCCATTGATTTCTCAATATTTTTATAATGCTTAAGTTTGTAACCTTTCTAGGTCGTTCAAAAGTCTGAATTTATGTCTCTAATCAAAGTGATGGTTGTATGATTTTAATCATCGTTATTTTCCCTAATTACACCTATTTATAATTCTAAAAAAACTGATATAATTAGTTAATTATAATATATATCATTTATTTTTGAGTTATCACCAAGTTCCCCCCTTCGAAAAATTTCATCATATCTCGTTCGGTTTCCCATTTCACATTTGATCCCTTAGTATCTCCAATCCAAAAATCACTTATCCAACTCATTCCTTAACTACAAATGGTCCAACAACAAAGACTCATTTTACCTTTAACAAAATACACTACCTCCTTCTATGAGGACACCTTCAACATGACTTCGTCTCCGACTTGAAACACTATTGGCTTCCTACGTTTAAGAGTGGGTTAGGGAAGGAGGGGGTGTTACACGTGAGCTATAATAGATTTCTTATTGTTATTACTATAAAACATTTTAAAAAAACATGTACTTCTATATATGTTTTGCGAGAATATAAAAAATATATTTTTATAACACAAAAATAATCTTTGGTTTTCAACAATAAAGTAATATCATATTTAACATCATTGGTTCTAATTTGTCATTATCACTAATACTTTGAAATAATAATTATAAACTCATTTTATCAAAATCAATTATCAAACATTTCATTAATGTTATTTACAACAAAATAATAAGCGATAGAAACTAACATAATATGTAACAAATAGCATAAAATACATGTTGAATAATGTTCTCTTGGAAAGAAAAATAGATTGTCTAAACATAAAAAATAAAAAAAATAAAAAAAAAAAAAAAAAAAAAAACATTGTAAAAATACATACATGTTAATTTCTCTAACTGATAAACAGTCTGAAGACTGATTTACCCAAAGCTCATGAGAACTAATTATCAGTTTCACTTCATCATCTTATGATTATAATAATATTCACAACACATAAACTTAAAAAAAAAAAAAAAAAAAAAAAAAAAAAAAAAAGTACACCTAAAAAGACATACTAAAATTTGAAACTCTGTTAAAATGTAAAACTTTACATGCACCCAATTTGAGTTTACTTGCATTTGCATTTTGAAAAAAAATGCAATTTCTCTCTTACATCTATGAAACCAATTACATAACCCTTCAAACGCTACCAATATAATATATCATTTTGTGTTGATATACATGCAATATGCAAATTACTCTAACTGGTAAATAACTTGAAGACTAATTTACTCAAAGCTCATGAGAAGTAATTATCAGTTCCACTTTATCATCTTATGATTATAAAAAAAAAAAAGATGCATAACACATAAATTTAAAAAAAAATGATCTCAAGTATATCTTTAAACGCATACAAAAATTTGAAGCTCGGTTAAAATCTAAAACTATACATGCACCAAATTTGAGTTTACTTGCATTTGCATTTCGAAAAAAATGAAATTGCTCTCTTACATCCATGAAACCACTCACATAATTCTTCACACCCTACCAATATAATCTATCATTTTGTGTTGACATACATCCAATATGCAAGCTACAATGTTCTTATATAGGATAAATATTTCGTTTAACCCATCAATTAAATAACATGATATGAAGAGTTTTGAGAGTTACAAATCATACACTTCAATTAATCATCAATTAAACTGTATAAGTTGAATAGTATTGAGAGTTACAAATGAATGAAGTTCAAGCAAAAATGTTTGCTTTATAAGATACTAGACGAATTCTCTCGCGTTTCGTGGCCGCAGGTTTAAAATAAATTGTTAGTATATTGAAAAATATATGTTTATAATGGTTATGTTATTGACATTAACGTGGACATAATATTTTTACACTACTTTATATATATACATATATATATATATATATATATATATATATATAATCTCAACTATTTTGAACAATAATATTCATTGATATATATATATATATATATATATATATATATATATATATATATATATATATATAATCTCAACTATTTGTGAACAATATTATTCATTGATATCAACCCACCTTCCTCATTAATAAAATTAAATATAATTATCTATTTAGTATTATTTTTAATAATTTTTATGATTGATTAATTTAAATTTTTAATTATGCAATTATTTTCTAATTTTATTAATGATGTTCATTTAAAATACAATTTATTTGTAGCTAACGTTATGTAATTTAAAATTTGATGTTATTATCATTTAAAATCATTGTTCAATAATTTTAAATCACTTATTATTATTAAGATAAAGAAGACTTTTAAGAAACACTTAATATTATTATTCAAATATGAAACATATACTAAATAATAAAGTGATAAGATTGACAATTTGCATTTCAAAAGAGACTTGCATGGATAATATGACATATTCATGATTTTTATAATTTGATTTTATTATTTATAACTATTGTTCGTTAATTTTAAAACCACTTATTATTATTAATAAGTGAAAGAAAACTTTCAAAAAACACTTATTATTATACTTAAAATGTTAAACATATAATAAAATATAAAGTGATAAGATAGACAGTTTGCATTTTAAAAGAGACTAACATGGATAATAAGGATAATATGGATAATATGATACATCCATGATTTTTTATTAATTATTGCTTTGAAGCAACACAAACATACAAACATATATACAATATTTAATTAAATGTTACCTATATCACATTCCATAATATATGATCGATAACATGAATCTAAAATTTACATTAAATTTTCAACCACAACATACAATTTTTGTCTTAAAAGAATATTTAAACCAAGAAAAAAAACCAGAATTAGTATATAACAAACTTTAACATAACAACATGGCTCAAAAAATGGTCCAAAGCCCTCAAACCAACACAAAAACCTTTATGCTTGTTTTCTTTGTGAATTTTGTATGTGATTAGTTTTTGTGTGTCTACTCAAAGAGATTGGAATTTTATAGTAGAATGTCCATTAATTGCTTATTAAACATATTATATAAGTTTTAAAACCTTTGAATGATTAATCATTATTAAGAGACTTTAGAGTGTTATTCATTCAAATAGGATGTTTCAAATGAATATGGTTTGAGTAAAAATGTCTCATTGTAGTTTCAAATGAATGTGGTGAAATGAAAAATGTTTCCTTTATAAGTATACTAGACGAATGTCTGCGCGTTGCACAGAAACACCTATATAGTTGATATATATATATATATATATATATATATATATATATATATATATATATATATATATATATATATATATATATATATGTTTTTTAAGTATAACAATAGCGTTGTTAAATTTGATATAATGATTCGTATGCTAAATAGATATAATATATTGATTATTTTGAATTATATGATAATATATACATGTATTATAATTGCATAATCTGAATTGTTTGAATGACTTCTATCCGCGAGTTACTCATGAATAAAATTAAATATAATACATGGTTTAATGTTATTTATAGTTGTTGTTATTTTTAATTGATTTTTTAAAATTTATTTGCTTAACGTTTTAATTTCTATTATTATAATTATTTAAAACATCAAACATTTTTATTTTATTTTAAAGGTAACAATATAATCATTTATATAGAGTTAATTTTCACTATTATTATTGTAAGTTATTTTAAGCTACTTATTTGAAAACTTTTAACGATTATGAAAATATCTTTAGGAAATATTTTAGTTAAATTGATATTATAATTTACTTTTTGCATTTAGCACTATAATTTATCACTTTTAACCATTCACAAAATATTTTTTGGGTTTTTTTAAGTGGAATGAGATTTATATTTAAGTTGACACTGTAATGGTATATTTAAATTCATAGTTCAAGTATTTTGTCCAAAGTGTTCAAAAGTTATAGCTCTAAATTGATAATGACTTACATACAACAACATATTAAATCTAATAAATTAAATATAATATGTTAAAAGTTAAAGACATAACTTTATAAATAGAAGTAAATATATCATTCTAATATTGAAATTTAGTTTATTTAAGATTACACTTTAGGTTTGATATTTATTTAACCTTATTAACCAACTTATAATCATTATTAGAAATACTCTATAATTTATCACTTTTAACTATTTACAAAATATTCTTTAGGTTGTTTAAGTTCAACTAAAATTTATATTTAAGTTGACTCTGTAAAGTTATATATAAATTAATAATTTAAGTATTTTATACAAATTGTTCAAAAGTTGTAGCTTTAAAATGATAATGGTTTAGATCCAACAATATATTAAAACTAAGAAATTAAGTATAATATGTTAAAAGTTAAAAAAACATAAATTAATAAGTAGAAGTAAAAATATTCTTCTAATATTGAAATTTAGTTTATATATGATTACACTTTAGGTTTGATATTTATTTAACCTTATTAACCAATTTATAATCATTATTAGAAAAAAATTGAAAAGTCATGGGAGTTTCAAATGAATGTAGTGATATGATATGATATGATATGATATGTATATATATACATACATACATACATACATACATATATATATATATATATATATATATATATATATATATATATATATATATATATATATATATAGATATAGATATAGATATAGTACTAGGCGAATACTCATGTGTTGTGCAAAATACGACTATATAATTGAAATATTTATAAATATATGTTTTTTAAATATAACAATGATGTTGTTAACATTGATATAATGATTTTTATACTACGTTGATATAAAACATTTATTATTTTGAATAATAAGATAAAGTAGACATCTATAAAAATATATAATTTCAGATGTCTAAATGATATATACCCACGAATTACTCATGAATTAAATTAAACATAATATGTGGTTTAATGTTATTCATAGTTGTTCTGATTGCTTTAAAAGAAAAAAAAATAGTTTTTAAACATTTTAATTTTTATCATTGTAATTATTTAAAACATCTAACATTGTTTTTGTTTTTAAATGTAAGAATATATATATATATATATATATATATATATATATATATATATATATATATATATATATATATATATATATATATATATATATATAATGTTACTTTTAAGTTTGTTGTTGTAAGTTATTTTTAAGCTACTTATTTGTAAACTCTTAATAATTATAAAAATAAATTTTGAAATATTTTTATTTAGTTTGGAATTACAATTTAGGTTTTCCATTTTATACAACTATTTATAACTTTTGGCTAATAACAAAATAATCTTTGGAATTTATTATAAGTTTAGTCGAAATATTCATTTATGTTAACCCTTTATTGTTATATTTAAATTAGCAATTTAATTATTCTACAAAAATTATTTAAAATTTGTGAGTTTAAAACGATAATGGTTTACATAAAAAAAATCCAAACTAATAAGTTAAGTACATGTTAAAAGTTAAAGACATAATTTTCTAAGTAGAAGTAAAATATGACATTTTAGTATTGAAGTTTAGTTAATTTAATATTAGAAATTCGGTTTTGCATTTAGTTAACAATATTAACCAATTTATATTTGTTAGAAAAAAATTAAAAGGTCATGAGAGTTTCAAATGCATGTGGTAAAGAAAACTGATTATTTTATAGTATAGTATAGATATAGATATAAAAATATAGATATATAGATATATAGATTTTGCATCAAAAATTTGAATGTTTTTAGATTTTAACTTTAAATAAAAAGTGAGTATTTATAATTTTTTTAGGAGTACAGGTTAAAGTTATATTTTAATCTTTTCTTGGAAACGACAAATAAATTTATAAATATAAAAGACCTAAGCTTATAAAGTAACTAAGCAAGGGCGAAAGAAAAGGGACAAGGTGGTTGAACATAAAAGAAGAGATACTCTGCAATCTGCCAAATTACAAGAAAGCTTTCTACACCTATGTTTATACCATACAAATGCTAGTGACATAACATTATCAACAACTTTTTGAAGGAAAAGACGATATATTGTTATAGATTTTATTGTTCCTATGTAACGTTCTGTTTCGAGATAATTCTTAATTCAATTTTTGGGTCGTGATTTGATCAGGTAGAGGTCTCAAGCCTCAAAGGATTAAGCATTGATCCAGAGAGACAATGCCCTTAGGCTATGAGTTAAGATTTTGGGCTAATGGCAAAGTTAGCTATCATCAGAAATTGGGCTTGCTGACTCAGGCTTATCGTGGCGCGGTGAATGGTTTACCGCGGTGTGGTGGATGTTGTAGCCCAAGCCCATGAAGATTAGGGTTTCTTTTGTATTTAAAGGCATTAACTCCTTGGCTAGGTCATTTTTTCAGCCTCCATTTTCCCCAACTCGAAATCCTAGCCTCTCTTCTTTCTTTCATCTCTTGTCCTTGTCATATCTTATTGAAGTGTTTCATTTTAGGTATTTTGAAGGAAGTCTATCATCACTTGGAGCATGGGTGTGTAATTCAAAAACATATCTAACATCTTGTGCATCACTTAGACCTTTGTAAGTGTTCAAGTTCCTAACTTTGTGTCGTAAGCTTCCTAGATCGAGCATTTTATGGTTTTTATGTCCCTTTTGTTTTGGTGATTGGAGTTCATGGAAGAACTCCAAATAAAGCTTACACCTTTATCTACCTATGATGTTCCCAGACTGTTTCATCTTGTAGATCTAGAACTTGAGTGAGTTTTGGAACCATGTTTGAGATAAAGGTCATATTTTTCTCATATTGACCTAAAATGGTAAAGGACATGCATATCCATAAAGTTAGAATTTTTATGAATCATTTGGGTGCAAAGAAGCTTTCTGGAAAGTATAAGTTGTAGACTTAAAGGATTAAACACTTAATGAAGAAAGCCACTTCTGAACGAAACTGTGGCATGGACAAGAAAGGCCTATGACGTGATTGGTTTATCCTGACATGGACACGACGTGACCAAGGGTTCTTCACGACGCGACGATAGTTGACCTGGTTGACCATTAACTCATTGATTATTAACTGTTGTATCTTGACCAGTTTGACCTTGGGTCAAGCATGAAGGTTTTGGGTTATTGATTAAGGTTTGATCGTTATTTGGTGATAGTCGGTTCGCGGGTTTGATCAATGTGAGGATTTAAGAGTGTAGCGGTGTTTCTCCAACTTTGTGATTCAGATGAGTCTTCTCACTATGTCGTGTATGACATTTTATATTCTCTATATGGTAGGATATAGGTACTTTTAGAGTACATGTATGTTAGTTGACTAGGATAACTCCTTGGTGTGTATGTGAGGTATAGGACACCTGGTGTCATGATACGCTAGACCGGTATGGTCTTGCCTGTGGATTGTATGATACTGTTAGGTATCAAATTTTTTTAGGCAAATGATAGTATTGGTTGGTCGTGGAGTGGATACCCTAGGGGTTGTATGCAGTTTAAATTATATGGCCTGAGAACTCTTAGTCTAAAGCCTTATTGCATGGTTCTTGTTTGATATATTGGTTTTGGAAGGGATTATCAGTTCGATTGTGTATCTGATTCCCGATTACATATGACTATAATTCATGAGGCGATCGTCAATATTAGCACTAGCCTCGATTTAGTTATGTACATGAATTATATGAAAGACCAAGATGTAGCCCCTGATAATTATATGAAAGATCAGGATGTAGCCCTTGGAAATTTATGTAGTGGCAAGAGTTCCAGTGGATGATTTATATGATTAGTATGTGTGCTTTATGCATGTTTAAAGGAGAGTTGATAGATTGATGTTGGAGCCAAGAAATTTGTTAGTATACATCGTATGTATGGTGAAATATGTGGTATACTAGAGAACTCACCAAGATTTATGCTTACAGTTTTGGATTAAAATGTTTTGCAGGTTTGTCAGAAGAGCTCAACTGGTCTATATACTCGCATTGAAGATATTGATTTTTGTTGTTTTGCTATTCAACTCTGTTAATCTTATGTTTTTCAAACAAATGAATTTTACTTAATGATTTAAAGTAAATGATTTCATTTGATAACTTATTTTAAATGAAATATCTCTTTTGTAATTTGGGGAAGTTACATCCTAGCTTTCCAAAAATACCATAAAAACAATACATAATGGAAGATGCCTTTATTACAAGCACTCTTCATAGTTACATTAATACATTCCATGGTTATAATAAATAAGAATAGCGAAGGGGATTCACCTTTCCAAAAAACCATTGTAATCGAGAATTCGTTTCTAGGGGACCTATTACCAAGAATTGATGCTCGTGAAGATGCAAGAGACGATTGGATCCAAATTCTCAGTTTAGAGCCAAATCCTATTTGTTCCATAGTAGAGTCAATGTAGCCACAATTTATTAAATCAAATGCTTTCTCGAAGTTTGCTTTTAAAAATAAACATCTTCTTTTTTGCTTTCTTTGACAAAGAGCAAAGCTTGTTTATTATTAAAGGGCCCTCAAGGATATTTCTTCCTTTGATATATGTGGATTGAACATCTCGATCACAAAAGAAATTATGTTTCTATGTCTTGATGCAAGATTTTTTGCAATAATTTTATACATCGACAAATTGTGACTAATGGGTCCCTAAGGGTTATGGGGTCTTTAGGATTTGGGATGAGTGTGATAAATAAATTATAACTCCAAAACTATTTCAATAGTTCTTAAAATTCTTTAATTTTTTCAATTAAATTTATAAATTTATAATTCTAATAACTATTGTATACAATTATTTCTACTTTCTATACAAAATAAATTTATAGTTTTCAGCTTTTAATTTTAAGTTTAAGCTAGAAATCATATTGCATGTATTTGTGTGAAACATATGATGGGTTTTTAGCACTACATCAATCCTATGGTGTACATGCAAACCCTAAAGCTTTGGATCTAGCTTGCCTAATGAACATGCAATAATCATCCAAAGCTCATAAACCCTAGATCTAGCAAACAATAATCGAATTAACACAATAAAAGGGTTTAGATATTACCTTGATTGTTATGTAGTAATAACAATCTCAAATCCTCTTGATCTTGACATTTGAAAGCTTAGTGCCTCAAATGTTGCATCTCTAATGGAGTCACAAACACCATGAGCAACAAGATGACCTAAGAGAAGGAGGAGGAGCACCAAAAACATCCAAGAACCCTTAGGGATTACTTCACCACGTTTTTGGGGTCTTAGGGGTTCATTATATAGGTAGGCTATTAGGGTTTTCCTAGGAAACCCTAATTTGACTATTTAGGCCCTAAGCAACCCATGGACTCCCTCATTAGAGGCCTTGGACAAATTCTTATGGTTTTCCCCATAGATTTCGTCCACTCCAACTTGTATGGATTCCATTAGCCCATTTATGCAACTATCTTATAATTACACAATCAGTCCCCTTTATTTAATTAATCTCTTTTAGCCAGGAAATTAATTCTTATTAATTCTTGACTAATATGAATTAAACAATATGTGACATACCCAAAATCACGGTCGGAAAAGACCGGTTTCATTTATGCTTTTAAAATAATTTCAGAGTAAATCCATTGATTTAAAAGAGTTGTGGAATTTGTTCCCAAACAAAATATGATAAAATAATATTTATCAAAGCATTTCGTAAGGAAGTATATTTTCATTAGATAATCAAAACTCGGGATATCATGTTCCGATATAGACACAAAAGCATAAACGGCATATTATAAGCCTTACAACAGTTATATACAACTACAGGTCTATAAACAAACCAACTTGATGATTCATCCATCTTATGCCCTCGCGCCACTACCTGTAATGCAAATAGGACTGAGTGGGTCAAGCTTGGGAGCCTGGTAAGCATATAGAGTTTTCAACCCACAATAATAATTATATTTAATTTCACCAACCAACATTAACCCGATTACCCATTCCTGTTAACCTCACTTCATGTCCCTAAAACAACATCTATTACGAGGGACCTAATCTAGGATTTTCATCGGGATGGACACTACTGCCAAGGGGTTTCCTCAGCAATGAATGTCCTGAGGCAACCATGAGGGGGATAGAGTACACTGGTGAACACATCGTTCACAACACCTACAGGTTATGAACCTGCCACCGTTCCACTGGACAGTCTAGAAAGAGTCCGTGGTCGACATCCATACTCCGCTACATCACTAGATTTACAACATCAACATTGAGGCCTCTCATCATTTTATTTAATCACACATCCACTATCTACCCATGTTCTACCCAACATCTTTGTAGATATATATATATATATATATATATATATATATATATATACACACAACATAAAACATGTATAAAACATTCAATCAATACTCATTTCAAATAACACATAACATATAAACACACAACACATATTTTATAGAAAATACTTCGTATTTATGTGTTAGAAGAAAGTAACTACACACTCACTTGATCAGAAGATGATCGGACAGCACTACGGCTCTAAGAGTAGAAGTTCTTCTATAAAACTATGATCTCTTCACACAACTGGCTTCTCGCAAGCAAAGCTTCAGCTCGGAAACTCTTTTCTTCTCGGGATCTTCGGGCTTCGGGACTCTCTTCGGGTCTCGGGATTGATACCGAAGCTTCGAGGTATAAGTTGCACACAAAACGAGGTAATACGGAGGGAGAAACTGAGAAAGGAACAACCAAACACGGCTGCCCCTTTGATTTCTATTTATAGGTAAAAAATGTTATGCTTACGTCGTGAGCCTCTTATACTCACGTCGTGAGCTTGATCATTATCCAGTGCGTCATTGCAACTTGCCTGCTCACGTCGTGAGGACCCTGCTCACGTCGTGAGTTCTGAGAGACCTCGAAGCATGTGTTCCGAACTTCGGAAATTCATATCTTTTGCATACGAGCTCCGTTTTCGACGTTATTTATATCCACATGTAGGTGAGATTGTGCTCTATAACTCTCGTTTAGACTCCGTCGGCTAATTTTGACTTTAACATATATTATATTATTTTAGTAGGCTGGGACAGGAAAGCTCTATTAGAAAATCATATCTTCTTTATCTGACGTCCGTTTTCGTCTGTCTGTTCACCGTTGGACTACTATCGACGAGATTTTCGATTCGCATTTAGATTGTTTCGGCCAAATATCACTCGATCTTAATTTCAGGATTTGGGTTGCATACTGCTGAGCTGAAACTTAGAAAAATCATAACATCCTCATACAAAGTCAGATTTGGACGTTCTTTTTATGCACGCTCACGGTTAACATATTCTACGACTTTCGCTTAGATCACTAAGGCTAGATATCGCTCTATCTTAAATTCATATTTTACATCATACAACGTCGTGTCGGTTCTGTCACGAAACTTCGATAGGTCATAACGTCTTTGTTATAACTTGAATTTTGGCATTCTTTATATATTTGGAAACCTTGTCACGACCACTACCACATCCTTCATAGATATCAGGTTTATCTAACATTTCATTTTGATGCTTATTTTTATCCTTAATTCATTTAAGTCACACAATTAAGCACAAAACACATAATACGCAAATAATACATCTTTATTATTTCAAGACGGGTTACAAAGGTTAACCAAGACTATTACATCGACATTCATGACTAGCCTAGAAACACAGGCGTTACAATTCTCTCCCCCTTAGCATGATTCCGTCCCCGGAATCACACATCAACAAACAAATGCGGATAACAACCCATCATGTCACTCTCCGTTTCCTAAATGAGATTTTGCCCATTCGTATGTTTTCAACAGACAAGCACTAATTCGACCATCTTGCATCACAACTTCTTAGTCTTTTAGTCAACGATTGCCTCTGGTTCTTCAATTAACCTCTTGTTTTCATCAATTCTTAACTCAGAAATTGGAATTATGTCGGGAACTTCTCCCATGAACCTCCTCAAATAACACACATGGAAAGTGTTATGAATTCCATTCAGTTCTTCAGGTAGTTCTAGCTTGTATGCTTGATTCCCAACCCTCTGAAGAACTTTGAACGGTCCAATAAACCTTGGACTTAATTTTCCCCTTTTTTCCAAATCTTATAAGCCCTTCCACGGCAAGACTTTAAGCAAAACCGAATCTCCAACTTCAAAAGTCATCGGTCTTCGCTTGTTGTTAGCATAGCTCTTTTGACGATCCTGAGCTGCTAACATTCTCTCCCTAATTATTTTCAACTTTTCAACAGTTTGATGGACTATCTCAAGTCCCATAAACTGCTTTTCCCCAGCCTCAAGCCAACAAGACGGCGTACGACACTTCTGTCCGTACAAAGCTTGATAAGGTGCCATCTTTATGCTTGAGTGGAAACTATTATTGTAGGAAAATTCTACCAAAGGTAAATGTTCATCCCAGTTATCTTGGAATTCCAGGGTACATGCTCTCAGCATATCTTCAAGTGTTTGTATCGTTCGTTCTCTCTGACCATCAGTCTGTGGATCGTAAGTTGTACTCAAACACAACTTGATACCCAATTCCTCTTGTAGACTTCTCCAAAATCGCGAGGTGAAACAGCTGTCAGATGTGACACAATCATTAACGAAGCACCGTGAAGCCTCACAATTTCCTTCACGTAAGAATTTGCAAGCTTATCCATAAACCATTTCTCATTGGCTACTATGAAATGCACACTCTTAGTGAAGCGATCAACGACCACCCAAATCATGTCGTGACCATTCTTTGTTATGGGCAGTTTAGTGACAAAACCCATAGCAATGTCTTCCCATTTACCCATAGGCACATGTAAAGGTTCTAAACTCCCGTATGGTTTCTGATGTTGTGCCTTAACCCGCGCACATGTCACACACTCCGCCACGTACTTTGCAATATCAAGCTTCATCGTCGGCCACCAGTAATAGGGTTTCAGGCCCCTAAACATTTTAGTGCTACCAGGATGAATCGAGTACATGGTTTTGTGAGCTTCTTCCATCAGAAGATCTCTTATTCCTCCTGACTTAGGTACCCAAATACGATCTTGGAATACCTTCAGTCCATGACCGTTTGTGCCAAACACCAACGTTTTGCCCAAACGTTCCTCCTTTCGGTCATTCTTCTCAGAAGCTTCTTCTTGAGCTTTCTTTAGACTCTCCACAATTATCGAGACAACTTCTATTCTCTACGCTCTTGGCCTTTTTCTTTCAAGATTGACTTTCCGACTGAGAGCATCAGCGACAACATTTGCTTTACCAGGTTAGTAAAGTATCTCACAGTCGTAGTCCTTAAGTAACTCTAGCTAGCGTCGTTGCCTCATACTAAATTCTTTCTGATTAAAGAGATATTGGAGACTCTTATGATCAATGAAAAGTTTGCACTTCGAGCCATAAAGGTAACGCCTTCATATCTTTAGAGAAAATACTACCGCTGCCAGCTCCGAATCATGAGTGGGGTAGTTCTTTTCATGCGCCTTCAGTTGTCGAAACGCATATGCTATCACCTTTTCGCTTTGCGTCAAAACACAACCCAACCCAACACCAGACACATCGGTATAGACAGTGAAGTCTTCAACTCCATCGGGTAGAGAAAGAATCAGTGCCTCACATAGCTTCTTCTTTAGCAGCTCGAATGCTTCTTTGTGTTTATCACTCCAAGCATAAGTAGCTCCTTTGTGATTCAAAACTGTTAAAGGAGTAGCAATCGAAGAAAAGCCTTGGATAAACCTTCGGTAAAATCTAGCTACTCCCAGAAAGCTTCAGATCTCCGTGGGACTTTTCGGTTGTTCCCACTTCATCAAAGCTTCAATATTTGCTGGATCAACCATTATCGCTTCTTGGTTGACCACGTAATCCAAGAATTGGACTTCTTGAATCCAAAAATCACATTTGGAGAACTTAGCATATAGCTTCTCCTTCTTCAAGACTTCCAACACTTCTCGCAAGGCTCTGCCATGCTCCTCTTGGCTTTTCGAGTAAATCAGAATGTCATCTACGAACACTATCACAGATTTATCAAGGAACGAATTACAAACTTTGTTTATTAAATCCATGAATGTTGTTGGAGCATTGCTTAGTCCAAACGACATAACCAAAAACTCGTAGTGTCCATATCGTGTTCTGATGATACCACTTACACATATATGCCTTTCCAAGCCATACTCCACACAACCTTCCGGTCTATGTGTCTCAAGGGACTTTCATCCCAACCCGGTAAACCTTTTGGTCCTACCCGTGACGACCTTCCGATCCATAACTCTCCTACCTTCCGGTCCACATCATAATGCCTTCCGGCCCATAACATAATGCCTTCCGGCTCATATCGAACATAGCATACAAATCACATACATAGCGCATACGAAACATGAAACTCATACAATGCATATATCTCATAACATACTAGACCTTTCGGTCACACATAGGTACCCTTCCAGGTACAGTATAGTGAGAAGACTCACCTTGGGTATCTCGGATGATCTCGCACACGAATCTACTGGTCTAGCCCCCGCCTAATCACATACAAAATATCCTCAATAAGTAATGGATCTCAAAGGCTAGATTAAACGCGCTTCAATGATCCTTCAGAAAGGTAAAAGACCATTTTACCCCTCCTTGACTCAAAAGTCCAACTGTTGACCGAAATCCTAAAAGTCAACGAAAGTCAACGATCACAGCTGACCCTACTCGCCGAGTGGACTAAGGTGACTCGGCGAGTACATGCCTGTCCTCTTCGCCCCTGGTTCTCCCTTGACTCATTGAGTCAACCCTAAATTCCACGGGTCGACACTGATCGCGAGTCGCGGGGCAACCCGACTCAAGTCGTCGAGTCCTCCCATGGACTCGGCGAGTACATGCTGTGCACACACTTAAAAGACCTTCTGAGGTCAGATCTGTTCCTCTAATCCATAGATCTCACCTTTCCAACCACCATATGACCATATATGATGATTTAGCCCCAAATACCTTAACCCAAGTTCATGACCTCCATTGTTCTTCATAAAGCTTGAAGAATAAGGCTCTCTGGACTTCTATGGATCCAGATCTAAAGTCTCATCATGAGAAGGGACTATTTGGACCTCCAATCGACTTAGAAAAGGGCACAAGAAACCCTAAAACCATATATCTTTCCCAAAACATAAGAGTCGAAGTAATACCTCAAATGAAATGGTCTTAGCTTCAAATCCTCAAAATAACAACCTCCTTTGTTTTCCCTTGGCTAGAAACTCCTTCTTCTTGCTAAACAACACCACAAAGGTCAAGAATGGCTTCTTCTCTCTCTCTCAAAACGCTCTAGCACTCTAGGGTTTCTCTCACTGGACTGGTGGCCACAAATGACGGCCATAAGGGCCTTTAAATAGGGCGTAAACCCGAGAAATTAGGGTTTCATTAAACAGCATGGACTCACCGAGTCCACTAATGGACTCGCCGAGTCCCTCATTAATCAGACCACTCCAATCGCGATCCAACTCGGCAAGTCGGGGATCCTACTCGCCGAGTTTCTCTCCAAAAATTCAATATAAAAGAATAAAATAATATACCTGGGAATCCGGATGTTACAATTCTCCCCCACTAGAATCAGACTTCGCCCTCGAAGTCTCTCTCAGCAAATAACTCTGGGTACTGCTCACGCATCTCTAACTCCGGCTCCCAAGTCAGCTCGGACCCCTTCCGATGTTGCCACTGGACCTGAACTAATGACACCTCCTTGTTTCTGAAAATCTTGATCCTTCGATCCTGGATCGCGATCGACCTCTCAACGCAGTTCAGGCTCGCATCCACCTGAATGTCCTCTAGGGGGACCATTGCCGACTCAACTTCGATACACTTCCTCAACTGAGATACATGGAAGGTATCATGAGTTTGACTCAATTCCGTAGGTAGTTCCAAACGATACGCTACTCTACCCACCCTGGCGGTCACCCTAAAAGGACCAATATACCGAGGCCCGAACTTGCCTCTCTTCCTGAATCGGATCACTCCTTTCCAAGGAGATACCTTCAGGAGTACGAAGTTACCGACTTGAAACTTGAGCTCGGATCGTCGCCTGTCTACATAACTTTTTTGACGACTCTGAGCGGTCAACAACCTCTGTCTGACCTGTTGTATCTGCTCCGTTGTCTGAAGCACGGTCTCCGTACTACCCATCACACGCTGCCCTACCTCTCCCTAGCAAATGGGGGTCCGACACCTCCTCCCATACAACAGCTCAAAGGGTGGCATACCAATTCTTGAATGATGACTGTTGTTGTAAGAAAACTCTGCCAAGGGCAAGTACGTGTCCCAATTCCTGCCGAAATCCAACACACATGCTCGGAGCATGTCCTCGAGCGTCTGAATCGTCCGCTCACTCTGCCCATCAGTCTGTGGGTGGTATGCGGTACTGAAGTGCAGCCTCGCACCCAACTCCTCGTGAAACTTCTTCCAAAACCTGGATGTAAATCGCACATCTCGATCTGAAACAATCGAGATCAGAACTCCATGCCGCGATACCACCTCCCACACATACAACTCTGCCAGCCTCTCAACAGAAGAGCTCTCACTGATAGCTAGAAAGTGAGCGCTCTTCGTCAACATGTCCACAATCACCCAAATTGCATCGACACCTCTAGCAATCCTTGGCAATTTGGTGATAAAATCCATGGTAACCTGCTCCCACTTCCACTCAGGAATCTCCAATGGCTGCAACTTACCATGTGAACGTTGGTGCTTGGCCTTAACCCTGTGACAGGTCAAGCACCTCTCCACGAACCATGCGACATCTCTCTTCATACAGGGCCACCAATAATCCCTTTTTAGGTCCAAAAACATCTTAGTGGCCCCGGGATGGATCGAGAACCTTGACTTATGGGCCTCCTCCATCAAGATGGTACGCACTCCGCCCACAAACGGTACCCAAATCCGGCCCTGAAAAGTCATAAGTCCCCGACTATCGGTAACGAAATCTGATACCTGACCGATAACCCGCTCTCTCTTACGGTTCTCCGGTCTAATGGCCTCATCCTGGGCCCCTCGAATGGTGTCCAACACCGTAGTCGTCATTGTCAACCTCATACAAACGTCTCGTATCGGGGCGCTCTCCACCCTACGACTCAAAGCGTCGGCTACCACATTTGCCTTGCCCGGGTGGTATAGGATCTCACAATCATAATCCTTTACCACATCCAACCATCTCCTCTAGCACATATTCAGGTTGGGCTGATCCATCAAGTACTTCAGACTCTTGTGGTCCGTGTATATGGTACACCGAACCCCATACAGATAGTGACACCAGATCTTGAGGGCGAACACCACAACCCCAGCTCCAGGTCGTGGCTAGGATACCTCGACTCATGAGGCTTCAGCTACCTCGATGCATATGCTATCACATGCCCCCTCTGCATAAGCACTGCTCCCAACCCGAATATCGATGCATCACAGTACACCACACAATCCTCCATCCCTTCTGGGAGTGCGAGCACTGGGGCTTCACATAACTTTTGACGAAGTGTCTCAAATGAGGTCTGCTGCTCCGGACCCCAGGAAAAAGCGACACCCTTCCGGGTCATCTTGGTAAGTGTCTCGGCGATCTTGGAGAAATCCTTAATAAATCTCCGATAATAGCCAGCCAATCCCAGAAAGCTCCTGATCTCAGTAGGCGATCTCGGCACCTCCCACCTCATGACTGCCTCAATCTTGGCTGGGTCGACCAATATCCCATTCTGGTTGACAAGATGTCCCAAGAACTAAACCTCTCGTAACCAGAAATCACACTTGGATAATTTCACATAAAGCTCTCCGACCTCAATACCCTGAGAATCTCTCTCAGATGCTCCTCGTGTTGCTCTCTAGATTTCGAATATACCAAAATATCATCAATGAATATGATCACCGACCAATCCATCATCGGCCTGCACACCATGTTCATGAGATCCATGAACGCAGCTGGTGCATTGGTGAGCCCAAAAGGCATCACCACGAACTCGTAATGCCCATAACGAGTTCTGAACGTTGTCTTCTAGATATCTTCATGCCGAACCCTCATCTGATGATAACCTGACCTCAAGTCTATCTTGGAGAACCAAGATGCCCCCTGCAACTGATCGAATAGATCATCGATCCTCGGCAATGGATAACGGTTCTTGACCGTCAACTTGTTCAACTCCCGGTAATCAATGCACATCCAGTGTGAACCATCCTTTTTCTTGACAAAAAGGATCGGTTCTCCCCAAGGCGAGCTACTCGGTCAAATAAACCCCTTTCCTAGCAGCTCCTGAAGCTGCGAGGATAACTCCTGCATCTTTGGCGGCGCGAGGCGATAAGGCGCCTTGTCGATAGGTGCTGCTCCCGGAACCAAATTGATACGGAACTCCACTTGCCTCTCGAGAGGCACACCTGGCAACTCCTTGGGAAAAACATCCGAGAACTCGCACACTATCGGAACCTCATCAATTGAAACTGGCCTCCCAGCGGCCATTCGCGTGTCCAACATATAGGCTACAAATCCACTGCAGCCCTGCTGCAAACTCTGCCTCACCCTGGCAGCCGAGCAAAACGCTGACCCACATCGGGTTCCCTCGCCATACACCGTAAGCACTCCCCCACTGGGGTCTCGTATCGTCACCAACTGACGCTTGCATTCTATAACAGCTCCAAATCGGCTCAACCAATCCATGCCCACTATAACACAAACGTCCCCCATCGCAATCGGGACCAGATCTATCGGGAACTCCATACCGAAGATCTCAAGGATACATCCTCGAATCACATTCGTAGCATACACTGCTCGCTCATCAGCTATGGAAACTCGCAGAGGTCGACTCAACGCCTCTCGACGAATACTAATGTGCTGACTAAATGCCAAGGAAACAAATGACCGACTCGCACCTGAGTCAAATAACACCAAAGCAGGTACAGAACAAACAAGAAAAGTACCTACGCGTATCATCATATAAGCACAATATCTCAAAAGAAAAGATAAATACAGAATACATACCAGCCACAACATCGAGCGCTGCGTGGACCTCCTCCGCAGTCAACTGGAAAGCTCTCCCACGAGCTTTCGGAGCCTCGGCCTTCACTGGTCGAACCTCGGTAACCCTAGCAGCAGGTGTAGATCCCTGTGTTTACCCCTGATGCAACTGTGGACACTCGGCCTTCCGATGGCCAGGTTGAATTCTCCTCTGCAGGTAGACAACCCTCCTCGGCCTCATATCTCTGTCAAAGAGGCCTTCAATGACCCCGAATGAAATTATGAGTATTTTGCTATCTTCTGGTTGCAATGAAAGCAAACCATAAATCCCTTGGGGAAATCCTTGGCGATATGCCCCTCCTTGCCACATTTGTACCAAGCACCCGATCGACAGGCCCCCTCATGACCCTTGCCGCACTTCCCGCAAGTGCGGCCGTTCTGGCCTCCAGTCCTAGAATCAGCGGACTTGGTCCGCTTGGCTGCCGGCTGAGACTGAGCCTGCCGCCGATCCATCCTCTGAGACTCAGCCTCCTCCCTGGCCTGAGTCTCCAACTCAATCTCCCTCTTCCGTGCATTTGCCTGGAGCTTAGCAAATGTCCGGTACGTCGAGTTCAACACGAACTCCCGAATGTCCCTCCTCAGAATGCTCAAATACCGAATCATCCGTGCCTGCTCAGAAGACACCTGCTCAGGGCAGAACATCGCCCTCTCATGAAACTTCCGGGTAACCACAGTAACTGAATCATTACCCTGCTTGAGGGTCAAAAACTCCTGAACCAGCCGTTCCCTTTCCACCGGGGGAACATACTCGTCTCTGAACATGGCAGTGAACTTCTCCTAGGTTACCGCTGAAATCTCTGCAAGAGTGAAGCTCGCCGTCACAAATTTCAACCAATCCTTCGCTCCCAAGTGAAGCTGGTTCAAAGTGAACCCTACCCTCAGATGCTCCGGACATGAACACGTATAGAAGCATCCCTCAATATCAACAATCCATCTTATCGCAGCGATCGGATCCTGCGTCCCATCAAACTGGGGTGGCTTCGTGTTGCTGAACTCCCGAAACAACAACGAGTCACCTCCTTGAGGCCCAGCAGTAGCCACAGCTGCAGCGGCTGCAGCCTCAGTCACCATGGCGTACCGCTCATCGAAAGTCTCAACCAGTGCGGTCTTGATAGACCCAAACATCTCCAGAATCTCGGCCCTAATCGCCGCAGCCACCTCATCATGGATCATCTGACAAAGCTCCTCATCACTCACACCGCTCGCCTCAGGTCTGTAGTGTGTCCCAACCATGATGTATCTGAAATATAACATAATAATATCAAAGACTCATTCGAGCATGCTCACACTCGATAACTCGACCCTACTTGTTCCTTAGTACCCAAAGGATTCTTACTTAGAGTGCGCACTGATCCGATGTCTTTGGTAGTACGGGCCCTTATACTACCGCCTACACTGCACCAGTATTCACCCTAAGTCCTCCTCATTGGATCCCAGATCACAAGTACTCTATATCTTACTGGCATAGGCTACCCTTCGGTAGAGCTCTTATCATCCCCTCACTGCTACCTACTCGCTCTCAGGCATCACATAGCAGCACAATCCTTCCTAGGCTAAGGCATCACAAAATCAGGCCACTCTAGTCCTAATATGAATACCTAGCCAACTCTAGCATGCATAATATGACATATCATATCACATAACGTAAGGGCATTTTGGGGGTTCACTGTCCGGGCGCTGGCTGACCGTACACACTGCTCTGCTCTGGTTGTCTCAAAATCTCTTGGTTTTTAGAAAAAATTTAGTTTTTATCGTTTGAAATTTTCTCAAATCCTCAGTTTGAGTTCAGTTACGCCCGAAGGTGCATCCAAATCCCTCAAACCAAGGCTCTGGTACCAACTTGTAACAACGTAAAATTTTCAAACCAATTTTTTTGTTTCTTTAAAACATAATTTCATTCAAGGCAAACCAAAAATCCAATGTAACATAGTCGTAATACAAAAACATGTCAACCCGAAGATCAATCATATCCAAATTCGCCTGTGTGTGTACGAGTCAAGCCGGCGCCTTCCCACGGTCCTCACTAGTACCTGAAACACGTTACACATAAACACTGTAAGCAAGGAGCTTAGTGAGTTCCCCAATATACCACTTACACATATACGCCATTCCAGGCCATACTCCTCGCAACCTTCCGGTCCATGTGTCTCAGTGGACTTCCGTCCCAACCCGGTAAACCTTCCGGTCCTACCCGTGTCGATTTTCCGATCCATAACTCTCCGACCTTCCGGTCCACATCATAATGCCTTCCGGCCCATAACATAATGCCTTCCGCCCCATATCGAACATAGCATACAAATCACATACATAGCGCATACGAAACAGGCAACTCATACAATGCATATATCTCATAACATACTAGACCTTCCGGTCACACATAGGTACCCTTCCAAGTACAGTATAGTGAGAAGACTCACCTCGGGTATCTCGGATGATCTCGCACACGAATCTACTGGTCTAGCCCCCGCCTAATCACATACAAAATATCCTCAATAAGTAATGTCTCTCAAAGGCTAGATTAAACGCCCTTCTATGATCCTTCAGAAGGGTAAAAAGACCATTTTACCCTTCCTTGACTCAAAAGTCCAACTGTTGACCGAAATCCTAAAAGTCAACAAAAGTCAACGATCACAGCTGACCCTACTCGACGAGTGGACTAAGGTGACTCGGCGAGTAGACATCTGTCCTCTTCGCCCCTGGTTCTCCGTTGACTCACTGAGTCAACCCTAAATTCCACGGGTCGACACTGATCGTGAGTTGCGGGGCAACCCGACTCAACTCGTCGAGTCCTCCCATGGACTCGGCGAGTACATGCCATGCACACACTCAAACGACCTTCTGAGGTCATATATGTTCCTCTAATCCATAGATCTGGCCTTTCCAAGCACTATAATCACGTAAAGTCTCAATCTTGATGCACATGCAACAACCATATGACCATATATGATGATTTAGCCCCAAATACCTTAATCCAAGGTCATGACCTCCATTGTTCTTCATAAAGCTTGAAGAATAAGGCTCTCTGGACTTCTATGGATCCAGATCTAAAGTCTCATCACCAGAAGGGACTATTTGGACCTCCAATCGACTTAGACAAGGGCAAAAGAAACCCTAAAACCATATATCTTTCCCAAAACAGAAGAAGAGTCAAAGTAATACCTCAAATGAAATGGTCTTAGCTTCAAATCCTCAGAATAACAACCTCCTTTTGTTTTCCCTTGGCTAGAACCTCCTTCTTCTTGCTAAACAACACCACAAAGGTCAAGAATGGCTTCTTCTCTCTCTCAAAGCGCTCCAGCACTCTAGGGTTTCTCTCACTGGACTGGTGGCCAGAAATGACGGTCAGAAGGGCCTTTAAATAGGGCGCAAACCCGAGAAATTAGGGTTTCATTAAACAGCATGGACTCGCCGAGTCCCTCATTAATCAGACCACTCCAATCGCGATCAAACTCGGCGAGTCGGGGCTCCTACTCGCCGAGTTTCTCTCCAAAAATTCAATATAAAAGAATAAAATAATATACCTGGGAATCTGAATGTTACACTAGACATAAATTCTTAACGTCCAACTCCAATATGGAAACATTTCCATATTCATATGACAACTCATTATTAATATAATCATATCTAATCATAATAATGCCATTATGGTCCATTCATTACTATACTTCCAACTGCCCACAAGTGACCAATCCTTGGTGAACCTTAGATTGTACTTGATAGTTGTTTTATTATTTTAGTCAAATCCGGTTCTAGTCCCATTTCTCTCTTAATGCCCTAGGCATTTGGAAAATTTTTAAAACGGTCGAATATTATAGCATATGCAATCGATCATATACCCGAAGCGTATGAGACACGATTCCTAATGAAAAACGTGATAATTTACCAGTTCCTTGCTATAATATTGCAATATATAGAATCCTTTTAAGTTGAATCTTTTCAACATAACATCCATATATGTCCTTTGATTAAATTTGATTAAAATTTCTCGATCCAAGCTTTTAGATTTCGAAACGAAGTATAATATTATCTCCCTTAATTTTAGCAAAACAACTATTCAACCTTTGCAAATTGAAAATTTGTTTTCTATAATTAATATTGCTAACTTGCAATACTTAAAATAATAATCATGCTCCCACTAACATGATAATTATCTCCATACTAGCATAACATTTATGCTCCCACTAGCTTTGACATGTATTCAGAAAACATTTTGACTTCTAGAAATCAATACTTATTGACTTCTAAAGTTCATATTTCTAATACGATATGCTTCGATAAGCCTTTATCTAAGCTTCTCAATCTGATACACCTTTCCTTAGATAGCTTATATGTGTTTCTAAACAATTTTAGAACTTATAGCAATAAGTCTTAAATGTTTAAACTAATTGCCAAATCTCACAATTCGAACTATGAAGAGGGATGTCGTAATCAAAATCGAATTTGAGAATGCAAATATCACAATTGCCATCTCCTTTAAATCTCTCCTAGTGAAAGCGTTTCCTCACAATCATTTTCATGAAGGAGAGAAACCTTATGACACTTAGATTTTATGGTGTATGTGTTCCTATCCATGTGAATTTGTCATAACCATAATCGTAAGAGAAGGTTTAAGACAAATCAAAACTCGTATGGACTGAACTTGTTCATTCCTAATTTCTTGCCATCAAGGGTCCCACCATTGCTTCTAAGTTATTTAGCAGCTCACATATACTAGTCAATGTACTTTCATTGAACAAGGTGCTTGCCCTTATGCAATCAATTAAGAACTCGTAGAACTCATATGCATAAGTAATTTTACTGGAATGACATAGAAAGAAAAAATATTGTCAACACGATAGGTTACAAACCTCAAGTCGTGCGCTAGTTTCTAATAGGTTTACTCTTGATTAGTTCTTGAACCTTTTCAAGATCATTTAGACTCCCACTAACCTCTTGACATATAAGATTCTCTTATCAAGAAACATTTCTTGAGAAACAAATATTCATGAGTTAGTGTGGATTTTTATCAAGACAAGCACTACATAAAATTGGTATTAGTTGGTCTTTGTCTTATCCAAGACATCACAATTTACCAATTTCAAATGTGCAAGAGTAAGAAAAACAATTTTTTGCTTCACATTTGATGGTTGTGTTAGAACTTCTTAAGATGTGTCACTCAACTCACAATCTTGGACTATGACTCTAAGACTTGATTTTGGAACGAAGTATGATTCTCCTATTGATTTAACCATTTCAACAATTTCCGATTCCTCTTTTTCGCCATACTAGTGCACTAAGGTTTACCTAGAGGGTCAATTGTGATATGGTTTCATAATCAATAAGATGACCATAAAACATGACACAAAGTACTCTCCCTTCTTTCTAGATTGGAGAAACTTTTATCTTTCTGCCTAATTGATTCTTCTTATTCGTTCTGCTATTATTGAAACTTTTCAATAATTCATAATTATACTTAATCTTGTAAGCATAACCATATTTACTAGACTTTTAGTAAATCATGATGAATAGTCTTATTGTTATTTGTGGTGGACTTGACCAGTGCACAACATTGTGTTCTAGTCCTTTAGTCCTTCACTTAACTCAAATACCTGTGTTATCAAGGAATTAGTCTTAATTTCCTAAGTACCAAGATTTCTATACATCACATGATTCGAATCATATGATTCCAAGCTTCTATCCAATTAAGACTTAGGCGATGGGAATCTTTCCTTACTTAGAAAAATTACGACACTACCATAAATAACATAACTAACAATCACATCCACTCAATATTGCTTACAATAGAAACACACAAGCATCAATTTTCATAAATAACATTGCAAGGGTATATACATAAGACAAAACTCAAAATTTATTATATTAATAAAAAGGTTCGGAAAAACTTGTCCTTGCAAATTCAAATAAAAACTATGATATTACATATTCCTAAGAAATCTATCATAACTCTAAGTAGCAGCTTAAAATCCAATCACCGAATCATGCGATCGAAATCCATTTCTTCGCGATCAGACTCAGCTGACTTCTTCCTTTAAGCTTCCTCTATTTTCTTCGATCCTACAAAACATCAAAATGTAATCTTATCACATCATGTATTAAGAATCAATAAATAGAAAACTTACTAGACTTAGATAGTGGATTTTACCTGAAGTAGAGTCATACATCTTGACTCTCCCATCTCTTAGATCTCTCAGGTAGTCAAGGCATCTTCGTAACCAATGCTCCCTCTTTTGGCAGTAGAAACATATGGATTCTTCTGGAATGGTACACGAGACTATCTCAGACTCAACCTTTCTTTTGCGTAGAGAAAACTTTTCTGGACTTCTATAGTTACCATTTCCCATAGAAGGTAGGGATATTGATTTACCAGACAAATTTGCTCTACCAGTGCGCCAAATCATTGCTGATTCAACAGGAATAAACAAATAGGTCAAATCAATGAGGGTCACGTCATGGTCCATCATATAGTACTCTCTAACGAACTTACCATATGATTCAGGAAGTGACTGAAGAACCAAGTCAACAACCAACTTCCTTGAGACATCGACACCCAACATTCCCAATCTATCAATATGCGACTTCATATCCAAGACATGAGCACATATAGACTTTCGATCTTCGTGTTTCATTGCCAATAGGGCTTGAGTGACCTTGAACTTTTCAAGTCTTCAAACATGTGGGTCAAGGAGAATTATTGGAGAAGGTGGAGGAAGTGAAGCATGTTTCCATTTCCATAATCCAATCGTGGAACATCATCTTCGTGTGGAAAAAAATTTCCAATGGATTCCGGAAGACCATAGGTGTTAGACTTTGACATCTACAAATAAGGAGAAAAAGTTAGTTGATTGGAATCCTTTATATAACACCCAAATGAAATATCAAGGCTAGGACCCAACACCATATCCTACAATATGGAAGAGGGATGTTGTAATCCAAATTGGAGAACATTTGAAGGTATGTAAATGACGATTTACCAATTTCCACCATGAAAAACGAAAATTGAAAATTAAGTTTTAAATGAATTGAAACTCCTAGATCTTTTGAGATTCATTAAAAATTTCAATGACATGTTTAAATCTCGAGTGTGCCCTTCGTTTGTGACTGGGATGCTGAGGATCACAAACAAGTTGTGGATAACCATGAAAATATACATGATGCCCCCAGTGTTACAGTCACCTAATTGACGTGCCGGTTAACCACACACGCTCCATCGATCTATGACAAAAATCGAGTCACCCTTTGCCACCTTTTCTTAGAGATCAATTAGTGTGCCGGTTAACCACACACGCTCCACTAACGTCTTAGCAAGGGTACAAAGTGTAATTTCATGGAATAGCACCAACTCCACATTTTTCCTAAAGTAACTAAGATTTGAGAATTTTTAAAACATTTAGTTACTTCGTATTTCATTATACTTATAATGGAAGGTTGTGTCCTATCCTACCTGTTCGGCTAATGACCCTCCACTAGTCAAGAATGCGGTGGGTAAGAGTGGATACCCAATGACGGTCATGTTATAGGACGCTTCCTTAAACACCCCTTATAGACCAGCTTCGTGAATAAGGCCTACTAACGGTAAGACCGACTCTTTACTTATACATATAATATTAGACTTTTAATTATATATATAGTATAAGGGTGTATTTTACACTTTTAAAATACTATGTGATTTAATTTAATAAATAATACCTTTTAATTTAATTAAATATAGACCATATCATTATGGATTTATTAACTCTCTTTTAATTATACACTTAATTAATTTAATAAAACCATAAGGGTGTAATTTGAACCTTTTCAAAAAACTAGGGTTTTAGAATTTAACATTTTAAAATTAAAACTTTTAATCAAAAATTTAAATTTCAAAACTTGAGGTCAAGTTTTGAAAAGTTTAGAATTTAAACATTTCAAAATTAAACTTTTTAATCAAAAATTTAAAATCCAAAACTTGAGGGCAAGTTTTGAAACTTTTTAGAACTATCTAGATCAAATTACAAATAATATATTTAATCAAATAATTGGTAATTATCTAAATTTGACCTAATTCAATTACTTGCAAGATAATTCATCAAATAATTCGAATAAATCAAGTTTATCACATAAGGCAATGATTATCTAATTAATTTGACAATTATCTTCTATTTTGGTAAGGATAATCACTCCAAATCAATAAAAATCGGATTTTATCAATTAAAAACGTTTTTGGTAATATCCCACAGCAAAATATGGCAAAAACCCGAAAAATCTCGTATCTGATACTCCGACTCGTCGAGCCAACATTAGAGTCGTCGAGTTGCCAGTAAACTCGGCGAGTCCAGCCTCTAGATCCAAAAAATTTCGATTTCACGCTTTGAATAATCATGTAAAGCATCAAATACATCAAACAAACAAGCTAGGCTTTGATACCACTGATGGGTTTTGAGCACTACATCAATCATATGGTGTACATGCAAACCCTAAAGCTTTGGATCTACTTTGTCTAATGAACATACAATAATTATCCAAAGCTCATAAACGCTAGATCTAACATACAATAATCGAATTAACACAATAAAATGCTTTAGATATTACCTTGATTGTTATGTAGTAATAACAATCTCAATTCCTCTTGATCTTGACCTTTGAAAGCTTAGTGCCTCAAATGTTGCACCTCTAATGGAGTCACAAATACCATGAGCAACAAGATGACCTAAGAGAAGGAGGAGGAGCACCAAAAACGTCCAAGAACCCTTAGGGATTACTTCACCACGTTTTTGGGGCCTTAGGGGTTCATTATATAGGTATGCTATTAGGGTTTACAACTAGGAAACCCTAATTTGACTGCTTAGGCCCTAAGCAACCCATGGACTCCCTCCTTAGAGGCCTTGGACGAATTCTTATGGGTTTCCCCATAGATTTCATCCACTCCAACTTCTATGGAGTCCATTGGCCCATTTATGCAACTGTCTTATAATTACACAATCAGTCCCCTTTATTTACTTAATCTTTTTTAGCCACAAAATTAATTCGTATTAATTCTTGACTAATATTAATTAAAAAATATGATTTCTCTTTTAATGTATTATTCATATAATATATTAATAAATCATAATTAATTCTTTTTCTCCTTAGTCCATCCTATCAGTTGTTATGGTGAAGACAACCCAAAAGGATCATCCTCACAATCGGGTCAAGTACATACCAAAATAGTTGTGGGCTTTAGACACCTAATCCAACAACATATCCTATAAAGGCCATGTGGTAATTTTTTTTGGTAATCCTCAAATTTCTTAGAAAGTAAATTCCACAAAAGTCAATAAGTTTATATAGAAATTTGTTTTCGACATAGCGTTACTTTTTGTCTCAAATTGGAAACTGCATTTTTCAATTTCTTGTAATTCTGACCACTTGACCGGTCAACCCGATTGCCTACTAACATGACATGATGACGTGTAAATTTTGATAATGTGACATGATAATGTGTCAAAATTGAAAAAATTGCACAAATAAATTGTTTTTTTTTTTCAATTCTGACACTATGTTTTCATTTAAAAAAAATTTTTGACACAATTTTTCATTCTTTTCAATTTTGAAACTCATTTTCTTTGTTCCAAGATGGTCATTTTTTTTAATGTTTTGTTTAATTTTAATAACACGACACTCCCTTTTTTTGTTTCAATTGGGACATCAGCTTTTTATTCAAGTTGAAACCATATAAATAATTTTTTTTTTATATTTGAAACAGTATAAGGACATTTTTCATTTAAAATCATATTTGTTTTTTTTTTTTTGTTTTTTTTTGTATAAATACAAAACTTTTTACATTTAAACCATAATGTTATGTATAAATATGTATTAATTGTATTATAGATATTTACATGCACTTTTTGGTTATGTGTTGCTGACATGACATGCTAACGGAGTAATATGAAATAATATTTCGAATAATCCAAGAAAATTTAATTTGGATTTCATATAAAATCTAAAATTCAAAAACATAAAATACCTTTCTTTGTTTGATGTTCTTTGAAAAAAGATTTTTGAATAGTAATATTAAGTGAACACGAAGTATATCTGTATGAACCAAAAATCATGAATATATGCAACAAACGGTCCCTTGGTAATTAAAACGACCGCATGACCTTTGTGTTCTCAGAATCACAATAGTTTATCTAATTGTACGCTCTAAACTTTCAAACTTATTTAAAGTTGTGTATTTAATGAAAAATACGGTTGTAATATAACTAATACATATTAAATAATAATATGGTTTGAATGTAAAGTGGTTTTTATATGAAAGAATACATTTATATGGTTTTAAATGTAATTATATGATTTCAAATGAAAAAATTGAACCATTAAAAAAAATCAGAAAATATGATTTTCGATTTGGAACAAAAAAATGATTGTCAAAATTGGAAAAAAAAAAAACTTAGTTTCCAAAAAAAAATGAAAACTTATTGCCTCTTAGTCAATTTGTTTTTAATTTTTACATGTCAACATTCTACGTTTTAAAAATTTATATATTATTATGTCATGTCAGCAAATAACCCGGTTATATCGTCAAATTATCAAAATCGTAAGAAATTAAAATATACAGTTCAAAATTTAAAACAAAATATAAAGCAAGTGAGAATCGTGTGGAATACATCCTTCTCTGCAAATCTTAAAAGTATTGTTTTACTGCCATGAATGAAACTGCTTTGGTACAAACCTTTTAATTTTGCTAGCATTAAACGATAAAAATACCCCTACCGATTCAATGATTGGATCATGCCTGTGGGCTGTGGCCGCCCGTTTACTTTCTTATCAAGTTACTTCATTACTTTATATACCGCATTATTTAAATTACTTTATAACCCACATTATTGCCACTAAGCCTGAAAAAACCTGTCAGTATTAATAAATTATTAAAAAAAAACGGTTTATGTTATAAATGACAATTAAAAATATATTACGCTTTTAGATAATTTAATTTTCTATTCGTAGTTTACAAATTATTAAATATTCACAAAATTTTATAATTGGTCCATGTGGGTTGTAAAATATATCATTTTGAAAACTTTCAAGGAAAACGTCATGCTACTGTCCCCTTGGTTTGCAAAATTACATGAAAAGTCTTCCTGCCGTTAAATTTAACTTTTCAGCTGTTAGATATTAATAAAAAAATTATTTTACCCTTCTACCAATTTTGCAATATACTACTAACCTCAAGAACCATTTGTGTAATTTTGTAACTTTGAAATTTTGTATATATATATATAAATTATAAATAAACAAAATTTCATAATTAGTCCATGTAGTTTGCAAAGTATCTCACTTTGAGGACTTTCAAGGAAAACGTCACGCCACTGGTCCTTGTGATTTGCAAAATTACATGAAATGTCACACGAGAACGATTATTGAATCAAGAACGAGAAACCAAATTTTTTTTTCTATATAAATCATATGTGATTAAATACATATAATCAAATGTAATTAAATATAGAAGACTAAATATTGAGTCGAAAACGCAAAAATGAATATTGTCCATATAAATCATATGTGATTAATACATATAATCACATGCGATTATATGTATCTAATCACATATGATTTATGAGGACAATATTCATTTTTGCTTTCTCGATTCAATAGTTGTTTTTCATTATATAATCACATTTGATAAGATTATATGTATCTAATCTCATATGATTTATATGAACAATATTTGTTTTTGTATTTTCGATTCAATATTTTCTCTCATGTATTTAATCACATGTAATTATATGTATCAAATCACATATGATTTATATGTGCAAAATTTGTTTTTGCGTTCTTGATTCAAAAGTTGTTCTTTGTCCATATTAATCATGTGATTAAATTTACATAATCACATTTGATTAAATACATGAGAAAATTATTAAATTGAAAAATTAAAAACGAATTTTGTTTCTATATATAATATGTGATTAGATACGTATAATCCCATGTAATTATATGTATTTAATCACATATGATTTGTCTGATTAAAACATATAATCACATATGATTTATGTGATTATATGTATTTAAATACACGAGAACAACTATTGAATCACATATGATTTATGTGGATAAGATTTATTATCGTGTTCTTGATTTAGTATTTTTTTTTTGTTAACTTTAATCATATTGGATTAAATACATCTAATCACATGAAATTATATGTATCTAATCACATATGATTTATATGGACAAAAAGAATATTGTCTATAAAAATCATATGTGATTAGATATATATAATCATATGTGATTATATATAAGTGAACAACCATTGAATAAAAAACACAAAAACAAATCTTTGGTCACATTAATCATGCATTAGCAAATACATATAATCATATATGATTAAATACATGAGAAAAATTATTGAATGGAAAACAGGAAAACGAATCTTGTTACTATAAATCGTATATGATGAGATATATATAATCACATGTGATTATATGTATTCAATTACATGTTATTTATGTGATTAAATACATATAATGACATGCGGTTTATGCCATTATATGCATTTAATCATTTATGGTGGTGGTGGTTGTAGGTAGTGGGGGTGGAGATGAGTGGTGGTGCGTTGTGGTTATGGAGGTGGGGGAGGGTGGTGGGTAATAGTGACGAGTTGTGGTGGTGGGTGGTGAGTGATAGGGTTCGTGGGTGATAGTTGGTTTGTGGTGGTTGTGAATGGTAGTGGGTGGTGTTGTGGTGGTGATAGATGGTGGGTGATGATTATGGTAAAGGGTGGTGTGTGGGGGTGGGGTGGGGTGGTGGTTATGATAAGTGGTGGATAGGTTGTTGGTGGTGGTGTTGATAGGAGGGTGATGGTAGGTGGTGGTGGCGTGTAGTGATGTTTGGTATTGGTGGTGGATGATGTTGATGGTGGTAGGCAGTGGTTAGCGATGGTGGTAGGTGGTGATGATGTGAGTGGGTGGTAGTAGTTGGTGGAGATGGTGGTGGCGGGTGGTGGTGTTAGGTGGGTGGGTGGGTGGTGGTGGTAACAGTGGTGGGGGTTATGATGGCGGGTAGTGGTGGTGGCAGGTGGTGGTTTTGGTGGGTGATAGGTGGTGATGGAAGTGGCGAGTGGTGATGATGGGTGGTGGTGATGAATAGTGGTGGGTGGGTGGTGATGTTGGTGGTGATGGTGTATGGTGGGTGGTGGTGGTGGTCTTCGTGGGTGGTGGGTAGGGGTGGTTGTACGGGTGGTGGTGATGGGTGGTGGAGGCGGGTACTGTTGGTGGTGGGTCGGTGTGGTGGTGGTGATGGGTGGTGAAAGTGAGTGGTGGTGGTGGATGATGGTTAGTGGTAGTGGCGAGTGATGGTCATAATGGTGGGTGGCAGTGATGGGTAGTGGATGTGGGTGGGTGGTGAGGGTTGTAGTTGTGGGTGGTAGTGATGGTATTTGGTGGTGGTTTTAGTGGGTGGTGGGTGATGGGGTGGTGGTCGGTGGTAGTGATGGGTGGTGATGGTGGTGGCTGGGTGATACTAATGGGTGGTAAAGGTGGATGAGTGGTGGTTGTGGTGGGTGGTGGGGGTGGTGGTAATGGTGGGTGGTGGTTTTAGTGGACGGTGGGATGGGGTGGTGGTGATGGGTGGTAGTTGTGACGGGTGGTGGTGATAGTGAATGGTGGGTGGTGGTCGTGGTTGGTGGTGATGGGTAGCGGTGATGGTGGTGGGTGGTAGGTGGGGGTAATGGAGATGGGTTGCGGTGAGTGATGGTGGCGGGCAGTGGGTGGTGTTGGTTAGTGAGTTTTTTTTTTCATCTTTTAGTTATTTTTTATTTATTTTACTATTATTTAATGATCTTAATTTTAAAAAATTATGTAGTTCAAATTTGTTTTCAAATGTTCTTGCAATAAGAAATGTTCTCGATTGAACGCTCCTATATATATATATATATATATATATATATATATATATATATATATATATAGGTTATTGTGCTCTAACTAATTATTGTGTGGATGTAGGAATGATTGTGAACCAGTCCTTTTAGTTATTTTAAGAAAATCATTTATCCATATTATTAAATTAAAAAAATTAGAATAATACCATCTAATTAAAAGAATGCTAAAATTGTATGTTTCCATTACTTTTAAATTAGGAAACATAAATTTAAAAAGATAATTTTCGAATCTTAATGGATTTTTGATTATCTTAATTTTGAATTCTAATGTTTTTAAAATTAATTCAGTTTAAATTTTTCCAAAATGTTAGTTTGTTAAAATTATGTTCTACGATATTTTTTTTGTCAGAATGTTATTCTATTAGAATAATATTGAATAATAACAAAATTCTTGAACCTGCAGTTGAATAATAACAACGTTCTTATATATTCATACACATCCGAACTTAAATACAAATCCATAAATGTCCTTACAGACTATTAGTCACATGCATTTTAATATAATTATGCATATTTTAACAGAATGTCATCAATATGAATAAAATTCTTAGGAATAGCATTCTCAAATATACAATTATTGAACAAATTCTTATAAAAATGTGATGTATTATCTTAAGAATGTAACTTGTTATTGAACTCAGTTTCATGTCTTTCTCTTGTATGATGAATCTTTGATTCCTTCTTCAAGCTATTCTGAAAGAATAACAAATGCAAACAAGTACATTCTCCTTAAAAATTATCATAAACTTCTATTTTTTCAGAATTTTATAATCTGATAAACAATTCAACTAGTTTATTCTGAAAGAATTATACCTTTTGGGCGACCCTATTTGACCACTTGATATCCTTCTACAAAAATGTGTATTCTTGCTTGGTTACATACCTAGTTTATATATCAAATAGTCAAATAAACATAAGAAATAAAAATAAAACATTGATCTTACTCAAATTTTGCATATTACTAAAAAGCAGGAAAACCTTGGAAGATAAAAAGAAAAGGGAGAAAAAGGTAAAGAAACATCCATTTCCAAAAAAGTGGGAGAAAAAAAAATCGATTCTAGAAGCAGAAATCGGTTTTAGAATTATAAATCATGTTCAAGAACATCATTCATTAAAACCCAGATTGAGTGCCAAATTAACAATTAAGATCAAGAATCGGAGAAGAACTTGCGTTACAGAATTATCATTTTGATGGTTTTATGGTACATAATGGGTACCTTTTGAAGTCTTCTTAATAGGAGAGGCTCCCTTTGAGGAAAATTATTCCTCCATTCGCAACCACCACCTATAGTTACAAAACATTATGATGCTTAAATTATCAATTTGATAGAGATAAAATCTCGATGAGACCAAAACATAAACAATTGGTAGGAAGAAGTAAAAAAAGAAAACTGGTAATGGTTAATTGTATCTTTATTAAACCAAAATAATTTTGTATGATATAGTAAGTCGAGAGCCGAAAATGGAGAATCATAGGAGAATCGATTATGAATGCGGAGAGATTACCAAAATCGAAATCTATTAGCAACTTGGCTACGACGCCATCATCACCGGCAAAGCTAGACGACTCTGATCCCCCTCTCTTCTTGGACCACATGATGATTAAGGACGGAAGTCGGGAAGAAAATAGGATAGGACCGATAACTACAGTGAAAGAGGGTGTGGAAGCGTCTCTGGATCTCTGCGATATAGAGATGATGATGAGGGCGGGAGTCTGAGCCACTGCCTTGCTGCGATGAGGAGGACACAAACGACGCCGTCAAATCGGCGATTGGTGGAGGATGGTGGTAGCTTTGTATACGTGGTTAGGGCTTGTAATCGGTGATTAGGGCTTGTAATCAGTGATGATGAATGGCTAAGGTTTCATTCATGGAGATAAGATTAGGAGAAGTAGAAAGTGTGTAACCATTAGAAGAGAGGCCTGGGATCGACAACATGAAGGAAGGAAGATTGTGGTGGCTTTATTGATCTTTTGGGTTTGCATCGACGAGGACTCTGTGATGTCTATCTTTATGGTGATGAGGGATCGATGTTTTAAATATTTGCCATAATTAAATTTAGTCAAGATCACTATTATACCCCTAATCAGATTTTTAAATTGATTGGACCACAATCATTCATACATTCACATAATAATTAGTTAGAATACTTGAACATATATATATATATATATATATATATATATATATATATATGTGTGTGTGTGTGTGTGTATGTGTGTGTGTGTGTCGAGGAGGGTTCAATTGAGAAAAAAAGGTTGAGAATGAGAGAATGAATGTGGGCCACTCATTTCGAATCTGGCGCTTAAGTATTCCAGCATACTGGGCCGACATAACAGATCATATTAATATATGAATATGTATACTTATATATATATATATATATATATATATATATATATATATATATATATAAGTTTATTCATATAAAAATACATATATTCATATATGAATAAGTATAACGGAACTGATTATTCATATATGAATAAGACGGCGGTAGGTAGTGGCAGAGGTGGTAGTTGTTGTTGGTGGTTGATTGTGGAGGTGGTGGTGGTGGCAGAGGTGAGGGTAGTGGTTGGTGGCGGTGGTAGTGGTTGTTGGTGACGGAAGGAGGTGGTGTATTCATATATGAATACACTTATATTTATATAAGAATATATGAATATTATTCATCCTCCATCGGCATAGTATGTTGGAGTGTCTTGGGACAAAAATAAATAATTGGATGAGAATGATTCTCACATTCTCGACATTTTTTATTTTTCTCGATTGAACTTACACCTCTCTCTCTCTCTCTCTCTCTCTCTCTCTATATATATATATATATATATATATATATATATATATATATATATATATATATATATATATATGTATGTATCAAAAACAGATGTTGATTCTCTTCTAAGTGATTAAAGAAATAAAGTACGTAATTATAACATGTGTATTTTTGGATCTTTAGTTGAATAAAATTACAGATCAACAAGATAAACTTTTTTGTGGTAGTTTATTATGTTCGTAGTGCAACGGTCTTTCGAATGCGAGCAGTATCTTGTATGTTTCTTTATTTGTTTATATTAAGAAACATAAAGTTTATGTAAGTCTTAGAATTTATTTGATAATTCAAGTTTGTTTACTTTTGAAGTGGTTAAGTGATACAGAAGTGTGCAAGTATTGTTTTCAGTAGTATTTATGAAATATAATAGTAAAGAATCAAATACGGAAAGTAAGATTTATTGTATATATTGATTTTTGATAAAATAAATAAATAAATAAATAAATAAATAAATAAACTGAAATCATGTTACGGAATAAATGCATGTACAATGATGGATAGTATATTCAAGTGCAAGTTGCATGACACTATAATGGTATTTGAGATCATAGATTATTGGATTGGAACCCTACAAACGACGGATTTATGTTTATTGTCGTGAGAATAACAAAACTCCTGCTAAGCTCCAAGCAAAAAATGTTTACTACGTTTCCAAGAGGTGAGTTTGTTAATATACTTTTAGATGTGAAAAGTATGGAGTTGAACGTATCTTCTTTGAATCATGAAACAATGGTGTGACAGGTATCACTTGCAATGAATGACATATTTGAATCATATTTGCGAGTACGGAACTTCTTTGGGGACATGTTTTATGGTTAATGTTATAGATACAACATGCTTTCATCTTAGGAGCTACTCTTTGTGCATGATTTCAAACCGAAATGATTTGTGAATGTCTTAGGGAGCTAGATTTTTAAAACTATTATTTTTGTTTTTGGTTCGAAACACTAATAACTGTTGTAATGTATCATTGTGCACTCAAAACATATTTTATCAAGGATGATAACACTATAGGATAATTCTAGAATCGTGATTGTAGTTAATTACTTTCTAAATTTTGTAATTTCGACCCTATAGCCTAAAGTATCACGAAATCAGATTTGGGATAATCAAAGAACGACTATTAAGAAGTCGGACCACTTCTAAATCTAAAACATTTAAAGTTCCTAATTATTTTGCGTTTGATGAGATAGAGAGAATCTAAATGGTGGTTACATCCATTTTGGCGCCAAAACCAGTAGTTAGAAAAGTGGTTATAACACATAACCGAGTGCATAAAAGCCCAACCCATGCTTTCTAAAGCGGCAACACTTCACACTCACATATGTAATTCTTCTATATCATGCACCTGTTAATGCACGTTTTCAAAAAAAACTATTAAGAACATAATCAAGTTTCTTTAACTCTACAAGTTATAATCACATTCCTTGGGATGTAATAACTTAAATGTGCTCCAATCTCCATAAGCAAGCTTTCCATATTAAATTCAACTTCTAACATTGTATTAGAAGGGAATTGGGTATATCACCCATAAGGATATCAAGTGGGCCTTAAACCCATCCATATAACAGACTTTCTTACTAAGTATCTAGTTAATCCCTTAGTCAAGTGATCAAGTACGTTCTGTTGCGATCAAACAAACTCTACAGAAATGATACCATGAGTAATGAGCTCACATACCATACTATGCCTGATACTCAAATATCGCGGCTTCCCATTATACACTTGATTGTATGCTTTTGCCAAGGTGACATCATTATCATAGTGTATAGAAATAGGTGATATAGGCTTTAGCCATAAAGGAATTTCAAAGATCATATTCCTTAACCATTCTGCTTCTTTTCCAGCCCTGCAAGGGCTACAAATTCAGATTCCATAGTTTAACTTATGATGTATGTTTGTTTCTTAGAAGTCCATTAAATTGAACCTCCACCAAGAAGAAACACCCCAACCACTTGTAGAAGAGTGGTCCTCAATATTTGTAATATAACTAGCATCTAAAGATCCTTCTATAACAGAAGGAAACCCTATATAAGTGAAACCATAATCCATGGTTTTCTTAAGATACTTTTACATCCTCCTTATTGCTTGATCATGATGAGTACAAGGAGTGCTAGTAATACTACTAAGTTTTCTTACATCAAATACAATATTCAGCCTTGTGTTGGTCATAACATACATCAAACATCTAATGATCTTCGAATACTCAAGTTGTGAAACTTTTTCACCAGTATTTGGCATAAGTTTCGTACTTAGATCGAATGGAGTACTCACAGGAGAACAATCTGACAATTAGACTTCTTAAGTACTTTCTCAATGTAATGAGATTGTAAAATTAAGATTCCTTAATGTTCATGTTTGATTCTTACTCTAAGAATCACTTCTGTCTCCCCTATATCCATTTCATGGAGAACTGTGATGATAAAAACTCTTTGGTCATGTCAACTTAAATTTGATATGTACCAAAGATCAACATATTATCCACATATAAACATGTAATCACTCTTTTTCCAGACTCATTAATGCTACTATATACACACTTGTCTGGTTGATTCAATTTTAAACCATGTGACAAGCAAACATCATCAAACTTTTGATGCCACTTTTTTTGTGATTGTTTCATCCTATAAAATGATTTAACCAATTTACACACCTTATGCTCATTCTCAGGTATAACAAAAACCTCATGTTGTTTCATATATACATCTTCTTCTAAATCACCATTCAAGAATGTTGTTTTAACATCCATTTGATGAATGAATAAACTGTGAATTGCAACAAAGGAAATCAACAATCTATTGGTAGGGGTCTGCCCTTTAGACCCCACAAGGGGAATTGCCCTTGGAAAATTGAACCTAGGGGCGTTTTCCCAGACCCCCTATTCGTGAATTCTCATTTATCACTATGAGTGTGCACCCCGTACCTCCGGTCTCAGTGAGTAATTAGAACTCATCATATCTCAGTATTGATAATAACTACATTAAATTATATTGATAATGCTAAAATCATCAACATGAGGTGTGACATGGCACAATGGATGTGGCGTACACTACCCCTCATCCATGGAAAGAGCTAAGCTCGACACCCCTGTCCATATCTTCTATTTCTTTCTTGTTTCTACATCAAATTTCTATTGCTCTCTTATTTAAACCATTTGACCATTTATTGTTTTCAAAATTCAATTTTTTTATATTATAAATAAATAACACCATCATTCATTTGAATTTACCGCAACTAAAAATGTTTCATCTATCTCTCTAATAAAAAGAGTTTAGGAAATAACAAGTTGGTAACATGAAGATTTTAATATAAGATAAAAGTTATTTACCCGGAGGATCATGAAGTAGCTTTGGCAGTAAAAGTTAAAATAAAAAATTATACCTTTTTTTGGGTTAAAAAATTTATGGATGTTTTTATTTAGTTTTGATGTTTTATATTTCATTTTATGTATTTTTTAAGTGTTATGTCTTTAAGTGCATGTTATGTATTTCTGGTTATAGTCAATGAAGTTATAAATTTTTATTTAGATTGAATTTAAAAATAATTTATAAAGGTAAATAATGATTGTCATGGTTACCATTACTAATCTGTGATATTAAAGTGGTGTTGATGTGGCATATAAATAACTAGTTGTGAAACCCGTATATTATATGGGTTGATTAAAACAAAATGTTAAATAGAAACGATTAAATGAGAAATTTATTTGAATTTGAAATTTGAAATAAATAAAAATTATGAGAAAAAAAACATGCAAAAAATAAATAAATTAAAATTATTGTTTAGTTATCAGACTCGTATACTAAACAGGTTAATTATAACAACATATTAAACACAATTGTTTAAATTGTAAATTTATTTGAAATTGAAATTGAAATTTAAAATTTAAAATTTGACATTAATATCATTATGGTAGGTTTAATTTATGGAAACTAATTAATAATATATTAGAAATGGAAAATGAAATAAATGACAAGTGGAAAATAAATATATCTCTAAATTATGACAAAATGACATGTGACAAATTAAATGAGAGAATGACATGTGGCAAAATCATTCTTATTTATTAGGGAAGATACCGTCAACCATGACCTTACTCCTTGTCGTCTAATTACTCTCGCTCTCTCTCTCTCTCTCTATATATATATATATATATATATATATATATATATATATATATATATATATATATATATATATATCCCTATTCTAAAAACTAGATAAACTTATTCTCCTATTGACAAGTGTCACAATATTAGAAATCCTCATTAATATCAATCTATTAATTATCCATTTTAATTTTTAAATTTTAAAATTTCCACTCTAATTATATTAAATTAATAATTGATTCTTCATTTTAATTTTTAAATTTCATACTCTAATTACACTAAATTAATAATATTAGAATAAACAATAAAATAAAATAAATATATATTATAAGGTGATATAATTTCATTTATTTATTTAAATCAACGATTATAATTTTATATAACTAAAAAATATCTTTTAATTAATAATTTATTTGAAAAAATTGGTTAATAATTTTAAGTTTTTACCAAGAAATTTTAATTAATTTTATAACCGTGATTCTCACAGGTTATAAACTAGTGTATATATATATATATATATATATATATATATATGTATATATGTGTATATATATATATATATATATATATATATATATATATATAATATTTGCTATTTTACATATACATCTAGAGAAAAAAAATGTCATTTTATGACTCTTGTAATCATCGATATATCGATGGAAAGGCATTTGCCACGTGATTTCTTACAAAAAATCCATAGGCTTTAATTCATGGGATAATGACTTAAGAGGATAACGTACTTTAGCTTTTGGTCAAATTTGGTCACTAAATTATTTTTCATGCTTTATTAACCATTGAACTGGTTGAAACATTTACATTATACCATTATGACTGATAATAGTGGGCTTTTCCGGTTTCCGACGTGGTTTCTGGTCAAGTGTGATTTTCCGTTCATCTTTATTTGGGGTTGTTTCACAGGTTCAGATGTACTCAACGCAAAAATCAGAAATTGGATGGATTCAAACAAGATAAGAACTCTTGGTCTGAAACAAGACTAGAAATGCGATGTACTTATATTCTTATGTGAACGATTTTCAGAAAAGTTTTGGTTTGAACACAAATCATCAAAGATCCAATGGTGGTTCATCAAAACCTATCTTAGATTTTTAAGGTTTTAAGGGTTTCAATGGTGGTTAATCAAAACCCATCTATGAAATAAAACCCATATTAGATGTCCTCATCGTCTTTGTCACTGAATCGAAAAATAGCTGGAATACGAACAAACAAAAAACAAACTTGAATATGAAAAGCGAACCAATAAATTGTTCGTGTGTTCATCATGTGTGTAGAACCTAAAAATCCCTAAATCTATGGATTTGGATCCAAATGGAAGCTCGAAATCTGAAAGAGTTACAACTCTGCCATTGATGAACGAGACGAACAAGAAAGACCATTTGGAAACCTTTGCCTTAAAACCCAGATCTGAACCATATGTGTTAGGGTTTGCGGATCGGAGCTTGGTTTTGTGGAAAATCAGAAGGAAGAAAGGCGTTCTGGAGAAGACGCTGACGTTCCGACAAGGGTTTACCGTCAATTGTTCCAACAAGGGTTTGCAGATCGGAAGCTACGATTTGTGTGTTCATGTTCATGTTTATCTTCATGAGCTTCGAATTTTCACACACAATCCCCAAGAACACACAGTTGGGTGTGTTTTGTATGTTTATTTTCTGGTTTTTGTGTCTAATTCCTTCAATAAAACCTAGATTAAAAATGTGTCCGGATGTAAGGAATGCTAGAAATGTCGCAAGAGAATATGATCGAAAAATCATACTTGGCCGGAAACCACGTCGGGAACAGAAAAACCCACTATTAACCGTCATAATGGTATAATATACACGTTTCAACAAGTTCAAGGGTTAATAAAGCACGAAAAATAATTTAGTGACCAAATATGACCAAAAGCTAAAACACATTACCCTCTCAAGTCATTATCCCTTAATTCATAAGAAAAGTTTCCGACTGAATGTACTTTAATTTTTTGACATAATTATATTATTAATGCATTTTTGAGAAAGTAGGGTTGACTATTTCTATCGGATAACAGACATACTATATTTCCAATGATTTACTAATGAAATTAATATTTAATTGTTTCTAATATAGATAATGAATTAAAATGGTAATATATTTTTCTATTTGTACATATTTGGTCACTAAGTTTTTTTTCATCCACATTTATCCCTTCAACTTGTTAAATTGTACACATTCAATCTTCACGATCGGTTACTCCAAGCAAGCCGATAAAAATGACTTAAAAGGGTAATATATTTCTCATTTTGTACACATTTAGTCTTTAATATTTTTTTTACACATTTGGTCTTTGATATTTTTTGTTGCAAAATAAGTCATTGTTGTTTTTGTTCACATTCAGTACTTATGATTGATTTCTTTAGGTTTTTCTCACGTCATCCTACATGGGAAAATAATTAATGAGGTGTTTGGGTTGTTGATGCTTATGTCCTTCACGACCTCCACTGCTTGGTTTATTAGATCTTATGGTTTGGCTTATGATTTGTGTTCAGGACGTTGTAAATTCTTCATATAATCTCGGATTTTAACGATCATTATATCCATGTATTCGTATTTGAGTCTAATACAACTTTCATTAAGATTATTCCCATTAAAAAGTAATATGTTTTTACTTGCGATTTTATAAAAAAATACTTTCATACATACATTCATAAAGAACATATAGACATAAAGATCGTAAGTACAAATATATTACTTTTAAAAAAAGAATGTTTATATCCATTAGTTCTTTGTGAATTTATGAATATTTTTTTATAAAACTTTAAGTAAAAATATATTACTTCTAAAGATAGTAATCTTAACGAAAGTTATACTAGACTCAAATACGAATGTGTGGATATAAATATCGTTAAAATCTGAGATTGTATGAAAAAGTTATGACGTTCAAAACACAAGACCTAAGCAACCAAACAGTCCATGTTACGATGAACATAAGAATCAGTAGCTCCAACACTCTATTAATTAAGGGTGAGCAAAAACCAAACCGCAAACCAAAAAAAACCGGAAAAACCGCATTCGCCGAAAAAAACCGAGGTTGCAGTTATAGTTTTACAAAAACCGAGAACTTTCTGTGCGGTGTGGTTTTTAGTTTTGCAAAAACCGCACCGCATATATAATTTTAACTCCTTATATATATATATATATATATATATATATATATATATATATATATATATATATATATATATATATATGTGTGTGTGTGTGTGCGCGCTTCATTTAGTTTATTTATTCTAAAACGATAAGTATCATAAACTAATCAATGTATAAATTCTTTTGATGAATAATTTGAAAATTTCAGTGGATTAAAAGTTATTGTTTATTCAATTATCAAAATGGTTTAAATACAAGGAGTTCTTGATTAACAAGAAAACAAAGATAACGCCAAGCTAATGGATAATAACCAAATAATCTAACGAATAAATAAGATATTACAGGAGAGGATAACTCTCCGTTTTTCAATTCCCTTATTCCCCCTCAAGTTGGAGCATGTAAGTTCCTAATGCCCAATTTGCTAAGAAAAAAGTGAAGACGTTGTGAACCCAAAGCCTTAATAAATAAATCAGCAACTTGATGTGTAGTGTGAACATGCGTTGGACGAACCTCTTTGGACTCAACTCGTTCACGGACGAAATAACAATCCATTTCAACATGCTTAGTCCGTTCATGAAACACATGATTATTAGCTATGTGCATTGCTACTTGATTATCACAAAACAAAGGTGTAGGACCAATGGGAGGAGGTCCCAAGTGTTTCAATAACCAACGTAGCCACAAAGTTTCACTAACAGACGATGCCATGGCTCGATACTCTGCCTCTGCTAAAGAATGGGAAACAACGGAATGCTTTTTGGTTTTCCAGGAGATGGGTGCACCTCCAAGTAGAATTAAATACACAGTACGAGAACGCCTGGTGGCAGGACAACCAAGCCAATCCGCATCACAATAAGTCGCAAGATTCATTCCTCCACCGTTTGGAAAAAATATTCCCTGACCTGGTGTTGCCTTTAAATACCGTAAAATTTGGTGCACTGCATTCAAGTGTGTTTGCCTTGGATCAGAAACAAATTGACTCAGAATGTTTAACAAAAATGCTATGTCCGGCCGAGTGTCTTGTACATAAAGAAGTCTTCCAATTAAACGCCGACATTGACTAGCATCAACAACAGGACTATCCTTGCTTTGCTCTAGTTTCAGATTTTGCTCCATCGGAAAGCTACAAGGTCGACAACCTTGCATTCCCACTGTCTTCAAGAATATCTAAAGTATACTTACGTTGACTCAAAACCAAACCATCCGAGGTTCGAGCCACCTCTAGTCCAAGAAAATACTTCAATGAGCCTAGATCTTTGATGCTAAACATTTTGTCTAGATACATTTTTGTGTCTTGTATCATAGAAACATCATTCCCAACAATAAGGACATCGTCGACATATATAAGATCCACAACAAAACTTCCTTGTTGCTTGTATATGAAAAGTGAATGATCCGCATGCGATTGTTTGAAATTTATTGCGAGCAAAGCCGTTGTAAATTTGTGATACCAATTACGTGATGCTTGCCGGAGATCATAAAGAGATTTTCGCAACCGGCATACTCTATTATCACCTTCTTTGATAAAACCTTGAGGTATCATCATGTACACCTCCTCATCCAAATCTCCATGCAAAAATGCATTGTTGACATCAAGTTGATGCATGGATCCAGTCTCTTTTTACAGCCACAACAAGTAAGGTTCAGACAGTAACAAGTTTCGCCACCGGAGCAGAAGTGTCATGAAAGTATACCCCCTCCAACTGAGTGAAGCCTTTTGCAACAAGTCGTGCCTTGTACCTCTCAATTTCACCATTTGGTTGCTATTGAATCTTATAGACCCATCTAGAGTTTATAACACACTTTCCTTTTGGCAACTCCTCAAGTGACCAAGTTCCATTTTCCTCAAGAGCATTTATTTCTTTTTGCATCGCTTCTCTCCACTTAACATCCTACACGACTTGATTAAAATGTTTCGGCCCATGGTTTGAGCTAACTGAAGTTAAAAAACCTTTTTGCGGATCGCTAAACTGATCATAAGACAAAAATTTAAGTATAGGATGTACCGTCGAAAGTTGTTGATTGGCGGTGGGTGATGCATGGTCTACCGAAGATGGCAAGTCCACAATGAAGTCATCTTGATATTTGGGTCTAGACCTGCTTCTTTTATCTCTGTGTTCTTCAGTGGGTTGCATTTGATAAGTTGTGTCTTCTGTAATAGGATCTGTTGGATCTTCAGACAAGTTTAGATCAATGGTGGTCTCGTTCTATCACGTGTACCCGGGTCTAATTTAGGTTCGCTCAGTAAACCTTGATCAGCCTCCCTTCGTGTTAATTCATCACTTTCTTCGATAGTGTTTCCTAGAAAATCATCGAGCCTTGCTTCGCTATTGTTCCTTTCTATATTATCAGAGAAAGGAACAACATTTTCCACAAACTTGACGTCTCTAGAGACAATGATCTTCTTATCGGTAAGGACAAATATTCGATATCCTTTCTTTCCTTGTGGATATCCAATGAACATGCCTAGTCTCCCCCTCACTTTAAACTTATCTCCCTTGGTTTCCGTGTTTCTTGCATAAACTAAACTTCCGAAGACTTTCATGTGGTCATAATTAGGTTTTTTGTCCAAACAGGACTTCATATGGGGTCTTATGTTTAATGACCTTTGAGGGTAATCTATTGATAATGTACTTAGCTGTGAGAACACGCTCTCCCCAAGACTTGATTGACACATTGGCCTCAAACTTCAACGCTCTTGCAATATCAAGAATGTGTCTATGTTTTCGTTCCACAACCCTGTTTTGCTGTGGGGTATATCGACATGTGGTTTCCAATATGATTCCTTCCTTAGCATAAAAATCTCTCATGGAGCCTGATATGAATTCACCTCCATTATCTGCCCTTATTCGCTTGGTTTGTTTTTCAAATTGTGTTTTCACCATGTTGTGAAAGTCAATTAAATAGCTGCTTGCTTCATTCTTGTGTTTAAGAAGATAAACCCAAACCTCCCTACTGAAGTCATCTATGATGGTAAGGAAATAAGAAGCACCGGAAATCGAAGGAGTACGATACTTGCCCCAAACATCTGTTGGATTAGTGTCTAAGTCCATAACTATTTTGGTATGTACTTGACCCGATGGTGCATGGTCCTTTTGGGTTGCCTTCACCAAAGCAACTTGATAGGATGAATTATGGAGAGAAAGGATTAAATATGATTTATTAATATATTATGAGAATAATATATTAAAGGAGAAATCATATTGTTTAATTAATATTAGTCAATAATTAATTGGTAATTAGTTTTGTGACTAAAAGAGATTAATTAAACTTAAGGGACTGGAATTGTAATTATAAGATAATTGCAATTTGGGCCATGGATTGCCTTTTATTATAAGGTGGACGAATTCTATGGGGGAAGCCCATATGAAATCGTCCAAGGCCTTAAGGAAAGGGCTCCATGGGTTGCTTAGGGCTTAAGCATCCAAATTAGGGTTTCCTTGTTAGATAACCCTAATAGCCTCACTATATATAGACCCTTAAAGGACCAAAAACGTGGCTAAGACTTCTCTAGGGTTTGTAGATGTTTTTGGGCAGCCTCCATCCTCTCTCCTCTTCATCCTCTTGCTTATGGTGTTTGTGTACCATTAGAGGAGTGACAATTGTGACTCTAAGCCTTCCAAAGTCAATAACAAGGAGATTTGAGATTGTTATTGCTACATAACAATCAAGGTAACATCTTAAACCTATTCTCATGTTAATATGATTACTTGTATGCTAGAATTAGGGTTTATAGTCTTGGATAACTTGCATGTACAATAGAGAAACCTAGATCCAAGCATTAGGGTTTGTATGAGCACATATGATGTCTTATGACCAAAACCCATCAGTGGTATCCGAGACTAGACTGGTTTCTATTGTGTTGATGCTTGACATGTTTGAAAAATTCGATTTTTTGGTTTCTGGAGGCTGGACTCGCCGAGTCCATAGCTGAACTCGCCGAGTCCATGCAGACTCGACGAGTCAACTCGTCAGATGGGGATATCTTCACGATTTCTTGCTGTTTTTGCTTATGGATAGTTACCTTATCATATTAGATCAATATAAATCCGATTTTATGATATATTTGACTATATTCTTGATCTAATTGAAGATATTTATCAATTAATAAAATATTTGTTTCCTTATGTGATAATTGATTAATTATTAAATTGGTAAATTGTTTTGCAAGAATTCATTAAATAAATCGAATATGGATAATTATGTGATTAAATGTTAATTTAGATTATTTGTTATTTGATCCTTGTTGTTATGAAAAGTTTCATGTTTTCCCCTTTAGGTTTTATAGTTTAAATTTGAACCCAAAGGTTTTGTTGTTTTGAAATTTAAATAGTTAAAACCCTAATGTTTTGAAAAAGGTTTCAAAACTTGCCCTCAAGTTTTGGAATTTAAATTTTGATTAATTGTTTAATTTGATGTACATTTAAATTCTAAACCCTAATGTTTTGAAATGTTTCAAAACTTGCCCTCAAGTTTTGGAATTTAAAAGTTGATTAAAAGTTTAATTAGGAATGTTAAATTCTAAAAACCCTAGTATTGTTTGAAAAGTTCAAATTACACCCTTATGGTTTTATTAATTAATTAAGGAGTATAATTAAAAGAGGTTTAATAAATCCATAAAAGTTTAGGTTTAAAATTTAATTGAATTAAAAGTATAATTGTTAAATTTGACCACCTAATATTTTAAAAGTGTAAAATACACCCTATACTATATATATAACATTAAAGGTCTAACATTATATATATGTATGAGTAAAAGTCAGTCTTACCGTTAGTAGGCCTCATTCATGAAGCTGGTCTATAAGGGGTGTTTAAGGAAATTGCCTATAAAATGGCGATTGAATGGGTATCCACTCTTACCCACCGCACTCTTGACTAGTGGAGGGTTGTTAGCCAAACGGGTAGGATAGGACGAAACCTTCCATTATAAGTATAAGGAATTACTAAAAGTAACTAAATGTTTTCATAAAATTCCCAATCTTAGTTACTTAGGCAAAGTGAATTGATGCAATTCCATGAAATTACACTTTGTGCCCTTGCTAAGACGTTAGTGGAGCGTGTGTGGTTTACCGGCACACTAAATGGTTCTAAGTAAAGGTAGCAAAGGGTGACTCAATGTTTGTCATAGTTCGGTGGAGCGTGTGTGGTTTACCGACACATCGAATAGGTGACTGTAACATGTGAGGGTACCATGTAAGTTTGCATGGTTATTCACACCTGCTTTGTGATCCTCGACATCCCAGTCACAAACAAGAGGGGCATATCAAGATTTAAACATGCCATTGAAATGTTCAATGAATCTCATAGGATCTAGGAGTTTTCATAGATTTAAAACTTAAATTTTTTTTTTGTTTTTCATGGTGGAAATTAGTGAATCGTCATTTAGTTACCTTCAAATGTTCTGCAATTTGGGTTACGGCATCCCTCTCCCGAGTTGTAGAATATTGTGTTGGGTCCTAGCCTTAGTATCTCATTTGGGTGATTTACTAAGGACTTGATCAATCAACTAACTTGAATTCGTTTTCTCCCATTTTGTAGATGTCAAAGTTCGACAAATATGGTCTTCCCAAATCCCGTGGAACAAGCATTCCACATGAAGATGATATTCCACGATTCGATCGAGGAACAAGAGATCATGCTTCTCTTCCTCCACCTCCTCCAATTGTTCTCCCTAACCCACAAGTTCAAAGGATTGAAAAGTTCAAGATCACTCAAGCCCTCTTGGCAAGTAAACATAAAGAAGGAAAGTCGGTGTGTGCACACGTCCTAGGGATGAAGTCACACATTGATAGGTTAAGAGTGTTGGGATCCGTTGTCTATGAGGAAATGGATGTTGATTGGGTTCTTCAGTCACTTCCTAACTCATATAGTGAGTTCGTAAGAGATTACTATATGATAAACCGCGACGTGACCCTTATAGATCTCACCTATATGCTTATTGCTGCTGAATCAGCAATGGTTTGGCGCAATAGAAAAGCAAAGTTGATTGGTGAATCTGCCTTCAAGACCTCTATGGATATGGACAATGACAACGAAAGACATGCTATGATCGGAAATTTTGATCATAAGAGAAAGGCAATGTCTGAAGTAGTTCCATGTCATGTTCCAAAAGAGTCAATTTGCTTTTATTGCCAAGAGAAAGGGCATTGAAGACGAAGCTGCCCCATTTACCTAAGAGATCTAAGAGATGGGAGAGTCGAAACGTATGGCTCTAATATAGGTAAAATCCATTAACTAACTCTTTTAAGCTTCTATTCTAGATTCTTAATACATAATGTGATAAGATTACAATTGATGTTTTGTAGGATCAAAGAAAAGAAAGGAAGCTTAAGGGAAGAAGTGAGCAGAATCTAACCGGGAAGGAATGGATTTCGATCGCATTTCTCGAAGATTAGATTCTTGAGCTACTACTTAGAGTTAGAATTAGATTACTGTATTAGCATAGTTTTTCAATGAATTGCATTGTAAGGACAAATTTTTCCGCAATAAAATAAATTTTGATTTTATATTATTTATTTATCCTTGCAATGGCGTATATGAAAAATTGATGTTTGAATGTTTCTATTATTAGCAATAATGGATTTGGTTCTTATTATGTTATTTATGGAAAGTCGAGAATTTACCAAAATAGGGAGAGTTTCTCATCGCCCAAGTTTCAATTGGACAGAAACTTGGAATCATGCAACTTGGTTGCACGATGAATGTGAAATTTCATATTTGGAAATTAGACTAATTCATTGACAAAGTGTCAAGTGAAGGACTAAGAGATCGAGTACACAAAGTTGTGTGTTGATCAAGTCCACCATAAGAGTAACCAAGATACTCGTCAAGATTTACTAAAAGTTTAGTAAATATGATTATACTTATAAGATTAAGTGTAAGTCGGAATTGATTTAAAAGGTTTAAATCAATAGCAAAACGAATAAGAAGAATCAAGTAGGCAGAAAGATAAAAGTTTATCCATTCTAAGAAGAAGGGAGAGTACCTTTTATGCTTTATGATAGGTCTTAATGATTAAGAACCATATCTCAATTGATCCTCTAAGTGAGTCTTAGTACAATTGTATGTTTAAGAAGAGGAATCAAAGATTGAAGAAATGGTTAAATCAAGAAGTCAATCATACTTCGTTCCAATAACAAGTCTTAAAGTTAAGATTGTGACATTGAGTTAAAGGTATTAAAAAGGTTTATAACATTCCTCAAATGTGGAAAGTTGTGATGTCTTGGATAAGACAAAGACCAACTAGGACCCATTTATGAAGTGTTTTGATAAAAGCTACACTAACTCTTGAATATTTGTTTGTCAAGAAATGGTTATTGACAAGAGATTATTATATGGCAAGGAGTCAGTGGGAGTCTTATTGGTCTTGAAAGGTTTCAAGAACAAATCAAATAGACCTTATCGATCATCACTAGCACACGAGTTGAGGTTTACAACATATCGTGTTGACATTATTTTGTTTCTGTGCCGTTCCAATTGAGTTAATTATGCATGTGAGTCCTATGAGTTCTCATTTGAATGCATAAAAGGCAAGGACCTTGATCAATGGAAAGTACATTGATAAGAAAAGGTGAGCTGCTTAACTACTTGGAAGACATGGTGGGCAGCTGTGCTACCATAAAGGCAAGAAATCGAGATCAAGAAAGTTCAATCCATAAGAGTTTGAATTTGTCGTAAACTTTGGTTTTGACAAATTCACATGGATAGGAACAAATACACCGTTTAAATCTAAGTGTCATAAGATTTCCTCCTTCATGAAAATGATTGTGAGGAAATGCTTTCACTAAGAATGATTTTAAGAAGATAGTGATTGTAAAATTGCATTCTCAAATTCGATTTTGGTTACGGTATCCCTTTCCATAATTTGAATTGTGAGGTTTGGAAATTGTTTACACACACATATGAACCATCTAAGGTAAATGTGTATAAGTTCAAGAAGGCTTGATAAAAGATTATCAAAGCACTAAGTATTAGAAACATGGACTTAAGAAATTCAATAGGTATTGTCTTTCTGGAAGTTAAGATGTTTATGAATACATGTCAAAGCTAGTAGGAGCATAAGTGTTATGTTTTATAATAATCATCATGATAGTGGGAGCATAAATGTTATGATTGTATGATTATTAAGGCACATATTGCAAGTTGGCAATATTAATTATAGAAAACAAGAGTTATACCTTGCAAAGTCATAAGGGTTGTAAAGTTGTTTTGCTATAATTAAGGGAGAGAATATTATGCTTCATTTCAAATCTAAAGGATTAGGTTGAGAAATGTTAATAAATTTAGTCAAGGGTACATAGTGTGTTCTTAAAATTTTGATTATGATTACGACATTCCTCTTCACAATTCGAATTTTGAGAACATAGCAGATAAAACATTATGCGTCGTGTCCCATACGCTTCGGGTATAGGATCGATTGCAAATGTTTTAATGTTTGACCATTCTAAAATTTTCCAAATGTCGAGCGCATTTAGAGGGAAAAGGGACTAGAATTGGTTTTGACTAAAATAATTAAACAACTATCAAAGGACAATCCAAAGTTTGACGAGGATTGGTCGCTTGTGAGTTGTTGGAAGCATGGTATTGGATGGGCCATATCGACATTATTATGAATAGAAAATATTCTATTAAGAATGAGTTTTTATATGGAAATTATGGAAATGTTTCCATATTGGATGGATCATATCGACATCATTACGAATAGATAAGATTCTATTACGAATGAGTTGTCATATGGAAAATATGGAAACATGTCCATATTGAGAATTGGATATTGTAAATCTATGACTAGATTAGAAACTTTTATGCAAAAGGATGTTCAAAGGAATGTACTTTGAGTGAGAGACATCATATCTAAGGAACTGTATTGTAACAATTTCCGATAGAGGACTTTGTAATTTCATTGGAAATAGTCTTTGTGACTTTAGTGCAGTGACATTACAAAAGGGATCATTGCATAGAATGTTAGAATCTAGCATATTTTATAAGTAACGAGAATTTGATATTCTTACACTTATGAAAAAGGATTTGGAGTTGTGAAATGAGAATGATTGGAAATATGTTCAATTTGATCTATTTCACAAAAGTAAGAACCATAGGTAAACATTGTGTGCATGCTAAGAGCATGGGACAAGTGTAATAATTCAAGTAAGAAGTTGATTACCCGAAACAAAAAATAATGAGTAATCGATGTGGTGATACAGAAAAGGAGTTTTATTTATACTCAAAGGTTTGAGGCCATATGGGATTAGTATTATTCTTGTGTTTCACATTTGCATGTTTTGACTTCCAGAATAATTGAATTTATTAAAAATAATCGAATTATTCGAACGGGCCACAGTCGTTCATATGTTGGAAGTAGATATGAATGAATACTGTCGTGAATTGGTGTGTGGAATGTCTAAAAGAGTATTAGACATAAGCAAATGTTTGCTGGAACGTTCATGAGTGCTTATGAATATGAATTTGAGCATTGGATTAAACCCACGCTCACTTGGATCACTCCATGAATTGTATCACGAGTGATTGGTGAGACGATAACATCTTATATTCTTGAAACCGAGATGTGTGAGTTGTATCTTGCAAATCGGTTGCACATTGATAATATGTAAACGCACTAGTAACTTGGTGTTATAAAACATATTGTTGTGTGTGATTCGGTGAGTAAGTGCAAGCAAGCATTGTATCAAAGTTTATTCGTTCCTTTTATTCAAAGTAGGATAAAAGTGATATCTTTGGGCCCCTCGATGATTTAGTGATGACAAACGTAAATGCTCGGCCGGGCTAGGGCTAATTTGATTTGTTCAATTAGTCAGTCGTCATAAATCGGGAATCGAGATATAATACAAAGAGAATGATTTGAAATCATATCTCATATGATATCTAGAATGGAGGAATATATGATCCCTTATCTAAGGACACACGTATCTGATAGGATCAGAGTTGACAACGGCTTTGGAAAGCTACGCTGCAGATCAGGATCTGAAGTCATACGCATAATAGTTATTAGACTTATCCAAGTGGGAGACTGTTGGATTAGTGTCTAAGTCCATAACTATTTTGGTATGTACTTGACCCGATGGTGCATGGTCCTTTTAGGTTGCCTTCACCAAAGCAACTTGATAGGATGAATTATGGAGAGAAAGGATTAAATATGATTTATTAATATATTATGAGAATAATATATTAAAGGAGAAATCATATTGTTTAATTAATATTAGTCAATAATTAATTGGTAATTAGTTTTGTGACTAAAAGAGATTAATTAAACTTAAGGGACTGGAATTTTAATTATAAGATAATTGCAATTTGGGCCATGGATTGCCTTTTATTATAAGGTGGACGAATTCTATGGGGGAAGCCCATATGAAATCGTCCAAGGCCTTAAGGAAAGGGCTCCATGGGTTGCTTAGGGCTTAAGCATCCAAATTAGGGTTTCCTTGTTAGATAACCCTAAGTCCTAACAATCTCCCCCTTTGGAATCAAGGTCGAAGTCTTCAAGACGTCAGTGATTGAACGACATACATCAGCACTCTTCGGATTTCCATGTACCAAGAGATAACTTTCTTTATCTCTTTCTTATCTCCTTCCGAGTTCTTCTTGCAATGGTTCATACAAACAATTAAGTTCGTATATTGTGAGTTGGTATATCTCTCTACTTCGCAAGTTTGAAATAAGAACCTTTTAGCTCTTCCAACTTTGTCTTTTCCTGCAAACACAATCCCAATGGCTTTAAACAGATTTCACCATCTTCGTAATTTTTCAACTCATTCTGCTTCTTGGAAGGTGCCATTGGTGCAGTTATGTCGAAACCTTTGACAGTAGCAAGTTCGACATCTGTTTGAGCTAAGCACTCAAAATAATTTTCCAAAAATATTTTTATGTGCCTGCACCGAAGACTAAAAACATCTAGTTCTGTATCTTGGAGAAAAGAAAATGACTTGTCTTTAAGCATCAAGGCAATGTTGATTAGATCATATGTGTTCATCAAAGGAAAGTCTGCCACTGTAAATTCTTGTAACTTTCCACTTGCTCTTGCCACAGTGTACTTTAAATTTTCAAACTTCCCTTCGAATATGACATCCCTTTTTATAGATATCACCTTCTTGATCTTCTCCAAAAACCATACTTCCTCTTGAGCCTTCGCTAATACAGTATGAAACCTTTATTTCATCTTCTTTCCCTCTTCGATTTCCATTGATTTTGTTTTAGCCTTAAACTGTGGCATAACAAACATCATTTCATTGACTGGAAAGTCAAGTTGACCAAAATCTGTGTTCGTAACCACATAGCTCTTTTTCGGAACCTTTTCAAAAGAATACATGTGATCAAACATCACCCTGGATTCTATTGTTTCGTAGTTGAAAACTTTCGAAGGATCACCCTTATCAACATTCGAACCTTCCAAAGCTCTTTGTCTCATTATACTTTGAACATGTCTCATTCTATCAACCTCAGCTGCCACCTCAGCTTTCTTCTCTTTATTTGACTTCTCAATCATAACTCCTTTTCCTTTGTCTTTAATATTTGATGAAGCTATAATCTTTGAAGAAGAGACATCACTCTGTTTCTCAATTACAATACCTTTTGATATAGGTTTTGAAATTGGAACTGTTGTAGTCACAGTCGAAATGACTGGATCAGCTGAAAGAACAGTTGGCTTTACTACCACTTTTGAAGGATATACTTTTCCAACAACCTTCGTATCTTCAGTTGTCTTCATTTGTTCCCCAGCCTTTGAATGACCAATCTTTTCTCCCCCTTGCACCCCTGTGACAACAGGTGGGGCATCTGATACAGTTGGTAAAAGGCTTGAAATACGAAGTAGTGGAGCTAAGTTTTTGTGTAGGATGGCTTCGAAATGAGAAATTTTTTGAGAAAGAAATTCTTGAGAAACAATTGAAGAGATAGATTTCAAAGACAGGTCTTGAAGTTCTTTCAACAACCTAACCAACTCTCCAAAATTTTGTTCTTCTTTGGCAGAAAGAGAGATCATTTAAGGATTCATTTGCTCAAACATTTTGACACATTGGACAACGGCATCACAAATAATGTCAATCTTCTGATGTGCTGACTCATAACCTTGTTGAATATGCTGAACCTCCTTCGTCATCTCTTCACGAAGTTCGCGAATTTGCAAGTTAACATCTTCACGTACCTTCTTGACTTCTTGTACCAAGAGCACATGACGCTCCTTCGTAACAATCTTCAGATCCTTTACCTCCATCACAAAATTAGACCTCAGAGAATTGATTCGATTCTCTATAGAAATATCATTCTGGTCAATCTTCTCAAGAACTCGGCTTTCCGAATCACGAATTAACCCTGATGTCTTTGAAATAACCCTTCCTTCCATCTCATTCATTAATGAATCAACTTCCATGGTTGTAACTACAACACTACCCACATCTGCTTGAGATTGCAAGATAGAATTCAATTTCGAATTCAAAATCTTGAACTGCTTCATGGTCATCAGCATATGATCAGGGAAATCCTCTTCGGCTTTATCAAAATGAAGAGCTTCGAACGTTCCTCCAAAGTCTTCGTTATCAGTTTCATCATCAGCAGCCATGGTTTCATCAATAGGTGAGGATGGATGGGGTGGATCAGTTGATTGAGTTGAAAATATGGTGGTGAATGGTTGATCCATAATCGATTGAAATGTTGGTGAATCAGTTGTTGATGTAACCTGGGGTAAAGAAGTTGGTTCAAGAAACTTCACATCATCAGACTTCGAAATACCAGCAAGCTGACTGATATCTACTTCTTTTGGAATTTCAATCTCTGGTGTCTCAGGAACTTTCTCTTCTTCTTCGATTCTTTGATTTTTCTTCAAAAATTTTGCAAGATCTTCAGCCCTTCGTTTCTTAGATGATGGAGACACCGGAGCTGGAATTTCCCTAACTATGACCCCTTGATGTGTTACTTGTGTTTTCTTCACCATCTGAGACTTTCTCTTTATTTTGATATGTCGAAAAACACCCGTCTTCGAAGGAATCGTTTCTTTCGATGGAGACGCTTTGATTATTGGTGTATCAACCACTGAAGTTAAAATTGGAGACACCTCTTCGACAATACCAGCTGTAACCATTGGCATTTGGTTCTTCTTTTCTGCCTTCACTACTTTTTCCGAAGACCCACCATCTGTCTTCTTCGATTTCTTAGTCTTTTTCTTTTCTTCGTTATGTAACATTCTTGTAACAACACTTGTGTCAATGGATTGCAAATATGACACCAAAACTTCATTCGTCGGATCCACCTTTTTAAGCATCGCATCTGGAATGCGAGCTATTGATATAAAGATAGCCGGATCATCATGTACCTCCTTCGGACTACCATACATGTGAAACACCACCTTTTCTTCGAATTTCGGAACTTCGATTTTCTCCTTCTGATAAACATATTGTACTATCAGACTCCAATAACGAGCACAAGAAATCCCCTGCTTGGCACTCGTCTTCGAAATGATAGTTAAGAACTCTGTCCACAATTGTTCAGAGTAATCCACTTGTAGATCATAATACAATCCAACAACCATTGCATATACCTCCATCCTTCCTTTATCAAGACCCACAGTTCTTCCAGTAAGACATCGAAGGAAAATGCTGATGGGTTTTAGCCATAAGAACCTTCCTATGTGCGCATGCAAAACCCTAATGCTTGGATCTAGGCTTTCTAATTAAACATGCTTTGAATACAAGACTTCTAATGGCTAATTAGGTTAAATAACAACATCGAAACAGATCTAGAACCATACCTTTGAATTCCTTGTTGATCTTGTAGTCTTGGAGCTTCTAGAGTCACAATTGTCACTCCTCTAATGGCTTACAAACACCAATAGCAAGGAAGATGATTTAGGAGAAAGGAGAGGGGAGGAAATCGGCCAGGGTTCTCTTACTTTAGGTGAGGTGCCGATTTCCCTTGCCCATGGGGTCTATTTATACTTGTAGACTCCTTAAGGGTTACAATCTAAACCCTAATTGGATAATCTTCTCTTAAGGCTATCCAAATCCTTTCCTTAGATAAGTCATTGGACAATTTTGAAGCTATCCTAGCTTCTAGAATCCGTCCACTATATATCTATAAGGATTTATAGTCTAAAGCTTAACTATCAAACAATTGACAGTTTATAACCCTTTATTTAATTAACCTCTTTAAGTCACCAAATTAATTCCAATTAATTCTATGACTTATATTAATCAATTAACAATATATTATTCTTTATATTATTCCCATAATATATTAATAATATTTACTCTCTCTTAATAAATCATCCTATCAAGTTGCTATGGTGAAGGCAACCCAAAAGGACCATGCACAACTGGGTCAAATACTTGCCTAATATAGTTGCAGCCTTAGACACTATTCCAACAGTCTCCCACTTGGATAAGTCTAGTAACTATATGCACAAGTACAATTCGGTTTGCAATCGTAGCTCTCAAAGACGCTGTCAAACTCTGATCTAATCAATCTTGTCCTTTAGATAAGGGATCGTATAGTCCTCTGTTAGATATCATGCTGACAATCCTATGGAATGGTTAGTCACGCATTTAGGTTTCTCGATCTCTGATTTATTCGACATAGAACTTAATCGAACACATCAATTCAGTTCTGACCGGGCCCGACACATAAGTCAAATCAAATCATCGAGCGGCCGAGATATCACTTTTACCTTCTTAGATAAAAGTTACAGATAAACTTCGACTTATATGCATTTACTTATTCATTAATCAACTATACACAACAATGCGTTTTATAACACCAAGTTACTGATGTGTTTTCGCATTATCAATGTACAATCAATTAACAAATAACAAACCATATATCTAGGTTTTAAGACTATATGATATTATCGTCTTGTGATCACCCTTTTATATCATATTCCATAAGGTGATTCCAGCAAGCGCGGGTTTGTGCCAATGCTCAAAACTAGTTCATAAGCACTCATGAACGTTGCAGCAACCCTTTTGCTATGTCTAAAACCATTTAGACAATCTACACACCAATTCATGACAATCTTCATTCATATCTACTTCCAACATATGAGCGATTGTGGATAATTTGAACAATTCGATTATTCTTAATAAACTCAATTATTCTGGAAGTCAAAACATGCAAAGTGAAACAATAGTTAAACAATTAACATAAGACAGTAACATTACTCATAAATAAAACTCCTTTATTTAATCATCAAATGTTAATTACATTTATCTATTACACGTTTCTAATACTATCTAATCTATGCTAATATCATCCTTCAGCCCAATACTCCTAGCATGCTGCAAGTGCTTAACCCTACTCAGTCCCTTCGTAAGCGGATCTGCTGGGTTATCTTCTGATGATATCCTCTTCACTACGAGTTGTCCTTCTTCTACACGATGTCTAATGAAGTGATATTTTTTGTCGATATGTCTTGATCTACCATGATCCCTCGGTTCCTTGGTCAAGGCAACCGCTCCTTCGTTATCACAGAAAATCTCCATGGGCTCCTTTATGGCAGGTATAACTCCAAGATCACCGATGAAGTTCTTTAGCCATATTGCCTCCTTCGACGCTTCGCTCGCTGCAATGTACTCTGATAGTCTGATTCGCACGTTGAATTAGCTACTGTTTCCTGTTTGGAACTCTTCCATGTCACTGCTCCTCCATTTAGGGTAAAGACCCAGCCCGACTGCGAACGGTAGTTGTCCCTGTCGGTCTGAAAACTGGCGTCACTGTACCCTCGCACCTTCAAGTCATTACTCCCTCCGAGGACTAAGAACCATTCCTTCGTCCTCCGAAGGTACTTAAGGATATTCTTCACCGCAATCCAATGTGCTCTGCCAGGATTCCCTTGATATCTGCTAACCATGCTCAAAGCGAAGGCTACATCAGGGTAAGTACAAGTCATAGCGTACATGATTGAGCCAACTGCGGAAGCGTATGGTACTCGGCTCATTTCTGCTATCTCAACTTCGGTACTCGGACTTTGAGTCTTACTCAATTTGGCATTACTCTATATCGGTAATTCTCCCTTCTTCGAGTTTTCCATACTAAATCGTTTTAGTACTTTATCCAAGTAAGTATTCTGACTAAGTCCAATTAGTCTCCTACTTCTTTCTCTTACTATCCTTATTCCCAAAATGTAAGAAGCCTCTCCGAGGTCCTTCATAGCGAAGCACTTCCCGAGCCAGGACTTAACCTCCTACAGAGTCGGGATGTCGTTTCCTATGAGTAATATGTCATCGACATATAGAACAAGGAAGCTTACTATACTCCCACTGGCTTTGACATATACACAAGATTCGTCTTCGTTTCGTATAAATCCAAACTCTTTGACTTTCTCATGGAAGCAAAGATTCCATCTGCGAGATGCTTGCTTAAGTCCATAAATGGACTTCTCAAGCTTACACACTCTATTCGGACGTTTCGGATCCACAAACCCCTCTGGCTGAGACATGTAAACATCCTCAGCCAACTTTCCGTTAAGAAAAGCGGTCTTGACATCCATTTGCCAAATCTCATAATCATGAAATGCGGCAATTGCTAGCATCACTCTAATAGATTTAATCTTCGCAACTGGTGAGAAGGTCTCATCATAGTCAACTCTGGGAGTTTGAGTAAAGCCCTTCTCAACCAATCGTGCTTTATATGTGTGTACCTTTCCATCCACGTCGGTCTTCTTCTTGAAGATCCATTTGCACCCAACGGTCTTACGTCCAGGCACATAATCAACCAAATTCCAAACTTGGTTATTATACATGGATTGGATCTCGCTATCCATTGCCTCTTTCCATTTCGCAGACTCCGGGCCTGCCATGGCTTCCTTAATAGCTATTAGGTTCATCAAGATTTATTAGTGTACCATCACTAATATACGTGTCCCCTTCGGTAGTAATATGAAAACCATAAAACTGGGGATGAACTCTAACTCTATCGGAACGTCTAGGAGGTAACGATTCGTCAATCGGTTCAACCGGAGTTTCCTCCTCGGGTTGAGTGCCAGCGGTAGAGGTTCCTTCATCTATCGCCTCTTGAATTTCTTCAAGTTCGATTTGCCTCCCACTGTCTCCTTGGCTTATGAGTTCTCGCTCTCGGAAAACTCCTCTCCTCGCAACGAAGACAACATTGTCCTTCGGTCTATAGAAGAGATATCCAAAGGATGTCTGCGGGTAGCCGATGAAAATACATCGCTCACTTCGAGGTTCGAGCTTGTCGTGAGTATCTCATCTTACGAAATCCTTGCAACGCCAAACCTTGATATGTGCCAACGAGGGAGCTTTCCCTGTCCACATCTCGTGAGGTGTTTTGGCAACCTTCTTGGTTGGGACTCGGTTAAGGATATGGGCGGCAGTCTCTAAGGCATACCCCCAAAAAGAGATAGGTAGTGAAGCACGACTCATCATAGAGCGAACATATTCCAATAAGGTTCGATTACGCCTTTCTGCCACATCATTCAACTGTGGTGTCTTAGGAGGTGTTAATTGTGAAACTATTCCACACTCCTTGAGATAATCGTGGAATTCAAGACTTAGGTACTCTCCTCCTCGATCGGATCGAAGCATCTTGATTTTCCTGCCCAATTGATTCTCCACTTCATTCTTGAACTCTTTGAACCTTTCAAAGGTTTCTGACTTTTTCTTGATAAAATAGATATACCCATATCTACTATAATCATCGGTAAAAGTCACGTAGAAACGGTTTCCATCCTTCGTGGTTGATCTAAACGGTCCACATACATCGGTATGTATTAGGTCCGATAGACCTTCACCCCTTTCACATGTACTTGTGAAGGGTGACTTGGTCATCTTTCCAAGTAAACAAGACTCGCATGTGTCATCTTTCCTAAGGTCGAATGACTCCAACACTCCATCCTTTTGGAGTTGGGCTATGCGTTTCTTGTTGACATGTCCAAGACGACAATGCCACAAGGATGCTTTATCCATACTAGTGGAAGAATCTATATTCAAAACATAATTTCCTAAGTTATCAACAATCATAACAGTTTCATATATTCCATTACATGGTATAGCTTCAAAGTAAAGGACACTATTTAGATAAGCCAACATAGAACCATTCTCATTATTAAAAGAAAATCTAAATCCTTGTCTATATAAACCATGAAATGAAATGATGTTTGTAGCCATTTCTGGCGAATAGCAACAATTGTTCAAATCTAAACACAAATTATTCCTAAGCACTAAAGAATACACTCCAATCTTGGTCACAGGCGACGATCTTCTGTTCCCCATGATTAGATTGATCCTTTCTTGCTCCACATCCCTACTTATTCTTAGTCCCTGCACATTAGAACAAATGTGATAACCACAACCGGTATCAAGAACCCAAGAAATAGCATGATTAGAATCATTAGATTTAATTGTGTATATACCTGCGAAAGATGGCTTGATCTTTCCTTCTTTGATTGCTTGCAGGTATTCTGGGCAGCTTCTCTTCCAATGTCCTATCTTGTGGCAGTGGTGACACTCTGCCTCCTTCGGGTTAGGATAGGGCTTAGCGGGATCAACTTTGGTCCCACTAGAAGAGGCACCATCTCGGGCTTTGACCTTGCGATAGTTCTTCGATGAAGCCTTCCTCTTCTTTCCCTTTCCTTGACCAATAGCCAAGACAGGAGCAACAGGCGGATTGGGAGTCGGCATAACAGACTTGTCTTTGAAGTTGCTCTCAGCAACCCTCAAGAGACCTTGGAGTTTGCTTAGGGTGACCTCTTTTTTGTTCATGTGGTAGGTAATCCTAAATTGGTTGTACATCGGAGGCAAAGAGTGAAGCACCATGTCGATCGCCAAGTCTTCCCCAAAGTCAACAGTTAACTTGCGAAGGCGGTCGACATACCTTTGCATCTTTTGCAAGTGCACGGTAAGAGATTCTCCATGACCCATCTTAGCAGAAATCATGTTGGTGAAAATCTCATAACGCTCTTGTCTCGCGTTTTGGTGGTACCGCTCCAATAAAACTTGGTGCATCTCGTACGGGTACATGTCCTCGTAGGACTTTTGGAATTCGGAGTTCATGGTAGCAATCATGATGCAATGTACCTTTGTTGCATCTCGCTCATGAGTCTCAAAAGCGGTGATTTCGGCCGGAGTAGCGATTTCAGGGTTGATTTTCTCGAGCTTCTCATCGAGGACATACTCCTTATCCTCATAGTGAGCAATGGTGCGAATGTATCTTATCCATTCGCTAAAGTTCGTTCCATCGAAGGTGACCTTTTGGCAAAGGCTCATCAACGTGAAAGAACTTGCAGCAGCGTTGTTAGCGTTCGACATCTTCAAAAGAAAAGGACAAAGATAGATTAGAATAAGAATCCCTAATTATCACCCAATAAGAAAAATTATGGCTAGGATCCAACAATAACATTTACATACTAGAAAAGGGATGCCGTAATCTAACATGCAAATAAATTGAAGGTAAGTGAACGACGATTCACTAATTCTCCATCAAAACATAACTATTAGACCTAAGTGTATTGAGAATTCCTAGGTTCGAGTGAGATTCATTGAAACTATTCAATGGCATGTTTAAATCTTGATATGCCCCTCTTGTTTGTGACTGGGATACAGAGGATCACAAAGCGGGTGTGAATTACCATGCAAATTCACATGGTGCCTTCATTGTAACGATCACCTATTCGATGTGCCGGTAAACCACGAACGCTCCATCGAACTATGATAAACAATGAATCACCCTTTGCCACCTTTGCTTAGAACCAATTAGTGTGCCGGTAAACCACACACGCTCCACTAACTTCTTAGCAAGTATGCAAAGTGTAATTTCATGGGATTGCATCAATTCACTTTTCCTAAAGTAACTAAGATTGGGAAATTTTTAAAAAATGTGTAGTTACTTTGTATTTCTTATTATTCTTTTAATGAGAGGATGAGGTTGCCCTATCCTACTCGTTCGGCTAACGACCCTCCACCAATCAAGCAAGCGGTGGGTGTGAGTGTACACCCATTAAGCGCCATTTTATAGGCCGCAACCTTATACCCACCTTATAGATCGGCTTCGTGAATGAGGCCTACTAACGGTAAGACTAGCATTTAGTTATACATATATATATTATTCTAGTAATATCATATTAGTATAGGGTTGTATTTTAAACCTTTTAAAATCTAGGGTTTGAAATTTAAGTTGTCTAAATTAAAACTTTTAATCACAAAATATAAATTTCAAAACTTGAGGACAAGTTTTAAACGTTTAAAACATGGAGGATCAAATAACAAATAATATCAATTAACAATTAATTCCATAATTATCCATATTTGATTTATTTAATTATTTCTTGCAAGATAATTACCAAATTAATCAAAATAATTAATTAATTATCATATAAGGAAATTAAATATTTTATTAGTTGATAAATATCTTTAATTAGATCAAGATAATAGTCATATATATCAAAAAATCGGATTAAGATTGATCTAATATGATAAAGGTAAGTTTCCATAAGATAAGTATGAAAAAAATCCCAAATCTGGCCTTTCCTGACGCTTGAACTCGTCGAGTTCCCAACTGGACTCGTCGAGTCAGGCCAACTCGTCGAGTCCACCATGGGACTCGTCGAGTTCATGACTCAGAAACCAAAAATCGAATTTTGCAGGTTTGTTTCAGTTAATCAAAGAACAATTTAATGAAAACCAAGCTAGTCTCTGATACAACTGATGGGTTTTAGCCATAAGAACTTTCCTATGTGCGCATGAAAAACCCTAATGCTTGGATCTAGGCTTTCTAATTAAACGTGATTTGAATCCAAGACTTCTAATGGCTAATTAGGTTAAATAACAACATTGAAACAGATCTAGAACCATACCTTTGAATTCCTTGTTGATCTTGTAGTCTTGGAGCTTCTAGAGTCACAATTGTCACTCCTCTAATGGCTTACAAACACCAATAGCAAGGAAGATGATTTAGGAGAGAGGAGAGGGGAGGAAATCGGCCAGGGTTCTCTTACTTTAGGTGAGGAGCCGATTTCCCTTGCCCATGGGGTCTATTTATACTTGTAGACTCCTTAAGGGTTACAATCTAAACCCTAATTGGATAATCTTCTCTTAAGGTTATCCAAATCCTTTCCTTAGATAAGTCATTGGAAAATTTTGAAGCTATCCTAGCTTCTAGAATCCGTCCACTATATATCTATAAGGATTTATAGTCTAAAGCTTAACTATCAAACAATTGACAGTTTATACCCCTTTATTTAATTAACCTCTTTAAGTCACCAAATTAATTCCAATTAATTCTATGACTTATATTAATCAAATAACAATATATTATTCTTTATATTATTCCCATAATATATTAATAATATTTACTCTCTCTTAATAAATCATCCTATCAAGTTGCTATGGTGAAGGCAACCCAAAAGGACCATGCACAACCGGGTCAAATACTTGCCTAATGTAGTTGCAGCCTTAGACACTATTCCAACAAATGCCAAATAAAAAATTCCATACCGTAGGTAATCCAGACTTCTTGAAATCACTGATACGCGTCAAAGGAGGTTGATGGCCCATCTCATTGAACATGAACACAATTTGAGAAGAAGAAAGTGTTGGAATAGTGTCTAAGGCTGCAACTATATTAGGCAAGTATTTGACCCGGTTGTGCATGGTCCTTTTGGGTTGCCTTCACCATAGCAACTTGATAGGATGATTTATTAAGAGAGAGTAAATATTATTAATATATTATGGGAATAATATAAAGAATAATATATTGTTATTTGATTAATATAAGTCATAGAATTAATTGGAATTAATTTGGTGACTTAAAGAGGTTAATTAAATAAAGTGGTATAAACTGTCAATTGTTTGATAGTTAAGCTTTAGACTATAAATCCTTATAGATATATAGTGGACGGATTCTAGAAGCTAGGATAGCTTCAAAATTGTCCAATGACTTATCTAAGGAAAGGATTTGGATAGCCTTAAGAGAAGATTATCCAATTAGGGTTTAGATTGTAACCCTTAAGGAGTCTACAAGTATAAATAGACCCCATGGGCAAGGGAAATCGGCTCCTCACCTAAAGTAAGAGAACCTTGGCCGATTTCCTCCCCTCTCCTCTCTCCTAAATCATCTTCCTTGCTATTGGTGTTTGTAAGCCATTAGAGGAGTGACAATTGTGACTCTAGAAGCTCCAAGACTACAAGATCAACAATGAATTCAAAGGTATGGTTCTAGATCTGTTTCAATGTTGTTATTTAACCTAATTAACCATTAGAAGTCTTGGATTCAAAGCATGTTTAATTAGAAAGCCTAGATCCCAACATTAGGGTTTTGCATGCGCACATAGGAAAGTTCTTATGGCTAAAACCGATCAGTGGTATCAGAGGCTAGCTTGGTTTTCTTTAAATTGTTGCTTGATTAACTGAAACAAACCTGTAAAATTCGTTTTTTGGTTTCTGAGTCATGAACTCGACGAGTCACATGGTGGACTCGACGAGTTGGCCTGACTCGACGAGTCCAGTTGGGAACTCGACAAGTCCGAGCGTTAGGAATGGCCAGATTCGGGATTTTTTTATAATTATCTTATGGAAACTTACCTTAACCATAATAGATCAACCTAAATCCGATTTTTTGATATATATGACTATTATCTTGATCTAGTTAAAGGTATTTATCAACTAATAAAATATTTAATTTCCTTATATGATAATTAATTAATTATTTTAATTATTTTGGTAATTATCTTGCAAGAAATAATTAAATAAATCAAATATGGATAATTATGGAATTAATTGTTAATTGATATTATTTGTTATTTGATCCTCCAAGTTTTAAATGTTTAAAACTTGTCCACAAGTTTTGAAATTTATATTTTGTGATTAAAAGTTTTAATTTAGACAACTTAAATTTCAAACCCTAGATTTTAAAAGGTTTAAAATACAACCCTATACTAATATGATATTACTAGAATAATATATATATGTATAACTAAATGCTAGTCTTACCGTTAGTAGGCCTCATTCACGAAGCCGATCTATAAGGCGGGTATAAGGTTGCGGCCTATAAAATGGCGCTTAATGGGTGTACACTCACACCCACCGCTTGCTTGATTGGTGGAGGGTCGTTAGCCAAACGGGTAGGATATGGCAACCTCATCCTCTCAGTAAAAGTATAATAAGAAATACAAAGTAACTACACATTTTTTAAAAATTTCCCAGCCTTAGTTACTTTAGGAAAAGTGAATTGATGCAATCCCATGAAATTACACTTTGCACCCTTGCTAAGAAGTTAGTGGAGCGTGTGTGGTTTACCGGCACACTAATTGGTTCTAAGCAAAGGTGGTAAAGGGTGATTCATTGTTTATCATAGTTCGATGGAGTGTGCGTGGTTTACCGGCGCATCGAATAGGTGATCGTTACAATGAAGGCACCATGTGAATTTGCATGGTAATTCACACCCGCTTTGTGATCCTCGGTATCCCAGTCACAAACAAGAGGGGCATATCGAGTTTTAAACATGCCATTGAATAGTTTCAATGAATCTCACTCGAACCTAGGAATTCTCAATACACTTAGGACTAATAGTTAAGTTTTGATGGAGAATTAGTGAATCGTCATTCACTTACCTTCAATTTATTTGCATGTTAGATTACGGCATCCCTTTTCTAGTATGTAAATGTTATTGTTGGATCCTAGCCCTAATTTTTCTTATTGGGTGATAATTAGGGATTCTTATTCTAATCTATCTTTGTCCTTTTCTTTTGTAGACGTCGAATGCTAACAACGCTGCTGCTAGTTCTTTCACGCTGATGAGCCTTTGCCAAAAGGTCACCTTCGATGGAACGAACTTTAGCGAATGGATAAGATACATTCGCACCATTGCTCGCTATGAGGATAAGGAGTATGTCCTCGATGAAAAGCTCGAGAAAATCAACCCTGAAATCGCTACTCCAGCCGAAATCACCGCTTTTGAGACTCATGAGCGAGATGCAACGAAGGTACATTGCATCATGATTGCTACCATGAACTCCGAATTCCAAAAGTCCTACGAGGACATGTACCCGTACGAGATGCACCAAGACTTATTGGAGAGGTACCACCAAAACGCGAGACAAGAGCGTTATGAGATTTTCACCAACATGATTTCCGCTAAGATGGGTCATGGAGAATCTCTTACCGTGCACTTGCAAAAGATGCAAAGGTATGTCGACCGTCTTCGCAAGTTAAATGTTGACTTTGGGGAAGACTTGGCGATCGACATGGTGCTTCACTCTTTGCCTCCGATGTACAACCAATTTAGGATTACCTACCACATGAACAAAAAATAGGTCACCCTAAGCAAACTCCAAGGTCTCTTGAGGGTTGCTGAGAGCAACTTCAAAGACAAGTCTGTTATGCCGACTCCCAATCCACCTGCTGCTCCTGTCTTGGCTATTGGTCAAGGAAAGGGAAAGAAGAGGAAGGCTTCATCGAAGAACTATCGCAAGCTAAAAGCCCGAGATGGTGCCTCTTCTAGTGGGACCAAAGTTGATCCCGCTAAGCCCTGTCCTAACCCGAAGGAGGCAGAGTGTCACCACTGCCACAAGATAGGACATTGGAAGAGAAGCTGCCCAGAATACCTGCAAGCAATCAAAGAAGGAAAGATCAAGCCATCTTTCACAGGTATATACACAATTAAATCTAACGATTCTAATCATGCTATTTCTGGGGTTCTTGATACCGGTTGTGGTTATCACATTTGTTCTAATGTGCAGGGACTAAGAATAAGTAGGGATGTGGAGCAAGGAAGGATCAATCTAGTCATGGGGAACAGAAGATCGTCGCCTGTGACCAAGATTGGAGTGTATTCTTTAGTGCTTAGGAATAATTTGTGTTTAGATTTGAACTATTGTTGCTATTCGCCAGAAATGGCTAGAAACATCATTTCATTTCATGGTTTATATAGACAAGGATTTAGATTTTCTTTTAATAATGAGAATGGTTCTATTTTGGCTTATCTAAATAGTGTCTTTTACTTTGAAGCTATACCATGTAATGGAATATATGAAACTGTTATGATTGTTGATAACTTAGGAAATGATGTTTTGAATATAGATTCTTCCACTAATATGGATAAAGCATCCTTGTGGCATTGTCGTCTTGGACATGTCAACAAGAAACACATAGCCCAACTCCAAAAGGATGGAGTGTTGGAGTCATTCGACCTTAGGGAAGATGACACATGCGAGTCTTGTTTACTTGGAAAGGTGACCAAGTCACCCTTCACAAGTACATGTGAAAGGGGTGAAAGTCTATTGGACCTAATACATATCGATGTATGTGGACCGTTTAGATCAACCACGAAGGATGGAAACCGCTTCTACGTGACTTTTACCGATGATTATAGTAGATATAATCAAGCAAAAGTCAGAAACCTTTGAAAGGTTCAAAGAGTTCAAGAATGAAGTGGAGAATCAATTGGGCATGAAAATCAAGATGCTTCGATCCGATCGAGGAGGAGAGTACCTAAGTCTTGAATTCCATGATTATCTCAAGGAGTGTGGAATAGTTTCACAATTAACGCCTCCTAGGACACCACAGTTGAATGGTGTGGTAGAAAGGCGTAATCGAACCTTATTGGATATGGTTCGATCTATGAGGAGTCGTGCTTCACTACCTATCTCTTTTTGGGGGTATGCCTTAGAGACTGCCGCCCATATCCTTAACCGAGTCCCTACCAAGAAGGTTGCCAAAACACCTCACGAGATGTGGACAGGGAAAGCTCCCTCGTTGGCACATATCAAGGTTTGGGGTTGCGAGGCTTTCGTAAGACGAGATACTCACGACAAGCTCGAACCTCGAAGTAAGCGATGTATTTTCATCAGCTACCCGCAGACATCCTTTGGATATCTCTTCTATAGACCGAAGGACAATAGAAGGAATGGTTCTTAGTCCTCGGAGGGAGTGATGACTTGAAGGTGCGAGGGTACAGTGATGCCAGTTTTCAGACCGACAGGGACAATTACCGTTCGCAGTCGGGCTGGGTCTTTACCTTAAATCGAGGAGCAGTGACATGGAAGAGTTCCAAACAGGAAACCGTAGCTGATTCAATGTGCGAATCAGAGTACATTGCAGCGAGCGAAGCGTCGAAGGAGGCAATATGGCTAAAGAACTTCATCAGTGATCTTGGAGTTGTACCTGCCATAAAGGAGCCCATGGAGATTTTCTGTGATAACGAAGGAGCGGTTGCCTTGAATAAGGAACTGAGGGATCATGGTAGATCAAGACATATCGACAGAAAATATCACTTCATTAGACATCGTGTAGAAGAAGGACAACTCGTAGTGAAGAGGATATCATCAGAAGATAACCCAGCAGATCCGCTTACGAAGGGACTGAGTAGGGTTAAGCACTTGCAGCATGCTAGGAGTATTGGGCTGAAGGATGATATTAACATAGATTAGATAGTATTAGAAACGTGTAATAGATAAATGTAATTAACATTTGATGATTAAATAAAGGAGTTTTATTTATGAGTAATGTTACTGTCTTATGTTAATTGTTTAACTATTGTTTCACTTTGCATGTTTTGACTTCCAGAATAATTGAGTTTATTAAGAATAATCGAATTGTTCAAATTATCCACAATCTTTCATATGTTGGAAGTAGATATGAATGAAGATTGTCATGAATTGGTGTGTAGATTGTCTAAATGGTTTTAGACATAGCAAAGGGTTGCTGCAACGTTCATGAGTGCTTATGAACTAGTTTTGAGCATTGGAACAAACCCGCGCTTGCTGGAATCGCCTTGTGGAATATGACATAAAAGAGTGACCGCAAGACGATAATATCATATAGTCTTAAAACCTAGATATATGGTTTGTTATTTGTTAATTGATTGTACATTGATAATGCGAAAACACATCAGTAACTCGGTGTTATAAAACGCATTGTTGTGTATAGTTGATTAATGAATAAGTAAATGCATATATGTCGAAGTTTATCTGTAACTTTCATCTAAGAAGGTAAAAGTGATATCTCGGCCGCTCGATGATTTGATTTGACTTATGTGTCGGGCCCGGTCAGAACTGAATTGATGTGTTCGATTAAGTTCTATGTCGAATAAATCAGAGATCGAGAAACCTAAATGCTTGACTAACCATTCCATAGGATTGTCAGCATGATATCTAACAGAGGACTGTACGATCCCTTATCTAAAGGACAAGATTGATTAGATCAGAGTTTGACAGCGTCTTTGAGAGCTACGATTGCAAACCGAATTGTACTTGTGCATATAGTTGCTAGATTTATCCAAGTGGGAGACTGTTGGAATAGTGTCTAAGGCTGCAACTATATTAGGCAAGTATTTGACCCGGTTGTGCATGGTCCTTTTGGGTTGCCTTCACCATAGCAACTTGATAGGATGATTTATTAAGAGAGAGTAAATATTATTAATATATTATGGGAATAATATAAAGAATAATATATTTTTATTTGATTAATATAAGTCATAGAATTAATTGGAATTAATTTGGTGACTTAAAGAGGTTAACTAAATAAAAGGGTATAAACTGTCAATTGTTTGATAGTTAAGCTTTAGACTATAAATCCTTATAGATATATAGTGGACGGATTCTAGAAGCTAGGATAGCTTCAAAATTGTCCAATGACTTATCTAAGGAAAGGATTTGGATAGCCTTAAGAGAAGATTATCCAATTAGGGTTTAGATTGTAACCCTTAAGGAGTCTACAAGTATAAATAGACCCCATGGGCAAGGGAAATCGGCACCTCACTTAAAGTAAGAGAACCCTGGCCGATTTCCTCCCCTCTCCTCTCTCCTAAATCATCTTCCTTGCTATTGGTGTTTGTAAGCCATTAGAGGAGTGACAATTGTGACTCTAGAAGCTCCAAGACAACAAGATCAACAAGGAATTCAAAGGTATGGTTCTAGATCTGTTTCAATGTTGTTATTTAACCTAATTAGCCATTAGAAGTCTTGGATTCAAAGCATGTTTAATTAGAAAGCCTAGATCCAAGCATTAGGGTTTTGAATGCGCACATAGGAAAGTTCTTATGGCTAAAACCCATCAGAAAGTTCATCATAAGGACCAGAATTTGGAATCCCGAAAATCTTGCAAAACAAACGGTTGGATACCCTAATTCGCGTATCATTCACCATAGTGAAATCCACACAACCTGTCTCCTTGTTGTATGATGCAGTGGAACCCGCCTTTGATAGCCAAGACATTGGACCCGCAAAAGAATCAAACATTGCTTTAGACAGAACTGAATTCTTTAAAGCAACCACAAGCATTTGGAGTTCCTCCGGATACTTTGACAAATCAGATTCCACTTGGTAGTTTGAACCCTGGATTTTCAGTATCGGAATACTAACAACTTCGTCTGTGGTTGGTGATGATGTAGTCGCCATTGTTGAAGATAAGAACAAAGAACGTTTGAAGAAGATGAGTTGTAAAGAGAATTTTGGATGACAGAAGGTTTGATCGCATAAAGTGTTATTGACTTCTGATTTCCCTTTTTATATGTAACCCTAGAATTTTGAATTTGAAGCGGGATGCAATAAATGCTTGCTGACATGGCACCTTGAAATACGGACTTTACTCATCAAAAAGTAACAAACGTAACTGTCAGCACGCCTTACACGCTTATCATACACCATACGTCGCCAAGAAACAAGACTGTTTGATATTCCCCAAGAGAATTGTAACCGTCGGATGCCTTCGAAATAGAGGTCAGGCTCTTTCACTTTGAGGTTTAAAAAGCGAAGTCATATGCCAGAGTTTCAAAATCATCATTTTAAGTTGGTTTTACTCAAACCTCAAGGATTTCGTGTGTGCTGTGTTCCAAAAGATATTAGATGAGAAACAAATGAGAAATTTTTTTTTGAAAACTTGTGATGTCAAAAATTTATTTTGACACAAAAACAGTTTAATCCCAGGCAAAGATTTCTTCGAAAATTATCAAGAGAGATAATTAACAGCTTGCTTGGTTTCCCGTGAATTACAATCGATAACTTGTAGAGAAGTTTCGAAGGGTTTCTTTTATAAGACAAATGGGTGGCTTCGAAAATTTTGTTACATTTCAACCTTAACATAAGGTGATAAATTGTAAGAAAAATTAGTTGTATGACCAATGTAGTCAGTGACAACTTGAGTTCGAATGATATTCAAAGTAACTAGAATTTTCGAAATATACTCACACAGAAATCATATTCATAAAATTTTTTTATGCTGGATCTTGTTGGGAACAAACATCGTGGGTTTCGAACGTTTGATTAAGATCACTCAAAAGAAATGAATATGATTTTGAGTATAAAAGGTACTGAAACAAATGTTTCGTAATTTCTGGAACATAGTTCCCCGTCAATTCCTTAAGGTTTATGATTTTTGGGTTTCACTTCCATCACTGACTCATGATGTTAGATCACAAACACAGATTTGTGATTTGTCTAGGTTTTGATTGGTTTGATCAAAGACCTCAAGGACAAATCTCTTCAAAAGTTTGGAGTTTAAGAATTGTTTGGTCTAAAAAGATTGGATAACAATCGAAGTGTACCTCTGTTATAATGGACAAAATAGAAAACTCTTAACTCATTTGAGAAGAGTAAGGTAGCTCTTGTTGACTTATGCAAATACAAGCCTTGTTGGGAAGAAATTTTCATGAGATAATTTCATCAAGACTTTCATTTACCATACATAGAATCATATGAGGCTTGAGACAACATGCAGCAGCATGCTTCTAGGGACATCCTAACTAATCGAAAATGTATCGACATCATACCTTCCCATAGAAGACATACACATGAATCCTTCGCATTTGAATCTTGACAAAACTCATAATACACATGTTAAAACCGAAGAGAACAAAAAAATATTTTTGGTATTTTTGAATTTTTCAAATAAAATTAAAAACAAACCAAAACAAAATCTTTTTGGATTTTTAATTTTTCAATAAAAGACAATATTTTTGATTTTTCAGGTTTTTCAAAAGAAAAAGATAAACAAACTAAAATTCTAACCTTAGTTGAAATGTGTACAAATACGAAGCATTCGAACCGTTGAATTGAACAGTAATATCTGATTATGTACTTGAACAAGAAATAAATCTTCCGAATGCGAAGCATTCGAAGCGCTGACGATGAACAGTAACCTCTGAACACTTAACCACCCTGTCCGTCAGTTCACCAAATCATTCAGACTCATCACTCTTCGCTTTTATCACATGTAAGTGAATTTCTATTAATCATACCCAATCCTTCTAAGATAAGAAGAAAGGATTTTTCATCTAGTGCCTTTGTAAAAATATCTGCCAATTGTTTCGTTGTTTTCACAAAATGAACTTCAATATTCCCTTCTTCAACATGATCTTTGATAAAATGATATCTAAGAGCAATGTGCTTTGTCTTCGAATGCTGTACAGGATTATGACAAATTCTTATTGCACTTTGTGAATCACAATATAAAGGAATCTTTTTCATATTAATAGCATAATCTCGTAATTGACTTTGAATCCAAATTATTTGTTATGTACACGCAGCTGCAGCAACATATTCAGCTTCAGCTGTAGATATCGAAACACATGTTTGCTTCTTCGATTGCCAACTAACCAACTTTCCATCTAGTAATTGACACCCACCAGTTGTGCTTTTACGATCAAGACTACATCCTCCAAGATCCGCATCCGAATAAGCTTGTACAAAAAAACCTGTTTTCGAAGGATACCACAAACCTAACGAAGTAGTGCCTTTCAAATATCGAAAATATTCTTCACTGCTGTTAGATGTGGTTCACGTGGATTCGATTGATACCTTGCATAATTACAAACAGAAAACATAATATCAGGTCTACTTGCAGTTAAATACAATAAAGACCCAATCATGCTTCGATACAAAGTGATATCAACAACAGATTTATCTAACGAAGGAGTTAGCTTTATGCCCGTTGCCATTGGTATTCGTAACCTTGTGCTATTCGTCATTCCAAACTTTTCTAACAAATTCTTCGTATATTTCTCCTGATTAATGAAGATGCCTTCCCAAAAAGTTATGAATTTTGCCCATCATACTCATTTCAAATTTGCTTTTCATCAAGTCTTCAAATTCTTTAGATAAAGCAGGGTCAGTTGAGCCAAAAATTATATCATCAACATAAATTTGAACAAGCATCAGATGATTTCCAATTTTCTTTCGAAATAAAGTGGGATCAACTGATCCTTGTTTAAATTTAGATTGTTTCAGAAATGATGTTAAAGTTGCATACCACGCTCTTGGTGCTTGTTTTAACCCATATACAACTTTATCTAAAATATAAACATGATCAGGATGTTCTGTATTTATAAAACCTGGTGGTTGTTCAACATATACCATTTATTTGAGTTCTCCGTTTAAGAATGCACATTTTACATCCATTTGATAAACATCGAAATCTTTATGAGCTGCATAAGCCAGAAAAATACGAACAGCCTCGAGTCTTGCGACAGGGGTAAATGTTTCTTCATAATCAATTCCTTCTTGTTGAGAATATCCTTTAACAACAAGTCTAGCCTTATTTCGAATAATGTTTCCATCTTTGTCAGTTTTGTTTTTATAAATCCATTTGAGTCCAACAATTGACACATCAATAGGTTTTGGAATTAATCTCCAAACCTTGTTTCTTTCGAATTTAGACAATTCAGCTTGCATAGCAACAACCCAATCAGAGTGTTCCATTGCAACCTTAACTGTCTTTGGTTCGATTTTGGAAATAAAAACATTAAACATGCATAATTCTTGATGATTATTCAATACCTCATTTCGTGCATGAAGTTGTGCCCTTGTCATTACTCCTGCTTGTGGATTACCAAAAATTTGGTCTTTTGGATGACTTCTTGTCCATTTATCCAATGGTGGATAATTAGGATCAAAATCCAAAGGTGCATCTTCAAACATAACATCTGTTTCTGATCCATTTATGGACCTTGAATCCTCAGCATCATCAAAATGTTCTTCTTCAAGAATTGGATCCTTCTCAAGTATGGGCTCCTCCTCGATGATTGAATCCGTTTCGATGTTTTTCTCTGGTTTAATGATTGGCTCTTCTTCAATTATTGGCTCCCCCTCAACATTAACATTGGTTGGCATGTTATCACTTTCGCAAGAATGCTCCCCCTCAACAAAACTGTTCGAATCCAAGTGCTCCTCCTCCACTGGATCATCAGATTCTTCATTTGTGTTTAGATTCAAAACTGAAATTGAATCATTGTCATGCTTCGAATTTTCTGATGTTTGATTATCGGGTGCATTTCTTTCTGCATCAATTGCTTGATCTGAAATACCAAAAAGCGATTCATAATTAACATCATCCATTTCAATTGAATTATCTGCATTCGAAGAATTTTGCAAAATAGGATAATTTGCAAATTGATGATTAGACTTTTTAATGTAATGATCATCAAATGTCAAATTAAAAGTTTCTTCCACTTTGCGAGTTCGCTTATTTAACACTCTATAAGCAACAAAATTGTGTGAATATCCCACGAAAATTCCTGCATCAGCTTTTGTTTGAAACTTCGAAAGATTATCCTTAAGATTCATTATGAAACACCTACATCCAAAAACATAGAAAAATTTGACATTAGGTTTTCGATTACTGATGATTTCATAAGGAGTAACATTAAACCGTCTATGAAAGAATGATCGATTCTGAGTAAAACAAGCAGTCGAAACAGCTTCAGCCCAAAGATATTGAGGTAAATTCGAATAAGCCAACATTGTTCTTGCAGCTTCGCATAATGATCGATTTCTTCTCTCAACTACACCATTTTGTTGTGGTGTATAAGGAGATGAAAAATTATGCGAAAAACCTTTCTCTACCAGAAATGAATCAAGAACACGATTTTTGAATTCAGTTCCATGATCACTTTTAATTTTTCGAACTGACTTCTTCAACGAAACCTCCATTTTCTTGATAAAATCAATCATGATTTGTGGAACTTCGGATTTTAACCTGAGAAAATAAACCCACGTAAATCTTGAAAAATCATCCACAATAACTAAAATGTACCTTTTCTTGTTAAGAGTAACAACTGTTGAAGGACCACATAAATCAATATGCAAGAGTTCGAGGGGTTCAACAATCTTCGAATCTATTGTGATCGGATGACCTTGTTTGTGTTGTTTTCCTACTTCGCAAGCTGCACACAAACTATCATTATCATATTTAAGAATGGGTAAACCTCTTACCAGATCATGTACGACAAGTTTGTTGATGTTTCGAAAATTGAGATGTGATAATCTCCTGTGCCATAACCAGCTTACATCGGAAACAACCTTCGAAAGTAAACACACAGCAGGTTTGCCAACAATAGGAACAATATCCAATGTAAACATATCACCTTTTCGTTTTGACTTAAGTAAAACTTCCTTTGTCTTAACATTCGAAATGACACTGCCTTCTTCATTAAAAAGAACTTGATTTCCAGTGCCCACAACAAGTTGTGAAACACTTATCAAATTGTGTTGTAAACCTTCAACAAATGCAACTCGGTTTACAGTGGAATTGCCATTCGTTATCTTTCCATAACCCTTGACTTTGCATTTGTGATTATTGCCAAACTTAACCACTCCTCCATTTTCTAGGCTTCGAAAATCACGCAATTTTTCTTTCTTCCCAGTCATGTGACGTGAGCAACCACTATCAATATACCACTTGTTATCATATTGCTCATCACAAAGTACCTGCGATTATTGAAACAATTTAGGTACCCAAGCCTTGTTGGGTCCATTCATATTAGGTTTGTTTCTCAATTGTAAAGTACAACCATTAACCCAATCACAAACTTTTGTTTTGAAACTGTCAATAAATTTAACATTTTCATTCAAAGGGTCAGATATATGAGTTTTTATTATTTTCAAATTTTCAATGATTATACCCTTCGCATTTTGAGTTTGTGATGTTTCACTTTTTGCTTTCGTGACTAGCTGCCAAACTTTAACTGAAATATTTGATGCTTTGGATGACGAACTACCATTCGTTGAAGGATTAGCATACTTGTCATACGCCTCATGTATCTGTTCTTTCGAAAACTTACTTGATTGATATATTTTTCCTTTTCCTTCCAACGAGTGATCAATATTTCTTTTCGTTGTTATTCCCTTCGCATATGAGACTTTGTCAGCTTGTTTCGTCAAAGGATTATAACATTTTGCTGAACTTGGAACATAATCCACTTTTGGTTTTGAAAGATATGATTCATGATAAGACGTATTGATTTGCGATTTTGAAATCTGTGTTTTAACCTTTGTCTGAAAACTTTTTCTTGGAAGTGTTGTTTTTGTTCTATTTGAAACTTTCATATTTGAAAATGAATCATTTTTCTTTTCAAAAATTTGAGGCTTGGATTTTTCGCTAAAAACTTTTCTTCTTTTTGAAAAATTTATTGATATCATATTTAATGACTCAATAGTTTGCCAAAAAATTGCTTTTCTCGCTTGACGTTTCGAAATATTATTTTCCTTTGAAAATTTTTCAACTTGAGCTTTAAATTCTTTTGAATTTAATTTTATTGCTTTGTTTACTGTTTTAACATTTGTTTTAACACCTTCGTTCTTTGTAAACACATTTTCTGTTGGGTTAACTGTCTTCTTTTCAACTTTTGACTTTTCAACCCATACTCTTTTTGGGTTTTGATGTTGAAATATATATGAATTCATTGTAAGATTGTTTTCAACTGTGCTTTGATTCGAAAAGAAACCTTCATTTGAAGTTTGCATATTGTCTTCCTCAACCATCTTTTTGAATTCAGACTTTATATTTTCAACATTACCTGTTGTTACGAAGACTTGATTTGGGAACACAATATCATCAGTGCATTTGAAGATTGGATAAACGATAGTATTCGATTCAAGATAATGAGCACCTTTTTCACTAAGAATTTTCTCAAATTCTTGTGTATCCAAATAAACTTGATCAACAACCACTCGAGGAATTTCAATTTCTTTCGACCTTTGAATTGGCTTCGAATTTGTGTTTTCTTCCTCATTATCACTATCATCGGTTTGACTATCATGTATTTCCACAAACTCCATATCACAAACTTTCGATGTTGAGGGTTCATCAGTGTCAATTTTTATGAATAAATCTTCACATTTTTCTTTCCCTTTAAAAGAATTTATTACATTTATGACAGACAATTGAGAACAATCTACATCCTCTAAATCACTAATTTCACTAATATTATCAGAATTATCTTCAATATCAGCAAAATTAGTTTCACAATTAGATGTAGAATTCCTAGTCTTTTTCAAAATTCAAAGTTGTTCTGATTTAGATAAGGTCTCATTTACAATTTTTACTAAATCATTAGCATCAAGATAATCTTCGACTTTAGCAATTCCATATCTAAACCTATCATCTGGAACTTTATTAAAATCAGAAATTTTTTTTTTCACAATCATATGAAATGCTATCTACCTTAGCTCTGTCATAAGCTAAAAATGGTAGTAATTTTCTATGTTGTTCCTTACTTATCACACTCGAATGATGTAATTCAGTTAATTTTCCATCCAATCTTTTTGCAGAATTACAAAAAATATTTCTTTGAGCTAACAACAAGTTTATTTCCTTTGCTAAACTCTCCCTATCCTCCATAATATTCGACACTTGCAATTCTAAGTAATCAATCCTAGTGACTTTTGAATCTAATTTTTTTCTTGTCTCTAGTAATTGATCACTTAACTTTTTCGCTTCATTGCTAGCAGACACAAAAATTGAATCAAAGTAAGTAACAGTTTCATCAAAAGATACTAACTCGGAATTATATGCAGAAACTGGAATATTAAAAGATTCAAGAATTTTACGTACCTTGGTAGTCATGGGCGACCTATCAGTAGACTTCGAAACGAAGCATTGCCCACACACTTCGTAAGTCTGTTCTTCATCTGAATCCTCTTCCATCTTTGCATACATAGCTCCATGTGATGGATTTTTCATCTCTTCATCATCTGAACCCGAAGACCATATTTGATATGTGCCATCTGATTCAGTTTCTCCATGAGCCAACAATGACAAATTCTTTGCCTTTTACTTTACTTCCTCCATTTTCTCAGTGTAATAAGCTTCATCCTTTGTTTTATTTTTCTTTTCCTCCTTCTTCCTCAACAAGCAATCTACTGCCAAGTGATTTGCTCCATAGAAATAATGTCAATTAATCCTTGTATCACCTTTCGACATCATCTTCATTTGCTCCATTTCACTCTTCGAATCTGTCTTTACTTCTTTCTTCTTCTCATCCACTTTATTTTTGTTCTCAAAACTACCCTTCGAATCTGATGACTTCATCTTTGGATTAAAAGGTTTCTTGAAAAATTTCTTTACTCGATTGTTTGAGTAAAATGCAACAGCCTCATCATCAGAATTCATCAGAAAACCTTCTTCTTCATCAGACTTCGATTTTTCATTCTCTCTTTCTGAAACCTTCGAAACAAGTGCCAATGGTCCACCAAGACTTGCAATCGCTTCCTCAGCTATTTCATTAACTTCATTTTCATGAGATTTTAATTGATTGTACAGGTCATTCAAAGTCGAAGTATCAAAACTCTGTTGATTTTTCACCATCATACTCACACTCCTCCACTCCTTTCGAAGTCCCATTACAAATATCAAGTTATATTCCATTGATGACCTTGTAATACTATAACGATTACAACGATAGATTAGCTCGTTGAACCAATCATAGTATACTTCAATGGATTCAGATTCTTTCTGTTTGAAATCTTTGAGTTCCACCAGGCATTGTTTCACAGATGTGATCTTCGTCTTTTCACTTCCTTGAAATTTGTCTTTGAGATTGTTCCAGATTTCTTTAGCTGTTGTGCATGTTCTGACATAATTGTACACAACAGGAGGTAAGGCACCTCTTAATTCCCTCATGCATTTCTTCTCCAGTTGTTTTAAACGATTGGATTGATTATCAACTTCCGAACTGCTTGAAGACGTACCGATTGGCTGAACTTGTGCAGGTTGGTTGATTTCTCCTGAGATGCATTTCCATAATTCTTCATCCAATCCATTCAAGTAATCTTGCATACGATCTGCCCACTGATCGTAATATTCTGGAATAAGCATCGGAATCTTTGTGGACGAACCAAGCAAATGAAAAAATGATGTCATCGAATTCAGATTGAATGACGCCATTGTTGTACGGACAAAAACTTCAAGATGATACAAAAACTTTGAGAATATTAAAATCAAATTGTATTTTTCAAATCAAAATCACACAACAAACACTCGATTTACAAATATGTTCGTAGAATCAAATCCTAGATTTAGATCAAGAATAATTTTTCACACTAAAAAAGAACGGAAACTTTTTGAATCAAACAGTAGATTCAAAAATCTTTTAGAACATATGAAAATCAGATCACAGAAAGGATTCCTGCTCTGATACCAATTGATGAGATTTGTAATCGAGTTTAAAATCAATTCAAGTATGAATTTAGAAAGAAGAATAACAATGAATACGAGAGTAAATAGAATATGTGATCAACTCATATTATGCTTTTGATTTTACAGAGTACAATGAATAATCTATAAAGACTGAGTTCAAAGTTCTTCTACTCACTTAGTACATACCCCTATTTATAGGAGAACAAAAGCATAACAATACTAAGGACTAGACATTAAGACTACACTTTATAATGCCTTAGTTCAAATAACATTACATCCGAAGACTCCTTCTTACGAAGACAAAATAAACTTCGTAACAATCTAACTGACACTTCGACTATTACAACATTTAAGTCCTAACAGCCTCACTATATATAGACCCTTAAAGGACCAAAAACGTGGCTAAGACTTCTCTAGGATTTGTAGATGTTTTTGGGCAGCCTCCATCCTCTCTCCTCTTCATCCTTTTGCTTATGGTGTTTGTGAACCATTAGAGGAGTGACAATTGTGACTCTAAGCCTTCCAAAGTCAATAACAAGGAGATTTGGGATTGTTATTGCTACATAACAATCAAGGTAACATCTTAAACCTATTCTCATGTTAATATGATTACTTGTATGGCAGAATTAGGGTTTATAGTCTTGGATAACATGCATGTACAATAGAGAAACCTAGATCCAAGCATTAGGGTTTGTATGAGCACATAGGATGTCTTATGACCAAAACCCATCAACATCAACATGTAACAAATAAAAACAACTATTTGTTTTTGTTGAACTAAGAGTAAATGGAAGCCTAGTATGTTTAGCTTTTACACATGAATCACAAACTCTTTCTTTTAATTTCCTATAATGATTTTCCAAAAAATCGACTTGGCTCAACTTTGATTTGGAGGCATGATCCAACCTCTTATGCCACAGCTCAACATCAACAGTTGTCATCATAACACTCTTCTTTTCTGCTGCCAAGCTCATTCGGTAGAGACCACCTTTGCAGTCACCCGCACAAATCAAGTTCTTCGAGTGTAAGTCCTGCATGTAGCACAAATAAGGAAGAAAAGTTATGGCACATTGTAAATCTCTAGTCAGTGGACTGAATGATAATAAATTGCAATTGAATTGTGGAATATGCAAGACTCCTTCAATTTTGATTCCATTCTGTAAAGTGCAATTTCCTTTTCCATCAACAGAAACAAGATCTCCATTGGGTATTGTAACTGATGGTTCCAATGGATTTCTTGTTTTTTTTTTTCTAGCAAATCTTGTTTATATGTTATATGTTCAGTAGCACCAGAGTCAACGACCCATGAATCATCAATCTCAACCTTACCAGCCATGTTTACTATGGGTGTGGTGTTGCTGTCTGACCCACCTTTAAAGAAATGTTTGATCAGGTTCTGGTATTGCTCATTCGATAGACCTGGAATAGGACTAGTTCCTGAATCAACGAATGCTGCCTTTGTTTTATTCTTTTCCTGTTTCGCCTTATTTGACCACCAATCGGGATACCATATTCTTTTGAAACATCTGTCTCTGTTGAGACCATTCTTACCATAGTGGTTGTAGTGCTCTACCTCTTCTCCTGTCACCTTCTTGATGTCTTTTGATGCAGACTTCTTCCTATGTTGGCTGAAATCTACACTGATTTCTTTCTTTCCTAGAGTGTAGGTCTGAAATGCTGCAGCCTCTATGCTTGTCTTCTTGGATGCCGAAACTGCCCTTTGCTGTTCGTCCTCAGCCACCAAGTGATATACAGTTCCTAAAGAGGGTATGAGTTTCATGGCAAGAATTTGTGTCTTGATTGTAGAGTATTCACTGTCAAGGCCCATGAGAAACTCGTAGAGCTTTTCTTTTTCTTTGAACTCATTAAGCCTTTTGCCAATATCATAGGTACAATTGGAGCATGAACAGTAAGGAAGAGGTGATATGGTCTGGATCTCATCCCACAGTCCCCGTAGCTTGGTGTAATAAGCTGAAACCGATGTTCCTTCTTTTCTCGTGATGGTAAGTGACTGTTTTAACTCATATGCTCTTAGAGCACTTTCTTTTCCAAACCTCTCCTCCAGATCATCCCAGATCTCCTTCGATGTGTCTGCATATTTGACGCTTGTTCTGATATCCTTCTCCATGGCCATAGTTAGCCATCCCTTGATCATCGCATCTACACGCATCCAAGGCATGTATACGGCTGAATCTTCTCCTAGTTTCTTAATTGACCTAGTTATGATTCCAACCTTGTTCTTAGCGAAAAGAAAGTTCTTCATCTATTGGGGTCAGTCATTATAGTTGCTATCGGTTAGGACGTCGTTAACTTGCATCTGCCTGGGGTACTCCGACGCATGGATGTAGTAGGGAGAATTGGAATCGATGGGAGTCCCATCAGGTTCCTTTCAGGATTCTGGTTTCTCACCGGTCATCTCCGGTTAGGTTCGTTGCAAGCCTATGAAGCCTGCTTTGATACCATGAAAATTTCAGTGTATTAAAAGTTATTGTTTATTCCTCTATCAAAATGGTTTAAATACAAGGATTTCTTGATTAACAAGAAAACAAAGATAACGACAAGCTAATGGATAATAACCAAATAATCTAACGAATAAATCAGATATTCCAGGAGAGGATAACTCTTTTTTTTCAATTCCTTTATAATTGAAACATATTTTATCTTGAAGCATAACTACGATTAAAAACATAAAACCAATTAAAAGAAACAAATGGGAGGGTTATGTGTAATTATATAATTAGGTGATGTATCTGTATGTTTGTGTAATTAATTAAAAAACATAAATAATATAGATAAGGCGAAAAAAATGAAAGAAGAATGGTGTATAGCATTTAGGTTGGGAACTTGTCGCACATCACCAGTGAAAGAGTACAAAGGGTGGATGATTTATTATAAATAGCTTCATATATGCGCATTACTCAGGAAGTGCTGCATGAAGCCTGGTCTAGCCTACAACTAGTTGGTCCTAGTGAACCATATGGCTTCTTCAGTTGAGTTAGAAAATTAGTCTGTTTTACTCTAGAAATAGATGGAAATCAACAAAATTATCTATAACTTTAAACTAAAGGCAACAAAAATCAGATCTAGATATTAAAAAACCGCATCATTTTAACCGTAAAACCGCACCAACTCACTTTTCGGTTAAAAACCGAAACCGCGTCGAAATAACCGCAAAACCGAACTGCATAAAAATCATAAATTTCGGTTTCTCAGTTTAAATAACTACAAATGTGATTTGTGGTTACGGTTTGGTCCGAAAACTGCACCGAACCGCACCATACTTACCCCTACTATTAATGATTATCTCATGTAGGATGACATAAGAAAAATCTAAAGAAATCAATCATAAGTATTGAATGTGTACAAAACAACAAGGTCTTATTTTGCAATAAAAAATATTAATGACTAAATGTGAACAAAATGAGAAATATATTACCATTTTAAGTCATTTTTCCCTGCTTACCTAAAATAGCTAGTCATATGGACTGAATGTGTATAATTTAAAAAGTTCATGGGGGTAAATTTGGACGAAAATAAACTTACTAACCAAACGTGTACAACTCAAAAAATATATTACCTTTTTCATTCATTATCCTGTTTCTAATAAATCTTTTAGTTAATGTTTTTAGTGTCAGACATTAGGAACATATTTTGCTTATTTCCAATGGAATATCAATGCATACCTTTATGCTTTTAGTGACAGTTTTGTAATCTGACATTTAAGATGAAAATTAAAAAAACCCAAAAATACAAAATAACTATATTAGTGCAACCCAAAATTCAAAAACTCTAATACAATGCTCAAATCTTGTTTTACAACTTCAACAACAAAAATAAAAAAACATAAATTCAAAATTATCCGATATAACATATGTTTTAATATATGCATAAACCATCAATATAATAAAAATAAGTATGATAGATTAAAAATAATTTAAAGTGTATAACAGCAAACAATGTTTCCTAAAATCAGGTTTACATTCATCAAAATCGATGTAGTGGTCAGAACAAACCATTTCATCTTCATCTCCATCTTCATCTTCATCTTCATCTTCATCTTCATCTTCATCATCATATGTATCATTTTTCTCTTCAATGTAGTCTTATTATAATTATTATTTTTTAAATTCTTCCTCCTCATCATGAGTCATTTACTCATATGTCTTGGTATTTCAAAATTGGAAACTACATTCCTATTAGTTACTTCCTTATGTGGTTCAAACTATTCATCCATCTGAGAAAACTCATTTCATTTATTTTTTCTCTCATTCATGACTTTATATACCTTTATTGGTTTTAAATTGAAAAACACCCATACAACTTTTATATCCTTTCTTATGTCAAGGTATGATGTATAATGCATTTGTTCGACTTGTGATGTTGAGACAAATAAGTGGTCAGTTTAAAGTTGGGACTAGGGCTTGACATCAACCAAATTATTTTTGTTAACTACTACATTATGGATCTTATAAAACTAAGTGCGTTTGAATGATAAAATAGTTGAACACCCGCTCCAAAGTACTGAAGTTCTAGTATATCATATAATAAGTCGTGGTAGTTAGACTCTTTGGTCTTATATCTGTCCACTCTTATGCATACTCTATAGTTGTTAGGCATATGCCCCTCGCCATATTCACATGTGTGTATCGTACAACCTTTTAAAAAGTACCCATTATGAGATTGAGTGTACTGTGATTGTTTCCTTGCTAAAGCTTCCAAATATTTGGTGCTTCCATCAAATTAGTCAAACATTACCTACATTGAAGAACATGCACACATTGTACTGGTTAATGATGCACTAACATTAATCTTTTCTACTTACTTTTTTTTAAAGGGAACTTCCCTAACGAGGATTTCGGGTCAGCTTTCGTGCACCAACTAATCCCTCGCTGCAAAAAAGAGGTTTGCATCATGAACTGGAGTCAATGTAGGTGAACCTGCATGGCCACTAGGGCTGAGTAGTTCTAGGATTTGAACATGGGTCAATAGGTTATCCACTATATCTTCCATATGCCTTACCAAGTCACAATAACCTAACTAGTTATATTAATTTGTTTTCAAGCTTTGATAAATTTGTTTTTATCTCTAGGACTCAAAACCATGTCTTTCAAATATTTTGTTGCGCCCACTCCATTCAACTCGATGATGAAATGATAACCTTCTACACAAGTGAGTAGAATATAGGTGTGCGTCTTGTGAAGTTCTTCACTAGTCATGAATCTTCACTTTCCATCCTCTTCATATAATATTCTTAATGGAAATACAAACACTCTTTGTAGAGAGTCTTGATCATAGTGGTTGGTGCAACAAAAGAATAACCTTAAAAATACCAAATATCTGTGAGAACAAACGATTTGATGCGCAAGGACAAGGTTTGAGAACTCAAACATTGAGTTAATGCTTAAGATCAATGTATGCTTGCTAAGGAATGTTCCAGTCAAGTATGGCAAGACCAGTCAAGTCTGAGTTAATGCAATCAACAAAGTATTCAAGATATTAATTATGAGTAAAGATAATGATCAAGGTAAAGACAATAAATGAAGAACAAGAAGAATGTTTGAGAGAATAAGTGAAGTAAACTGAAATATTGCTATATATGTTTGAATGATCCATCGTTTGATTTGGTATTGAAAGCTCCATTAAATAGGAGAACATATTACATCGTACAAACCACTTAACATACATCATATTGGACAAAAGAGGTGCTTATGACACTCCGATCTATCTGAGTTGACAATAAGACTAAGTCCTATGAAATGCAAAACTAAGATAAAGACAAATAAAATAAATGCACATGGATAAAACCGTGATTCAAATAAACTAACATTCCAGACACATTGTTCAATCCTGAATGCCTTCAACTAATCTTCTCATCCCCAACAAAACTTCAAGTCCAGACACAAACTGATTCCGGAACATCTTTCATTTCGGAACTCTAACTGACTTCGGAATTCCAAGAAGGTTAGAGATTTATAGAGGTTCACTTTCAGGTCCCAACAATCTCCCCCTAAGTGAGCTTAGTAATCAAGTCAGCTTAGTCTGCTTCTTCCTTGATGAATGTGTAAGCTGTAAACATCAAATCCCTAACTTCGACATACCAATGCAAATAGCTCACAAACTTTGCCTTGACATGTTCAGGAGCTTCAGACCTGGATGCTCAACCATTAAACTTCTCGAGTGCTCTTATAGGAACCAGGTGTTTGTCAAGGACTCTAAAGAAGTCCTTTTTGTTTGTCTTATTTGTCTTGTAAACAAACCCTAGGATTGGATCATCAATAGGTCCTTCAGCTAGCAGTTCAGCTTATGGAAGCACATATTCAATCTTGGCATGAAAAATATTCAGTTCCGATCAGGTGTGCCAACTCATAGTCGCATCGACAAAATTCCGCGACATAGTCCTTGAGAAAGCTTAAGGCTGCGTGGTCAGCACCCATGCTGGTATCACCCTTTTAGAGACTTCAGAGATGAGCAACAATGCTCAGAACATCGTTGGGATTGATTGTGGGGAAGTTAGCATCACTAATGGTTTGGTATACTGGCTTGTTCCAGATGATGTGATATCAAAACAATGTGCAGTTGAGCTCAAATTTCATCAAGATCTTCCTTCCGAACCCATAGATATTGGTTATCCTCTTCCTTGTCCACACTTCTTTTTGAGGTTGTGCATTCTTGGAGTAGAAATTTTTTAATCTTTCGTGCTTTGTTCGGATGATCGTCTCTGGATCGTCATTTGGGTGGAGAGGAGCAAACTTAATGTAGAATTTGTTGTATGGAGAAAGAGACATATCAAGTTGTTCTGAATCATTTGTTGGAATATCATAGTACATAAAAGGTAGTATATCGACATCATGGAGAATGGCTTCACGACATAGAGGAGAGATGACGTGCATCAGATCAGGATTATCTTTGAGAGCTTGGATCTTGATGCTATCCTCTAGGGCTTTGTTGATTTCCTCCCGAGACCATCCAAATTTTTTGCTTTGGTGGAGGTCCGGAGTGGAGAACTTGATGACTTTCCGTGACGGGTTTCTTGCCCTTATCTTTGTTGAGGATTGAAATGACATGCTGCATGTTCTAGTCTTGGTGGAGAGGATTGCAGTTGTTCCTCCGAAATATTGTCTGGGATCCGAAATGGAGAAACTTTATCTATGGGAGCAATCCTTGGAGCAGGAATCGGAGGCAACATGGAAGGAGTGGCACGGAAAGCATCAACCGTTAACTTGGTTTTAGCTTTGGCCATTTGGATACTTCTTTGAAGCACATCCGACATAGTGGATGGCCATGAGACTGTGGACTAGATTCTCTGCTCCTCCTTAGTATGCACCTTGGCAGGAAATTTCTTTGGATCTAGAAGTCCAATTATCGAATTGGTGACATACTTCACTTCCTCTTCATCATCACTTCCATCATCATCATTTCGTAGAAGTCCGGAAATAACTTGGACTTCATCATTGGAATTTCCATCTTCATCCCAGATCCGATATTCCGAGGCAGTCTTCCATGGTTGACTTGGGCCTTCTCCCACTCTTACATCGGTGAACCTTTGAGCCGGTGCAAGGACAAAGGATTCCTTGCCGAACACCTTTGAGCCGGTGCAAGGACAAAGGATTCCTTCAAATCAGAGAATTTGCCGAACACCTTTTCAAAGCTAGTGTTGAGCTAAAGGGTGAGAGCACCGTAGGCTTCTACAGTTGGAGCTTGAGATTTTAGATGATCAAAAAATTGGCCAAGAATCGAAAGCATCTCGTCAAATTTGTGATTAGGAACATCAAAAATGTTCTAACAAGCTCATAGAAGCTTGAGAAGGACTTGCTATATAATGAGATTAATCTCATCTTTCTTCCGGATCTCCTTTTCCAACCGTTGGATTTACTTCTCATGACGAATGTGTGTTTGCTTGATGAGTTCTTTGTCGTCATGAACCTTCAACATCTTGGTGATGGTGTCAAGTTAGTTATCGACACTTTCATCATACTTCTTCTCAACTTCCTCAATGGTGTGTTTGAACCTCAAGGAAATGAGTTGATCCAGATGAGTTTCTCTTTCTTTAGTAGAGGGTCCGAACTTTGTTGCTAAGGACTAGAGAATGGCATCAAGCTTCGAATCCAGTCTAGAAACCTTTTCGTCTATTTTAGAGTTAAGTCCGGAAACGAAAACTTCAAGTCTATCCACCTTTTTCATAGTGTCTGAAACATTGGTGTGGATGTCAAGAAGAGCAAACAGATCTATGTAGTCTCCTTCGGAGGATACGGTGTTGGAGTTGGAGTGCTGAGGCATGTGTTAGTGAGGTTCAGGGTTGACTGAAGGACCAGGTTTGTTGGTAGCAGCATCGTCATGAAGCTTCTGAGTGGATTCAGAGTCATTGTCATGAGTAGATGAGGAAGATCCGAAATCAAAGGCAGACTTGGATGAGAATGGCTTGGAGTGAAAATGAACAGAGGGAAGCACAGTAGTATCAGCAACATGTGCACCATCATCGGTCAGCAGCACTTCTTCAGAAAGTTCATCATCCGAGGTGGAGTGAATGGAAACATGGGGTGGAGAGTTGGGAGTTTCTCCGGAAGTGAACTCGAGATCAACTACTTCGTCTGAGGGAGCAACATAGGGGTAGATTGCTCTGGATGGCTCTCTTATTCATGGTGATAAAGGTGGACTCCACTTGTGATCTATTAAGCTTCGGATGCCGAGAGTGAGCCCTGCCAACATAGTCTTCCCATAATGGATCGTTAGCACTTGGTCGTCCTGTACCCTTGTCGGGTATCAGACCAGTTGAGACATCGAAGGTTAGAGGGACTGCTCCAGCCTCAGAATGCTTGGGGTCCGGAGCAGGTGTGTCGGAACGTGCATGTGATGAAGAAGGTTGGATAGAAAATGTGACTCGTGGGTGTGTTCCAGGGGGCAAGGAACTTTTTTCAACACATACAACACCTTTTTGGGAAGGTGAGGGTGGATTATGTGCAGACTCCCCGTGGGTGTGTGCATGTGGTTTTGAAATATCGAGAGGTACCTCAGATGAGTGGGTTGGTGGGGTGTTCGGACGGCCAGAGTCAGCTTGAATGTCATGAGCTCCTTCCTATTGAGAGGAAGAACTGACTTTGGTTCTCATTTTAGGCTTTGACTTGGAGGGAGAAGTCTTCCTTTTGGCATACTTTTTGATCTTTCCTCCGGACACAGAGGGATTGGCCTCTTTCGAAATGGGCTCAACAGAGACAGGGGCAGATTGTGTTAGGTCGAACACAACCGAAGTATCTAGGTGATGTTTCAAGTGAATTGAATCAAAAGGTATTAAAGCTAACATTTGTTTCGGAAGACGTCTAATAGGTCCAAAGGATGATTGGTCCGGAACTCTATAGTGCTTAACAGTTTTAAAGGATAGATATAGTTCTTTCAGAATGGTGGAGATCGAAATTGGTTTGGACATTTCCTTGTAGAGCACCTGAATCGTCAGTGCCCAAAACCTAGGGCTTGAGATTTCGTTTCTCTTCCTTTTGATGGCAAATTTTCGGAAGTTGTGCCATAACACTTTTGGAAGATCGACTGCATTGTTGCGTCCGGAATAGATGTTGTATACCACATACAACCCATCATTTCTCAGGGTGTCCGTACCACCATGCTTTCCGGACAACCCTCAGATGATGAAATGCATTAACACGGTCCAAAGACCTGAAACTACTGACTTCTTGAATTCCTTGGCTTTGTAGTCTTGATTTTACCCAATGTGATTCAGAAATTGTTGAAATTCTTCATTGGCTGGTTCCTGAACCTTGAATCCTTCATGGTTTTCATTGACGCTGATAGCCCTGAGAAACGTGGATGTGTGGATGTGCAAAATTCTATCACATGTGATCTTTGTTTCGAGAATCGCATTGTCAATCTTGTTCCTTGTAAAAGTTGTGTGCATAAGAGTGATTGGTAGAGGAGGTTCTGAGATTTTAGTGAGTAGGATGGATATGGGATGATGAGCAATGAACTCGATCATCACGCTAATGGGTTCATCGAGAAAAGCTAGGTTGTGTCTCTAAAGAAAGGTTCAGATGAGTGAGAGGATGATGATTCTTTACAAGATTTCTTCTTGCTGATGGGTTTCTTAGGTGCTGAAGCAGTTTGAGCAAGTTTTTGAGAGGATGATTGAGACGCCATTGATGAAGGATTATGACAGCTCGATGAACACAATGAACACAAAAGGTTTTGGAATTTTGGAGATTTTGAGCGTGTAAAGAGGTAAATGAGAATTTAGGAGTGTTTATATAGGTGAACAAAACGGGTCGGGTAGGAATAGTAATGATGAGGATCCGAAATGGATATGGGTGGCATTTAATGTTTATCCGCTTTAGGGGGTGAGTTGACCTGGGATACAAAAGTTTAGGATGGATGATAGCTAAAAATAGAAACCCTAAACGGCGATGTGACGGTTGCTTTTTGGAACGTGCAATTGTGGTGCGAGTTTCAAGAAAGACACAATAAGTATCCTCAAAAGTTACTGTTATAAAAACGTTTCATCTTAAAAACCCTTGGACTTCCGGATGATTGATTCCAGACAGTTTGAGATCCGGTGGGTAATGAGGTGGATTCTGGATCATGGTGATTTTGTAGAAAAAGGTCCGGAATATAAACAACCCGGAGTGAAATTTTGAGGTTCCGGAGCCAAAGCATTAGATTTCCGGAGTTAAATACCTTAAAATTTTTTCGGGAGAAAGTAATTTTCAAGGATTCCGAAGAGGGTTTTGAGACAACACTCCGGATGGAAACATTCGAAAGAAAAATGAGTTCCTGAACACAATGAAGAAATATTTTGGAGCAAAGATTTAAAAAAAATAATCCGTAGTAAAAAATTTAAAAGTTAAAATTCCGGAGCACAAGTTGAAAATCCGGAGTAAAAAAAACATTAATGTTCCGAAGTAAAAGAAGAAATTTACTACCGTTCTTGATTTGAATTCTGGGATGAATTTATGATGTGAGTTCCAAGACAAGATTGTGACCAATGTAACTATATTGGTTTTTGAACTTCAAAATATGGGAGCTGTGTGAGTAAAACTCAAGTGGTGGTTACAAATAAAGATAAGTAAAATGATCCTAAGTGTTCCGAGAGATAATAGTTCCGAGATGAAAAATAATTTTGAATTCGAAACCAATTTTCTATCTGATGTTTCCATTAGAGAGAGCAAGTCTCTTTAAGAACTGAGGATCAGACATCATCATACCCATTTTGTTCAGAAAACCATTGAACTTGGTTTCTTCTAATGCCTTAGTAAAGACATCAGAAATTTCATCGTCAGATGGAAAAAAATAAGTTCAATATTGCCATTCAAAACATGATCTTTTATAAAATGGTACCGTATATCAATGTGCTTCGTCATGGAGTGCTGAATTGGATTGTGCGAGATTTCAATTGCACTTTAAGAATCACAATAAATTGGGATGCGTTGAAAGCGGTAACCATAATCCAGAAGTTGAGATCTCATGTTGAGAACTTGAGAGGTACAGCTAGCAGCAACAATGTATTCTGCTTCGGCCGTTGAGAGAGCAATGCAATTCTACTTCTCAGATGACCAACTAACCAATCGACCACCTAAAAATTGACAGCCACCACATGTGCTTTTTCTGTCCAATTGAAGACCGCCATAGTTAGAATCTGAATATGCCTGAAGAAGAAAACCCTCATTTGCTGGGTACCAGATTCTGAGATTCTTTGTGCCTTTGAGGTATCTAAAAATTTTCTTGACCCCCAAAAGATGAGACATCTTTGGATTGACTTGAAATCTGGCACACAAACATGTTGAAAACATGACGTCCGAATGACTTGCTGTGAGATAGAGTAGGGATCCAATCATTCCTCTCTACTTCTTTTCATCAACTACTACACCTGAAGGGTCCGAAAAGATTTTATGTCTGAAACCCAATGGTACCTTAGTTGAGGCACAGGTGCCCATTGAGTACTTTTTTGAGGAGTTCTGAAATATACTTTTCTTGGTGAATGAAAATTCCTATGTTGGTTTGTTTGAGTTGGAGACCAAGAAAGAAGCTTAATTCCCGATTCATACTTATTTGAAACCTACTGGCCATTAACTTAGCAAAGTCAGCAACCATTGAAGAATCGGTGGATCCAAAAATGATATCATCGACATAAATTTGGACCAGCATGAGATGTTTCCCATTTGATCTGCGGAACAGAGTGGGATCTAGAATTCCTCTTTGAAAACCTGAACGCTTGAGAAAGACCGTGAGAGTCTCGTACCATGCATGAGGATGTTGCTTAAGGCCATATACATCTTTCCGGGGTTTGTAGCCGTGGTTAGGATATGATAGATTTACAAAACCGGGAGGTTGTTGAAGATATACTTCAGTATCAAGTTCACCATTTAGAAAAGCGCTTTTCACATATGTTTGGTAAACCTTGAAACCTTTATGAGCAGCATAAGCAAGTAAGATTCTAATAGCTTCAAGACGTGCAACGGGAGCAAAGGTCTCATCGTATTCAAGCCCTTTAATCTGTGTGAATCCTTTAGCTACCAATCCTGCTTTGTTTCGAATGATAACTCCTGCATCATCTAACTTATTTCGAAACACCAATCTAGTACCAACAATGGGACTATTCTGAGGAGGTTGGACGAGAGTCCATACTTCATTTCTATCAAATTCTGCCAATTCTTTTTGCATTGATGTAATCCAATCAACATGTTCAAGTGCTTCTTTGATGGATTTGGGTTCAACCATTGAGATAAATGCTGAGAAATGACATTCATTTTGAATACTTGTGGCAGAGCAAGTTTGTACACCAGTGTTTGGGTTTGCGATCACTTGGTTTGGAGGATGATCCTTGGTCCAAACATGTAACCTTGGAAGCTCTTGTGTAGTAGATGATCCAGTATCAACAATGGGGTTGTGTTGCTCCCCCCTTTAATGGTATGAACGTTTGGATGATGCTCCCCCTGAACTTCTGAACCGGATAGGTTGACATCATCTTCAGGTGGGAATTCAAAGAAGTATGCATCATCATTGATTTTAATAGGATTGGAATCATCAAAATCAGCAGATGCATCTTGAAATCTATCCACATTTGACTCGAGGGAAGAGTGACCATTCTCCCCCTCAACCTGAGAAGGTTGAAATGGTTCAGAATCGAAGGGAGGAAGACTAGGAGTAGGACCAAAGAGATTTTGGGAGACTGGAGCCTCGGATATTGTTGGTCTTGATTGAGATTCTGAATCAAGAGCTGTTTTGGAGGGTCCGAAGAGGGTTTCAAAGTCAACTTCAAAGATTTTTTGTGGGTTCGGACATTCTGGTGCTGGAGCATCGGACTCCATGATGTGAGTTGTAACATGAATTGGGCTAGAATTCCGAATGAAATTTTCATCAAAGGTCACATCAAAGCTTTCTTCTATAACTTGAGTACGAAAATTGATTACTCAAAATGCCTTTGATTTAGAAGAATAACCAAGAAAAAATGCTTCATCAGCTTTGGGTTGAAACTTTGTAAGCTGATCACGATTGTTTTTTATGAAGCATCGACATCCATAGACATGAAGAAAAGAGATGCTGGGCTTTCGACCATTCATGGATTCATACAATGTCATGTTGAGGCGTCGATTGATGATGCTTCTATTTTGAGTAACACATGTCGTAGAGACAACTTCAGCCCAAAGATAGAGTGGAAGATTTGCAACATTGAGCATAGATTGAGCAACTTCAACAAGCGTTCTGTTGCGTCTTTCGACAACACCATTACTTTTGGGCCGCAGTTCCTTTAGCTAAATAACCATTGTCATTAGGCAACATTCATGTCCTCAGTCGAGCCAAGAACAACAAAAGATGCTCTTTTGGAACCCGGTTGGATCGTTGCAATGTAAGAGGAACTCTTAGAGTTTGAAAGAAATAAAGTATGGAAATTGGTACCAAAGCCAAAAGATCATACAATTGTTGGTGCAAGATGGGTGTATAGGAACAAGGTAGATGAAACTGGTGTGGTGGTTAGAAACAAAGCTCGATTGGTCACCAAGGGGTATACTCAACTTGAGGGTGTTGACTACGATGAAACATACGTCCCTGTAGCAAGAATGGAAGCCATACGCATCTTTCTAGCATTTGTGGCTCACAAGAACATCAAAGTGCATCAAATGGATGTAAATAGTGCCTTTATGAATGGAGAACTAAAGGAAGAAGTATACCTGCAACAACCTCCAGGCTTTGAAAGTTTAGAATTTCCAAACCACTGCTACAGTATACGATCTGAAACAGGCATCTAGAGCGTGGTATGAGACTCTTTTTGAGTTTCTTGTCACCTCAGGATACAAAAGAGGTGTGATTGATCCCACGTTATTTAGATGAGCAAATGATAATCACTTGATGCTTGTTCAAATATATGCGGATGATATCATTTTTGGATCAACGAATCAGGGTATGGTGAATGATTTTGCAAGGCTCATGACAAGCAAGTTTTAAATGAGCATGAACAGAGAGATCAACTTCTTTCTATGACTTCAGGCCAAACAAGGCCCTCAAGGGATATTCATTCATCAAGGTAAGTATACCACTGAGTTGCTGAAGAAATTTTCAATAGAAAATTGCTCCTCAACCAAGGTCCCGATGGCCATTGGGTATAAGATCTCAGCTGACCTTACCAGAAAGACAATAGACCACAAGACCTACCGAGGAATGATTGGGTCGTTGATGTACCTCACAGCCATTCGACCATATATTGTATTTGCAACGGGTTTATGTGCTCGGTACCAGGCTGATCCCAAAATTTCACACTTAACCGGAGTCAAGCAGATCTTCAGATATTTAAAAGGGGGCAAAGCCATGGGCATTTGGTACCCTGCGGGCAATGACTTCAGTCTCCAAGCGTTCACAAATGCAGATCATACTGGGTGCAGATTAGACCGCAAAAGCACTGGAGGTGGATGCCAATTTTTAGGAGGAAGATTGGTTAGCTGGTCTTCAAGGAAACATAATTGTGTTTTTTTTGTCTACCGTAGAGGCAGAATATGTGGTCGCAACTAGTTGATGTTCCCAAGTCCTTTGGATGAAGACTCAACTTATAGACTACGGTTACAAGATTTTGCGGGTTCCCATTTACTGTGATTCAGAGAGTGCAATATCAATTTCACATAATCCTGTTCATCACTCTAAGGCGAAGCACATTGAACTACGATACCACTTCATCAAAGACCACATCCTCAAAGGTAACATCGAACTCATTTTTGTGCCCACTCACGATGAAATAGCTGATGTTTTTACTAAGGCACTCGATGCTACAAAATTAAAAGGATTTTTGGAAATGCTAGGAATGATGAACCAAGATCCGCAATTCATTTTGAATCAAGAAGTACTGCAACCACTTTAGGTTTCCAAAGGTGAAGGAACTGCTTTTTTTCTTTTCAAATATAAAAAATTCTTGAAGCACTTTCTTCACTACGGTTGTAGAATAGTATATTCTTCATATTTTTCTTAGTATACTTTGTATATTCAAATCATATATGATCAATATATTTTTCGGGTCTTTTATTTTTTTTATTTCTAACCTTCATGATCAAGTTTGTTCTAAGCTAATGCTACCACAGTCACACCACATGCTATCGCAGTCACTTTGGATTCTAGCGCAGTTTCATGAACCTGCAGTCATAAATTCATAAACTTCATAAATAACGTTGTGTGCTATTTAATGGACTTTAATATAAAAAACATTCTTCAAAACATTCATTTTGTCGTACATGACCTTTTCAGTCCTTTTTAAATAACTTTCCTCAGTCAAGTTCCTTCTTTGGATAAACAACAACTGAATTGTTTTTCCATAAACGAGATGCTTTAAGAAATCTTTTTCCTTAACCAGTCATGTCTCACAGTTGCTAGATGTCAAATCTGTTTCCGCTTCCCCATTTTTACAACGGATAAACCGTCTTCACCCCATGTTCAGTCGGCGTGTGATCATGACCTTGCAAATGTATTAAATGCTCCTCTTTTCCCATAAATAATTACATTTCGATTTTCTTTAATTTTAGTTGATAATGGTAAAAAACGCAAAGGTTTTTCTCTTTAAAAACTGTAAAGCACTAACAATAATTTTTGAAATCCGGAGGTATAAAACCCCCAATTCTTTCCAAGATATGTTTTATGCTATCTGAACTCTCTCCCTACGAACTTCATCTTCTTTATCTTCTTGCTTAAACACTTTCTGCAAGTTCTCAAAAACCATTTTCCATGTAACAATGGTGAAATCTGGAATCTCAAAGAAACAATCATGAGCATTTGGCTCAGCTCGTCCAAGCGGTTCAGAATCCGTAGTGAAGGATAAACACCATCAATTGCCTCAAGCAATTTCAGAGCAATCTTTGAAGATCATCTGTCCTAGAATGAAGCTGTGAAGTTGATGATCAAGTTTCTCCATTCTCACCCATTATTTGGGGCTTTCGATTCCTTTATAGAGGTTGTTCCTCTGTCTGTACTGTGCAAGTGTGTTTTCTCAACATTTCGACCTAGCAACAACTTGCAAGAAGTTCATCTAAACCTGGTGAATGATTCTATGGTGGTATTGACAAAGGAGAAGTTTCTAAATTCAATCCATCTTAGGGTCTTACCGTCAACAAAGTTTTACTATCTCAGCACAAACGACGTGTTCGATGCTCTGTATCAAATGGGTTACCAAAGGAAGCTCAAGGGTATTGGCGAATTCATGAAGAACCAACTACTAGCAGTTTGGCAATTTGTGTGCCATTTTCTGATTAGAAGTCTCTCTGGAAGGACTGGTGGTATCGACAACATGGGAATCATGCTATTGGAGATTGTTTGGAGTATTTACATGGGCAATGTAGTCAACTATGGTTAGATCTTATGGGACGATTTCCCGCAATACATCTCCAAAGATGACTTAAAGGAAGGAATGACCAAGCTCACATTTGATCGATTTTGGTCACTTTGCATTTTCGATCATCACAAGAACATCAAAGTGCATCAAATTGATGTAAAAAGTGTCGTTCTGACTGGAGAAATAAATGAAGAAGTATACTTGGAACAACCTCCAGGCTTTGAAAGTTTAGAATTTCCAAACCACTGCAACAAGCTGGAGAAAGCATTATACGATCTGAAATAGGCACCTAGAGCGTGGTATGGGGCTCTTTTTAAGTTTCTTGTCACCTCAGGATACAAAAGAGGTGTGGTTGATCCCACGTTATTTAGACGAGCAAATGATAATCACTTAATGCTTGTTCAAATATATGTGGATGATATCATTTTTGGATCAACAAATCATGGTATGGTGAATAATTTTGCAAGACTCATGTTTATATCCATTTGATACACTTCTTCTAAAGATCAAACCATGTTTTCACCTGTTAGATGTTTACCCATGTACATCTTGGAGTCAATTGGAATCACTACGGTTGAGGTGGCTGGCCACATATAGGCTACGAGTGATATTGCCCCATATCACTCTTCCCCGCCTAAACCCAATCAGTTCACCGCTACATAGGACCCCCAGCCCACCGTAGTTCAAGACACCCAACTAAAACTCAAAAGAGTCAAATATCTTTTTGTGTCAAATAAGACTACTAGGAATGTTGTGAAAAAAGGAGTTGGTCCATCTAAGAAACGAAAAGCCAAGACCGCAGACTCTTCTGCTGCGGTTTATCAATCCGACCAAGGCTTTTGAACCTCCGGTGAATGTCATTGATGATAGTGACCATGAGCCTTCGGTTTCAGAAGATGTTTTTAAAAGAAAGAAACTCAAGTTAAACCCCATTCAGAGCCATATACGAACGAAGACACATACCAGAGTCTCTCAACAGACTCTGGTAGTCATTCGAGTCACCACAGACTCACCCTCTAAAACCCAATCTCACCACTCAGATACAATAAGTGTATCTTTTTCATCACATAATGGTGTCTCTAAACAGACTCCGATAGTCATTCGAGTCACCGCACACCCACCCTCTAAAATCCAATCTCACCACTTAGATACAGTAAGTGTATCTGTTTCATCACATAATGGAGACATGCCCCCAGTTCGAATCCAAGCGGATCCAATTGTATCGAGTCTCCTTAAGGAGTCTAGGGAATCAAGGTTTCATATTTTTAATCCCGAGGAGTTGAACTCCATCTTGCTTCGTGTCACACAAACACTCAATACACCAGTTAGCCCTTGCCGGAACTAAGTCGAGGCCAGACTTGACTTTAGATCAAGGAGACCAAGGAAGATCAGGAAATTCTATTCCATCAACATTAAAATCAAGTGGTCTAGGCATGGGGAGCACCAATGTGCAAGCAACCACGAACCCGAGGGACACCTCGGTGAATCAAGGAATTCACAGAAACACATCTGATGATTCTTGGACTCGATACCGTCCAAGTACCGAGTATGGGATGAGGAAATTTGAAGCATTCAAAAGGGTTGTACAAGCACGTAGAGCGCAACAAGTTCAACAACAACATCAAAAGGAGGAAGCAATTCAAACTGTAGCAAAGTACTGGGTTGACTTTATCAGCAATGCTAAAATGGTGCATGAAATCCTTTCCATTCAACAATGGATGTCTACTATGGAAGCAATTGTTCAAAACGCTCATCAATTGGAGAATGTTGTTAGCACCCCAAAGCCCCTCCGAATGAAGAAGATCACGATTCCAATGATGATGAATCTACCATTGAAATAAGCTCAACTCCTATGTTTGGGTTTGATGAAGACTATTTGGAGGATGTTCAACAACCCATCCCTCAAATGAATTTATAATGGTACTAGATGATGATGAATTGAGTGGATCCTAATAGGCCTGTCAAAAAAACCCGAAACCCGTTCTACCCACCCGACCCATTCCGAATTTGGGTAGAATAGGTTGGGTAGAATGGGTAACGGATATCAACATTCGGGTAATAGGTTAACCCGAAAATAATATAGGTCGGGTTTTAGGTATGAATATTTATTTTTGGGTATAGCCGAATACCCGAATTCGTTTTTTAAATAATATCAAATATACAATGCAGTCACATATGCACACTTCAAATAAAACAAAACCCTTCGTTTCCTTCTTATGAACGACGGCTCGATAGTCGACAAAAACTTGCAAAGGGAATACGACGCTCAAGCTGAAGTCCTGAACCGTCATCACAATTCTCGGTTTCTCACTATCGCACGGAATGGATTTAAAAGAGTACATAACATATTATAATGATTTGTATTGTTATTATATATGTACATGTTAATTGTATGAAGTATTTTTCCTACCCAATTCTTTATTAAACCAACCAACATATAAAAATAAAAAAATAAAAAAATAAAAAATTATCAATAAGTGTCATTTAAGAAATTTTCGGGTATACCCGATAATTACCCGACCCGAACTCAAACCCGAATACCCGAAACCCGAAAACCTGAATTACAATATAGGTCGGGTATCGGGTATTATTTTCTTAAGGAAATACCCGTTCTACCCGAAACCCGAAAATTTTACCCGTTCGACACCCCTAGATCCTAACACTCCACCACAAAACCAAAACAAAAGAAGAAGAAGAAAATAATGGTGTCCAGAAAAGAATTCCTAAGTCTGCAAAACAAAATTGACAAAATCCTGATTGCAGTCTCTACGAATCAATTGAAAAATACTGAATTTGCAACCCCGCAGTCACTCATTGAAAGAGTTGAACGATTGGAAACAAGGGAGAGAATGACCGCAGAATGGATGATTAGCAGGGTCGAAATGGGCATAAGAGAACTCGATAATAGAAGAACTGCAGATCATAAGGAGTTTATCTCAACTGCTGAAAAACTCATCCAAGAGATAACTACACTGAAGAATGATTTCAACCCAGCTCTTGACAATCAAGCAAGTCACTCCAAGCAAGTTGTTGAAGAGACCTACACCGCATATGAATCAGGCCTTGCAGTTCTCCAAAAAACAATCAACGGGTTACGGCAATCTCTCATAGCCAACCGCAACATTGAGTAAATTCTCCATCTCACCAAGGAGATATATCAACTTTTCTTCAAGCCAATCACTCCCAACAAGCAACAAGTTTCTGAATAGGTGAAGATGCAATTCAATGAAACCTTTTAAAGGATCGATGGGCTCACACAATGGTTTGAGGAGCAATAGGTGGTTGCTTCCTCAAAAAGGGGAAGTGAAATCCCTCCAAGAATTCATCGAGAACAAGATCCTTCAATTCATCAAGTTCAAGATCCTCCACATTCAAAAACTCCTTCGGTTCATCAACAACAAATTCCTCCACAAGTTCAACCTCCTCCTACCAAAGTGCATAGCAAACCACCAACTCCAACATCTTCACCGTAGCTGTTTTTACCACAACCGTACCCTAAAAAATCTACTCCTCAAGGCTCTCTGCAACAAACTCCCTTGCACTTCAAGAATTTAGTTCCAGAGATGTCATATGAACACTTTGATGACTCTCCAGCCATGGACCAAAGCAAACGTGACTGGAGGGTAGCAAAATTTGCTGAGAAAATTTAGAGAGCTCATGGTTTCAATATTATGATGGATGAATCATTAGTCAACTCTTGGGTAAACCTACCCGCAGGCTATTGGATGATAACTACATGCCCATTCTTACTTATGTCGAGCCTCCAGTACATAGCTACTGGGACATTCCCTTCTCCCCAAACTCCAAGTTCTTTCCGGTCTTCCAATCCGTTGATTCATGTATTCCTAATGAAAAGAGACTTCCAATGGAGGTTGAGTGCCTAAATCTCTTCCATGCCAAGCACGGTTCAAAGTTCGAGAAAATCTGGACTAATGATTGACCAAATGGGGTCAAAAACTGCAAGTTAAGAATGTTTATGAAGGCTAAGTTCTATCAGTATACCTTCACCCGAAGAGGAGATAAATACATCTGAACTCTGGCAGATTTTGTGAGCATGAATCCTGAGGGGATTTTCTTCATAGCTCGAGTGTTTCAAGTCAAAGCTGAAAAGCATGCTAAGATGAAGATTGCCTGTGAAAGAGCCTGTGAATTTCTTAATGCTTTGGTATGTGACTTCAGGAAGATTGATGAAAAAATTCATCTAGTTTTTGCAAAGAAACTTGAATTTTCTGAACTTGATCCTGTATCAACATACACCAATAGGTTTCAAGAAATGTCCCTTGGTGCAACCAACTATCCAGAACTAGGAGTGGTGTACAAAAGTGCTCAAGACGGTCCCAAGTTTTTCATCCTAGTGACCGCAATCCACAAACTCTCCAAGAAACAACTAGACACCACTTTAGCTTCAATCCAAAGATCAAAACATACTACAGATGAAGCTAAGTTTGAAATCTCAAGGAGAATCCAGTGGTTGTTCAAAGTCAGAAAGTTTTTGGTGGATTCTCATTCGGTTCCTCAAGTTGCAAAAATGAAGAAGACAGATAAGAGGTCACTTTGGGGGAAATTGTTGATATAAAAAGTGACCCTCTTTAGCTAAAGGAACCGCAACCCATAAGTATTGGTGATACAACAACAGGAGTTGAAGAAAAATTTTGTGAACCGCAACCAGCTACCGCAAAGATGAATGAGTGAAGACTTTTAAAGTTACTTTACTGACTTAGCGTGTTTGCTTAGTTTTATCCAGTGAACCTTGCATGGTCACTGCAGTTAGTAGGATATTATTTTTTTATTTGCAATGTAACTTTTCCAACTTCATGTCATCTTACCCACTTCCAGATCTATCATCGAAATAAAAAATATCATTCATCTCTATTCTATCTTAATTGGTATTCAGACTTCCTCTTCACTTTAAGTTGATCACATTTATTAACTTGTGTTTGCATGCAATCCTTGGTATGAATCAACTTAGTGTCTACTTGATATAACTTGCTGTCATTTACATGTCCTTTATATTAACGCAATCTAACACTTCTAACGTATTATTGTTAAGTTAACAAGATCATTGAGATTAACTTATTCCACAACTTATTATCTTGTACTAACGTTTGTTCAAGTGTTCTTCAAAAGTTTTTCTCTTAACAATGTACATTTAGAAAAAATCGTTTAAACACTTAAGGTACATGCAACCTAATGGATCTATGTCTTTACATTTTAATAGTAACATACTATGAAAATACAATAAAACTTTGTAATAATAAAAAGTTACTAGTTGGGGTTACATAACTTTGATAATGTTATAGCAAATAATACCCTTGATTCCCTTGTAGAACTTCCAAAAGATTAACACCAAAAGTATGATGAATGTACTGGCTCACACCTAAACCCTAAAAAATAGATGACAATTAAGGAGAAAGGATTTTTAGAATTCTCTTGGTCACAAGCCTAGGGCGATAACACAAGGGTTAGAACCAGTTATAATATTGCTATTAGTGCAATGCATTTCGCGACAGGGTCCATTATGGTGAAAGCTGCACTTGTTGCACGTGGGAAAGCTTCCTGCATACTACTTCATCGGCGCAGTAGCAGTAAGTGTTATTACAGCATGAACAACCACGACCTGCTGCTTTTTGGCAGAGTTCTGCATCGCTTTGTTCTTGTTGTTATCCCAAGCATTTTGCTTGTTGTCAGTGACTTTGGATGGTTCTGGGATGGCCAGGGTAGTTGTCGTTTCTGGGGTGCAGATTCCATGACCAATGAGCCATTGTTCCAGTCGCATGACACTATTGAAGGTAGTGGCGTTTGAAGCTAAGAAATTCCCCTGGAATGGAGACACTAGCCCCCAAATATACCTCTCGACTTTCTTTCCCTCATTAGGGACCATTCCCGGACATAGAGCCACCAGATCGTTGAACCTGGTGGTGTAGGGAACTATGTCGGGGCCTTTCAAGGTTAGGCTCCAAAGTTCTTGTTCAAGTTTTTGAACCTCGCCCCTTAGGCAGTTATCTTCAATCATGAGCTCCTTCAGAGCTTCCCAGCCCATAGCATTAGCCACTATCAGGGTTAGTGACTTGACATGGCTATTCCACCAAGTCAAGGCTCTATCCGCGAAGGTGCAGACAACAAATTTAACTTTTCTCCCTTCCGAACAGGAGTAGATCTCGAAGATCAACTCCGTTTTCTCGAACGATTGCAAGAGGGAAATGATTACTGCAGTCACATTAAAGGACCTAGGCTTGTAGTTGGTGAAGTCCTTATACGAGCACTCTCTAGAGCGCACTAGAACATCACCTTGAGTGGAATGCATGTTTGTTCCACTCCCGCTAGTACCACTAGCACTGAATTGAGCTAAGGCTGCCAAAATAGCCGCAGCCGCTGCCGCTTGGATAGCTACTGGAGTGTATTGTGGAGGAGGTGGTGGTTGAGTTGGAGCTATCGGAGGGTTATTTCTCAGAGAACGAGGTGGAGACATCTTTCAACTAAAAGTTTACAAAGATGAAGATGATGGTAAGAGTGTGATAGTATCAATAATGAGAGTGATCATGAACTAACGTACCATAGTTGAACAAATAAATGAGAGTATGATTGATATAGAGATCTAACAATAGAAGGATGAAAGCACTTGGATAAAGGTTTCCCAAAAGATTAGATGTCTATCAACAATATTGGCATTAATGATGTAATAAGTTCGGGAAAATGACCTTGAAGTAGGTCTTACATCAAACCATAACAAGAAAATTTTGACAACATAGGGACCTAGCAGACTGAAAGTCCAAGGTCTTTAAAATACGCAGGAAATTAATACCAGAGTCTATACATAGACCTAGATATATCACAAAGACAGAGTAGAGTAGACTCTACTTGCGATCAGAACCGCTCGGATAAGCCTTTGATTTTGCCTGATAACGCTCCATTTCCAACATATGCCTTTCGAACGTTGCCTGACGTGCTCAAAGTTCCCTGACTTTAGCTTGGGTTGCAGTAAGTTCTCTCTGCATGACCTCATTGAGGTATAGAGTTCTTCCATGAGCAGCCTGTAGATGGCAAATGCAGACTATGTTGACTCCCTCATCGGCATCAACTTCCATAACTCGGTTGACGGCTGCCGTACTCTGCTTGTCATTTCGAGCAATCCTGCGAATCAGAATAGGAAGGATTCTGTCTGCTGAGCCTCCCTTTCTTAGATTGTAGAAGATTTTGTCTCCGTTGTAGGGTAAGGGTTGACCCTGCTCTTGACTCCATCTACCCAAGTTTTCAGCCCACAGAGGCGTCGGGCCTTGAAAAGCCGGACGAGGGTTAGGATTTGGGATTGGAGCCACTAAGGGTAGATCATTGACTTCTGGCTCAGAGTCAGAATCCTCCGGTAAGTTTTCTACGGAGTTGTCTTCCAATGGAATTGAAACGACCCAAAAATTTTTGTTTAATCATTACTAAGATCATTAGATCAATACCATGAAATAAAAAACCATACGTCAAAATATCAAAACCATAACAAAGTATCGCGAGAAAACTATATCAAGACTGTATCAAATCATATCTATGGAAAGCTAAATCAACTCCCAGGACAAAACCTGAAGTTGTGGTGTGTGCGATGCCATCATCCCGATTTCTTCCCTTTACTTGCGGAAGTACCTGAAACAAAAACTGAAACTATAAGCATGGAGCTTATTGAGCTCCCCCAAACTACCACATACCATACAATAACATATAAACACATACTGGGTCGTGCCCACTACATCGGACCGATGTCCAGAAACTACATCGGACCGAAGTCCGAAACTAACCAGGGCCTTGCCCTTTGCATCGTACCGAAGTCCGGAAACTGCATCGGACCTAAGTCTGGAACTGACTGAGACTTTTTTGCCTGCATCGGACCGTAGTCCGGAACTAACTGCATCGGATCGAAGTCCGGAACTGACTGGGAATTTGTCCCCTACATCGGACTGAAGTCCGAAATTCACTGAACATAGCATAGCTTAAACACATATCAACTAGCATAAACACATATACTGCATACTGCATTGGACCGAAGTCCGGAACACATAACACATAGACATGCATGAATCACAAAGACATCGAGCACCCTGAACTACTACATCAGACCAAAGTCCGGAACTAACTGCTAACTAAACGGACCGACATTGTGGCCATAGACCCTTTCCTACTAGAAGGAAACTCACCTCGTGATGCTGACGACTGAACTCCTGAATGAGAAATCCCTGACGGCTGCTCCGGCTGCTTCCCGGCTATAAAGGGTAATAAAATACTAAATCAGAATAGGGATTCTCCTATGAGTAAAATGACCATTTTACCCCTGCTATGGCATGGGTCACAACATGGCCCGAACCCTCAATTCCTTCCAAGTCCATCCATGGCCCCACTATAGGCCCACTAATGGCCTAATTTTCTAAATTGGGCCTATGTCCTCGTATAGGCCCTACCAGCCCACAATAATCTAGGCCCATAATCTATCTTCTAGAGATCCAACAACAAGATAGGCTTTCCAAGCTTACTATTGGCCCAACTTGATCTATTGGGCCCAAAGCCCTTTATTAGGCCTTACTCAAGTCCAATACTAAATCCTTGGTCCTTAGTAACTGAATTCTGATGGACCATTAAGGCCCAAGGACCCTAAGTCTGAAACTCAGCCCACACCGAGGCCCAAAATAGTCGAAGCTCAAACTGGCAGCGTACGCGGGGCGTACACCGAGGTACGCTGAGCGAACTGGCTTCTGGCTTGTACGCGACGCTTGCCTCCTTGTACGCCGAGCGTACATCCCTGTTAAGCCAAAATCTCATTAAGTGTTTACTAATCCGATCCAAAAGCTACAAATCCAGATCCTGAGCTTATTCCACGTATTAAGCCATAAAGTTGCTTACTTGATGGCTTACGAGTCTGATAAAGGCTCAAAGTTCCATAAATAACATTCTACTTCCATGGAGCTAACTAGATCTCATGCATGGTTCCATATAAGCCACAAAGATAGCAACTTTATTGCTAGGAAGATGATTTTGGGCCTTAAGGATGGCAATCCAAGCTCCAAAACCTACTTACAAGATCAAGAATCAACCTTTGGACTTAAAAAGGTCGAAACTTCCATAACCTAGATCTAGAAGGAAAGAGGAAGAAAGTTCAGAACTTTATACCTTGCCTTTGCTGACCAAGAGGGTGCTAAGTCCAGATCTCTGAGCTCAAGCTTCTTCTCCAACTTCTTCCCTTCCTTCTTCACTACTTCCTTTCCTTGAAAACACTCACAAAAGCTTCTTCACATACAAAGAGAGGATAAGAACGAATTAGGTTTTTCTTGAGAGTGAGGAGGCTGATGGGAAAATAGGGAAGGAGGCTATAATGAGGTTTATATATCCTTAAACCCGTAAAATTAGGGTTTTTCCTCTGGCCGCGTATGCTGGGCGTATCATATGGTATGCTGTGTGTACACTTCTCCTCCATGCGCTGTTGGATTAGTGTCTAAGTCCATAACTATTTTGGTATGTACTTGACTCGATGCTGCATGGTCCTTTTGGGTTGCCTTAACCAAAGCAACTTGATAGGATGAATTATGGAGAGAGAAGATTAATTATGATTTATTAATATATTATGATAATTATATATTAAAGGAGAAATCATTTTGTTTAATTAATATTAGTCAAGAATTAATTGGTAATTAATTTTGTGACTAAAAGAGATTAATTGAACTTAAGGGACTGGAACTGTAATTATAAGATAATTGCATTTGGGCCATGGATCACCTTGGAATAATAGGTTGGACGAATTCTATGGGGAAACCCATTAGAAATCGTCCAAGGGATATTCTAAAAGGGTCCATGGGCTTCTTAGGGCTTAAGCAGTCAAATTAGGGTTTCCTACAGTACCCTTAAACCTCAAAAACATGGCTAAGAGTTCCACTAGGGTTTCTACACGTTTTGGACAACCTCCTCTCTCTTTGTTCTTCATCCTCTTGCTCTTGGTGTTTGTGAACCATTAGAGGATTGACACTTGTGACTCTAAGTTTTGTAAAGTCATTACAAGGAGGATTTGAGATTGTTATTGCTACATAACAATCAAGCTAAGATCTAAAAACCCTTTCACATGTTAATATGATTAATTGTATGCTAGATCTAGGGTTTAAAGTCTTGGATGAATTGCATGTACAATAGAGAAACCTAGATCCAAGCATTAGGGTTGCATGAGCACATAGAATGTTCTTATGGCTAAAACCCATTAGTGGTATTAGAGCCTTGATTGGTTTCTATTGTATTGATGCCTTGGTTATTTGTTCAAGCTTCAAAATCGATTTTTTGGCTACCTAACTGATGAACTCGGCGAGTTCCAATGTGGAATCAGCGAGTTGCTCCAACTCAGCGAGTCCATAGAGGAACTCGGTGAGTTCGAGCGTCAACAAGAGCAGATTTCGGGATTTCTTGCTGCTTTGCTTGAGGATACTTGCCTTAACTGTTTTGGGTCTTTAATATTCGAATTTTATCTTATATTTGAGTATATCCTTGATTAAACAAGAGATAATTACCAATTGATTAGATAATAACTTCCTTATATGATTAAAGATTGATTACTTGTATTAATTAGGTAACTTATCTTGCAAGAAATTGAAATTAGGTCAAATATAGATAAGGACAAAATTAATTGTTTAATTTCTGTTATTTGTTATTTGATCCTTGTGTTGTGAAAAAGTTTCATTTGTGCCCATCCAAGTTTTATGGTTTAAATTTGAACTTAAAGGTTGTGTTTTGAAATTTAAATAGTTGAAACCCTAATGTTTTGAAATGTTTCAAAACTTGCCCTCAAGTTTTGGAATTTAAAAGCTGATTAAAAGTTTAATTTAGAAATGTTAAATTCTAAAACCCTAGTATTGTTTTGAAAAGTTCAAATCACACCCTTATGGTTTTATTAATTAATTAAAGTGTATAATTAAGAGAGATTTAATAAATCCATAAAAGTTTTGGTTTACAATTTAATTAAATTAAAAGTATAATTATTAAATTTGACAACCTAGTATTTTAAAAGTGTAAAATACACCCTATACTATATATAACATTAAAAGTCTAATATATATGTATGAGTAAAAGTCAGTCTTACCGTTAGTAGGCCTCATTCAAGAAGCTGGTCTATAAGGGGTGTCTAAGGAAATTGCCTATAAAATGGCGATTGAATGGGTATCCACTCTTCCCCACCGCACTCTTGACTAGTGGAGGGTCGTTAGCTGAACGAGTAGGATAAGACATAAACCTTCCATTATAAGTATAATGAAGTACAAAAGTAACTAAATGCTTTTACAAATTCCAAATCTTCGTTACTTTAGGAAAAAGTGAATTGATGCAATTCCATGAAATTACACTTTGTGCCCTTGCGAAGACGTTAGTGGAGCGTGTGTGGTTAACCGACACTCTAAATGGTTCTAAGCAAAGGTAGCAAAGGGTGACCTAATGTTTCTCATAGTTCGGTGGAGCGTGTGTGGTTAACCGGCACATCGAATAGATGATTGTAACATATGGGGGCACCATGTAAGTTTGCATGGTTATTCACACCCGCTTTGTGATCCTCAGTATCCCAGTGACAAACTAGAGGGGCATATCGAGATTGAAACATGCCATTGAAAAGTTCAATGAATTTTAAAAGATCTAGGAATTTTTTATAGATTTAAAACTTAAATTTCTTTTTCGTTTTTCATGGTGGAAATTAGTGAATCGTCATTCACTTACCTTCAAATATTCTGCAACTAGATTACGACATCCCTTTTCTAGGTTGTAGAGTGTTGTGTTGGGTCCTAGCCTTAATATCTCATTTGGGTGATTTATTAAGGACTCAATCAATCAACTAACTTTAATTTTTCTCCTGTTTTGTAGATGTCAAAGTATGACAACTATGGTCCTCCCAAATCCCGTGGAACAAGCTTTCCACATGAAGATGATATTCCACAATTCGATCGAGGAACACGAGATCATGCTTCACTTCCTCCTCCTCCTCCTATTGTTCTCCCTAACCCAAAAGTTCAAAAGATTGAAAAGTTCAAACTCACTCAAGCCCTTTTGGCAAGTAAACATGAAAAAGGAAAGTCAGTGTGTGCACACGTCCTAGAGATGAAGTCACACATTGATAGGTTAAGAATGTTGGGATCTGTTGTCTGTGAGGAGCTGCTTGTTGACTGGGTTCTTCAGTCATTTCCTGACTCATATAGTGAGCTCGTAAGAGAGTACTACATGATGTACCACGACGTAACCCTCATCGATCTCACCTATATGGTTATTTCTGCTGAATCAACAATGGTTTGGCACACTGGAAAAGCAAAGTTGATTGATGAATCTGCCTTCCAGACCTCTATGGATATAGGCAATGGCAACGAAAGGCATGCCATGATTGAAAAGTTTGATCATAAGAAAAAGGCAAAGTCAGAAGTTGTTCCATGTGCTGTTCCAAAAGAGTCAATTTGCTTTTATTGCCAAGATAAGGGGCATTGGAGACGAAGCTAGCTGCCCTATTTACCTAAGAGATCTAAGAGATAGGAGAGTCAAAACGTATGGCTCTACTTTAGGTAAAATCCATTAACTAACTCTTTTAAGTTCCTATTCTAGATTCTTAATACATGATGTGATAAGATTACATTTCGATGTTTTGTAGGATCGAAGAAAAGAGAGGAAGCTTAAGGGAAGAAGTGAGCGGAATCTAATCGTGAAGAAATGGATTTCGATCGCATTACTTGAAGATTAGAATCTTAAGCTACTACTTGGAGTTATAATAGATTGCTTAGGAATATGTAACAACATAGTTTTTCAGTTGAATTGCATTGTAAGGACAAATTGTTCCGCAATAAAATAAATTTTGATTTTATATTATTTATTTATCCTTGCAATGGCGTGAATGAAAAATTGATGTTTGTAAGCAATAATGGATTTGATTCTTAATTATGTTATTTGTGAAAAGGTCAAGAATTTACCAAATAGGGAAAGTTTCTCATCGCCCAAGTTTCAATTGGACTGAAACTTGGAATCATACAACTTGATTGCATGATAAATGAAAATTTTCATATTTGGAAATTAGACTAATTCGTTGACAAAGTGTCGATCAAGTGAAGGACTAGGAGATTGAGTACACAAGGTTGTGTGTTGAACAAGCCCACCACAACAGTGACAAAGATATTCGTCATGACTTACTAAAGGTTTGGTAAATATGATTATACTTATAAGATTAAGTGTAATTCCGAGTTGATTGAAAGAGTTTAAATCAATAGCAGAACGAATAAGAAGAATCAAGTAGGCAGAAAGATAAAAGTTTCTCTATTCTAAGAAGAAGGGAGAGTACCTTTTATTATGTTTTATGATAGGTCTTAATGATTAAGAACCATATCTCAATTGATCCTCTAAGTGAGTCTTAGTGCAATTGTATGTCTAAGAAGAGGAATGGAGAATTGAAGAAATAGTTAAATCAAGAAGCCAATCATACTTCGTTCCAAAAACAAGTCTTAAACTTAAGATTGTAACATTGAGTGACAAGTCTTAAGAAGGTTTAGAACATTCATCAAATGTAGAATTTGAAAAAGGTTTTCTTATTCTTGCACATTTGAAATTGGAAAGTTGTGATGTCTTGGATAAGACAGAGACATCCTAGGAACAATTTTGTGAAGTGTTTTGTCTTGATAAAAGCTACACTAACTCTTAAATATTTGTTTGTCGAGAAATGTTTATTGACAAAAGAATCTTCTATGTCAAGGAGCCAGTGGGAGTCTTAATGGTCTTGAAAAGTTTCAAGAACTAATCAAGAATAAACCTTATCGATCATCACTAGCACACGACTTGAGGTTTACAACCTATCGTGTTGACACTATCTTGTTTCTGTGCGGTGGTTAATTATGCGTGTGAGTTCTATGAGTTCTCATTTGAATGAATAAAAGGCAAGCACTTTGATCAATGAAAAGTACATTGTTAGGAAAGGGTGAGCTGCTTAACTACTTTGAAGACATGGTAGGCACTCGTGTTACCATAAGGCAAGAAATGAAGATTGAGAATGTTCGGTCCATATGAGTTTGGATTTGTCGCAACCTGAGGTTTTGACAAATTCACATGGATAGGAACACATACACTATTAAAATCTAAGTGTCATAAGATTCCCTCCTCCATGAAAATGACTGTGAGGAAATGCTTTCGCTAAGAGAGATTTTAAGAAGATAGTGATTGTGAAAATTGTATTCTCGAATTCGATTATGGTTACGGTATCCCTTTCCATAATTCGAATTGTGAGATTTGGCAATTAGTCTGAATTGTTTAGACACACATATGAGCTATCTAATGAAAAGGTGTACAAGTTTGAGAAGCTTAGATAAAGGATTATCAAAGCATTAGGTATTAGAAATATGAACTTTAGAAATTCAATAAGTATTGTTTTCTATAAGTTCGAGTGTTTTCTAAAACATGTCAAAGCTAGTGGGAGCATAAGTGTTATGCTTATATGATAATAATCATCATGATAGTGGGAGCATAAATTTTGTGCTTGTATGATTATTAAGGAAAGTATTGCAAGTTAGCAATATTAGTTATAGAAAACAAGAGTTATACTTTGCAAAGTCGTAAGGGTTGAATAGTTGTTTTGCTATAATTAAGGTAGAGAATATTATGCTTCATTTCAAATCTAAAGGCTTAAGTTGTGGAATGTTAATAAATTTAGTCAAGGATACATAGTGTGTTCTCAAATTTCGATTATGATTATGGCATCCCTCTTCATAGTTCGAAATGTGAGAACGTTGCAGATTATATATTATGGCAGAATATTGATAAAGTATCAGATCTTTATGTAAGACATTATGCATCGTGTCCCATACGCTTCGGGTATAGGATTGATTGCCAGTGCTATTATATTTGACCATTCTAAAATTTTCCAAATGTCTAGCGCATTTAGATGGAAAAAGGACTAGAATCGGTTTTAACTAAAATAATTAAACAACTACCAAAGGACGATCCAAAGCTCGCTGAGGATTGGTTGCTTGTGAGTAGTTGGAAGTAAGGTATTGGATGACATTATTATGAATAGATAAGGTTCTATTAAGAATGAATTGTCATATGGAAAATATGGAAATGTTTCCATATTGGGAGTTGGATATTGAGAATCTATGTCTAGATTAGAAACTTTTATGCAAGAAGGATGTTCAAAGGAATGTACTTTGAGTGAGAGACATCATATCTATAGAATTGTTTCTGATAGAGATGAGCCAAGTCTTGATGATTTTGAGCTATGATTTTACGAAAGAATCATTGCATAAAATGTTAGAATCTAGCATAAGTAACAAGAATTTGATATTCTTATACTTATGATAAGGATTGTGAGTTGTGAAATGAGTATGATTGGAAATGTATTCATTTGATCTATTTCACAAAGTAAGGACCGTAGGTAAACATTGTGTGCATGATGAGAGCATAGGGCAAGTGTAGTAATAATTCAAGTAAGAAGTTGATTACCCGAAACAACAAATAATGAGTAATCAATATGTTGATTAAATAAAATGTTTTATTTATACCAAGAGATTAGGGCCATACGGGATTAGTATTATTCTTGTGTTTCACTTTGCATGTTTTGACTTCCTGAATAATTAAATTGGTTCAGAACGATCAAATTATTCGAACGGAGCACAGTCATTCATAAGTTGGAAGTAGGTATGAATGAAGACTGTCGTGAATGGGTGTGTGGATTGTCTAAAGTGTATTAGACATAAGCAAATGTTTGCTGCAACGTTCATGAGTGCTTATGAATATGATTTGGGCATTGGATTAAAACCACGCTCACTTGGATCACTTCATGGATTTTATCACGAATGATTAGTGAAAACGATAATATCTTATATTCTTGAAACCGAGATGTGTGAGTTGTATCTTGCGAGTCGGTTACACATTGATAATATGTAAACGCACCAGTAATTTGGTGTTATAAAACATATTGTTGTATGTGATTCGGTAAGTGAGTGCAAGCAAGCATTGAATCAAAGTGTATCCATTCTTTTTTTTCCAAAGTGGGATGAAAGCGATATCTGTGGGCCCCTCGATGATTTAGTGATGGCACCTAAGCGCTTGGCAAGCCGGGACTAATTAGATGTGTTCAATTGTAGTCTGTTGTCTGTCGTCATAAATCGGAAATCGAGAAACAACACATAGACAAAGAGAATGATTTAAATCAATATCTCAGTCTATACGATATCTAGAATGGAGGAATATATGATACCTTATCTAAAGGACGCGTATCCGATAAGATCAGAGTTGACAGTGGCTTTTGAAAGCTACGATTGCAGATCAGGATCTGAAGTCATACGCAGAATAGTTATTAGACTTATCCAAGTGGGAGACTGTTGGATTAGTGTCTATGTCTATAACTATTTTGGTATGTACTTGACCCGATGGTGCATGGTCCTTTTGGGTTGCCTTCACCAAAGCAACTTGATAGGATGAATTATGGAGAGAGAAGATTAATTATGATTTATTAATATATTATGAGAATAATATATTAAAGGAGAAATCATATTGTTCAATTAATATTAGTAAAGAATTAATTGATAATTAATTTTGTGACTAAAAGAGATTAATTACACTTAAGGGACTAGAACTGTAATTATAAGATAATTGCATTTGGGCTATGGATCACCTTGGAATAATAGGTTGGACGAATTCTATGGGGAAACCCATTAGAAATCCTCCAAGGGATATTCTAAAAGGGTCCATGGGCTGCTTAGGGCTTAAGCAGTCAAATTAGGGTTTCCTAGTTGAAAACCCTAATAGCCTACATGTATATATAGTACCCTTAAACCCCAAAAACATGGCTAAGAGTTCCACTAGGGTTTCTACACCTTTTGGGCAGCCTCCTCTCTCTTTGTTCTTCATCCTCTTGCTCTTGGTGTTTGTGAACCATTAGAGGAGTGACACTTGTGACTCTAAGTTTTGTAAAGTCATTACAAGGAGGATTTGAGATTGTTATTGCTACATAACAATCAAGGTAAGATCTAAAAACCCTATCACATGTTAATATGATTAATTGTATGCTAGATCTAGGGTTTAAAGTCTTGGATGAATTGCATGTACAATAGAGAAACCTAGATCCAAGCATTAGGGTTGCATGAGCACATAGAATGTTCTTATGGCTAAAACCCATTAGGCGCTTCATTTAATCATTATGCCCAGCGTACAACGGGTTACGCCCTGCATACGGCTTATGGGCAGGCTATGACTCGGCCTAAAACAAAGAGGTCCACTCCAATATACAATTCTATTATAGCCCAAAATAAAACTTGAGAATCTAAATAAATTTATACCTCGGAAGACGATCGTTACAAATCTCCCCCACTTGAATCAGACGTCGTCCTCGAAGTCCGCTGCTACTGAATCAGAAAACAATTTCGGGTAATGCTCAAACATCTCCTCCTCGGATTCCCACGTTCACTCTGAAACCTTCAGGTGCTACCACTGCACCTTCACTAGCTGAACTACCTTGTTCCTCAAGGTGTTTGTCTTCCGGTCATAAATCAAGACTGGTCTCTCAATGTAATTCAGGCTGCTATCAACCTGAATGCCCTCTTAAGGTACATCCGCTGACTCATCCGCTAAACATTTCCGTAACTGGGAAACATGGAAGGTGTTGTGGATCTGGCTGATCTCTGCCGGAAGATCCAACCGATAAGCAACACGACCGACCTGGGCTAAAACCCTAAAAGGACCGATGAACCTGGGGCCCAACTTGCCCCTCTTCCGAAACCTGATGACACCCTTCCAGGGTGATACCTTCAGGAGGACCATGTCGCCCACCTGAAACTCCAAGTCTGAACGCCTCCTGTCAGCGTAATTCTTCTGTCGACTCTGCGTAGTCTGCAGTCTACTACGAACCTGCTGGATCATCTCTGTGGTCTTGAGCACCACCTTGGTGCTCCCGATTACTCACTGACCGACCTCGCCCCAACAAATAGGGGTCCTGCACTTCCTCCCGTAGAGCATCTTGAAAGGAGGACGATCAATACTCGCATGGTAACTGTTGTTATACGAAAATTCCGCTAACGGAAGATACGTATCCCAACTACCACCAATATCTAGAACACATGCCTTGAGCATGTCCTCGAGAGTCCGAATCGTCCTCTCGCTCTGCCCGTCCATCTGAGGGTGGAAAGCGGTGCTGAAATGGAGACAAGTACCCATCTCTTCGTGAAACCGCTTCTAGAATTTGGAAGTAAAACGCACGTCTGGGTCTGACACCACCGAAACAGGCACTCCATGCCGTGCCACAACCTCTCGCATATAAATATCGGCTAGCTTCTCCACCGATATGCTCTCCTGGATCAGTATAAAATGAGCAATCTTCGTAAACCGATCCACAATAACCCAAATCGAATCCACTCCACGTGTGGTCCTGGGAAGCATAGTGATGAAATCCATGGTGATGTCTTCCCATTTCCACACTGGAATGTCTAACGATTGCATCTTGCCGTGAGGCCTCTGGTGCTCTGCCTTGATCTTCCTGCAGGTCAGGCACCTCTCCACATACCAGGCGACATCCAGCTTCATGCAGGGCCACCAATAATAGGGTCGAAGATCTCTATACATCTTCGTCGCCCCTGGATGGATGGAAAATCGAGACTTATGGGCCTCGTCCATCAATAACTGCCGCACACCGCCCCAGTACGGTACCCAAACTCTCCCATCAAGGGTCAACAATCCTCGACTGTCATAGTCAAAGGAAGCTTCTCGGTCCACGATCCTCTTACACTTCTGACTCTTCTCCTTAAGGCCCTCAACCTGTGCCTCTCTGATCTACTCCTACAATGGAGGAATCACTGTCATCCTCAGACATATATCCTTGGTCGGGGCTGTTGTCGCCTTGCGGCTTAGGGCGTCGGCCACCACAATGGCCTTCCCTGGATGATAAAGGATCTCACAATCGTAATCCTTCACCACATCTAACCACCAACGCTGCCTCATGTTATGATCCGGCTGATACATGAGATATCTTAAGCTCTTGTGTTCAGTGTAGATGGCACAACGGACCCCATAAAGGTAATGTCTCCAAATCATGAGGGAAAACACCACTGCCCCCAACTCTAAATCATGCGTAGGATAGTTAGCCTCGTGAGGCTTCAACTGTCTAGAGGCGTAAGCTATCACACGACCTCGCTACATCAACACTTTTCCCATACCTGTGATCGAAGCATCACAGTAGACTACGAAATCCTTTACTCCCTCTGGCAGGGTAAGGATCGGTGCCTCGCATAATCTCTATCTGAGGGTCTCTAATGTTGCCTACTGCTCAGGCCCCCAACGAAACACCACCGACTTCATAGTCAGTCGAGTGAGCGGTACAACGATCTTGGAGAAATCCTGGATGAGTCTCGTGTAGTACCTTGCCAAACCTAAGAAGCTCTAAATCTCAGATGGAGACTTCGGGGCCTCCCACTGCATCATGTCCTCTATCTTAGCCGGATCTACCAGTATACCCTTCTGGTTGACGAGATGCCCAAGGAACTGCACCTCTCGCAACCAGAACTCGCACTTGAAGAACTTTGTGAAAAGCCTCTCCCTCCTCAAGATCTATAGCACCTCCCTCAAGTGCTCCTCATGCTGCTCCTGTGTCTTGGAATAAACCAAGATGTCATCTATGAATACTATCACAGACCGATCCAACATCAGCCTGCATACGCGGTTCATGAGGTCCATCAACGCAGCTGGAGCGTTGGTGAGCCCAAACGGCATCACCACAAACTCATAATGGCCATAGCGGGTCCTGAAAGCAGTCTTCTGCACATCCTCGTCCCAAACCCGCATCTAATGATACCCGGAGCGCAAATCAATCTTAGTGAACCAAGATGCTCCCTGAAGCTGATCAAACAAGTCATCTATCCTCAGGAGTGGGTAACGGTTCTTCACCGTCACCTTATTCAACTCCTGGTAGTCTATACACATACGGTGCAACCCATCCTTCTTTATGAACAGAATCGGTGCTCCCCAGGGCGAAATGCTCGGCCTAATAAAAACCTTGTGCAGCAGCTCTTGCAGCTGCATAGACAACTCCTGCATCTTTGGGGGAGGTATTCCAGGCAAATCCTCTGGAAATACATCTGAGTAGTCTCTCACCACCGGAACATTGTCAACCGTCGTCTTTCCCTTCTCCCAGGCATCTAAAACATAGGCAATATAACCGGCGCAACCCTGCTGGAAATAGCGCCTCGCTCTCGCTGCTGAACACAGAACTGGTCCGCGTTGTGGCTTCTCGCCCTGAATCACTAACTTTCCCCCACTGGGAGTGCGAACCCTCACTAACTGTAGCTCACAATCTATCACCACCCCATTGGGGCTCAGCCAATCTATGCCTAATATGACCTTATTCCCTCGCAGGGGAATAGGGACTAAGTCTACCGGAAACTGCTCACCGAACAACTGAAAGGAAAATCCTCTGTGTACTCTTGCAACCTTAACGGTCCTATCAGCTAATATCTCACCTTAAGTGGACAATCTAGCTCCCCTGGAGTTCTGCTAAACCTCTTGCTAAGGGCAAGAGAGACGGATGATCGGGTAGCCCCTGAATCAAACAATACTGTGGCTGATATGCCATTCACTGAGAACGACCCTATATAAAACATATAACCATAAGAAACAATCAATAATAAATGCAGAGATAAGCGGAAAAATACATACCTGTCACCACATCAGCTGAAAAGCCCTACTCTTCGCCACTCGCGTCTCAGCTCAGCCCTGGCGGCCGTCTGTAATCCTCAAGGTAGAAGGGGCAGGTGCTGACACCTTCCCTGCTGCAGCTAAACTCGGACACTGGGACTTCTTATGTCCCATCTGATTGCAATGGAAGCAAATCAGATCAGGCGCCGCGGTGGCGGTAGTAGTAGCTGTACAATCTCTCCTCATATGCCCAGTCCGACCGCACTTATAGTAGCCGGCACTCCCTGCCTTGCACGCCCCATCGTGCAATCTCCCACACTTGCCACATCGATCGTCGCTCTGCTGACCCCTGGATCTGTGATTTGAAACCTTGGGCATTTTTCCCGAACCCCCTGTACCCGAAGCTGCCTCCAGCTTCCTCTTCCTCTCCATCTCAAGGTCAATCTCATTCTCCCGAGCCCTAACAATCATGTCATCCAGCGTTTTGCAGCTGGACCGGGTCACAAACTGGCGGATGTCACTCCATAGCATCTCATGATAACGAGCCTTCTTCATTTCCTCATCAGCTTCGTATTGACGAACGAGAAGCGCCCTTTCCCTGAACTTGGCGGTAATCTCCGCCACTATCTTTGTAGTCTGGGTAAGGTCCTGAAACTCCCTGGATAACTGTTGCACCTCAATAACCGGTGCGAACTCAGCTTTGAACCTGGCAGTAAAGTCAGCCCAGGTCATAGCATCCAAAGCTGCGTCATCTCCAATGACATGTCTAACCTCCTCCCACCAATCTCGTGCCCTGTCCTTCAGGAGACAGGACGCTAATCTGACCTTGTCCCCCTCGGGACACCTGCTAGTGCGGAATGTGTTGTCCACATCCGCAAACCATCTGGTACTCGCTATGGGGTCCTGCGCCCCGTGGTAATCTGGAGCTCCACATGCGCAGAACTCCCTGAAAGTAAGCGTGCACGACCCCATCATGGCCGCCACCTCAGCACAGACTGTGCCTGGCTTCTCCTTCATCAACTCTAGTATACCCTCCTTGATCAAACCAAAGATCACTGGAGTCTGCTCAAGAATGATACGAGTAACCTCTAATGTGAAGAACTCTCTGGTATGCTCATCCAACTGCTCAACCCCCGAGCCTGATCCTGATCCCTCCCCGACACCTGAATTGCCGCCTGCTGGTCTAGGGCGTAAAATCACCATTCTGAAAACCCATAACGATAACTATCAGAAACACTAATATATCTCGAGGGATCACTACCACTACAGGCTCTCCGGTCTCATCTCAGCCTTCCTTGATTCAAGTATAGATCCCCTCCTTCCAGTAGTATGGGCCCCTACTACCTTCCACATCTATCCGTACCTTCCTCAAGGACCGCCTCGACTCCACCAAGCCACTAACACTGCTACCGATCTCTGCTACTCTCATCCTAGGCTTGCCCTAGGGAAATCTCTTGACTCAACCAAAACCAGTCCTCAACTGCTGAAGGCCTCCTTGTAATGCCCATTAGTTATCACCTGAATACCTTCACATGTGACGAGGCTTAGATAATCCTTCGAGTAAAAGACTTGTCCCTACAATGGTTGGACTCAAACAAGAGCTGCGCAATAGGGCCAAATCCAGCACTCTGAGATTATTCAACCCTGATCATATGTGATGTGATGTATTCACCTAATGGCTAACTCCCATTACTCGGAGTCCCACAAAGCACAAAGCAAGTAGCATTCAGACACAAGAAACTACTCAAGCAATTCTATCCTCATAACGAGAAACTTTACTAGCATACAATGCTAAAATCTTACTACCAGGCATAACCTAATCAGGCTATCCTACTGTTGTCCACTCAATTCTAGCATGCAATTCTCATAAAGCTGGAACACATATAGCAGGCACACAAGGCATCCTCCTAGATCCTTAGTCCTACGCTAGCATGCTGTTCTACTGAAACTAAAATAGATAATCTTAATATAAACTTGTATGGGTAATTTGGGAGTACTTACTCAAGCTCGGCTGATCGCATGCACCACACCCTTTTCTCTTTATAAAGATTTTTTTTTTCTTTCTAAGTTTCTCTTCAAAAAACTCCTTTTCGAAAATGTTTTCCTTTGGAAATCTTTTACCGTGTCCTCAGTTTGAGTTCAAATACACTCGAAAGCGTATCTGAATCCCTCAAACGAAGGCTCTGATACCAACTTGAAACAACCCAAAACTTTTTGTTTGATCATTACTAAAATCATTAGATCAATACCATGAAATAAAAACCCATACGTAAAAATCTCAAAACCATAACAAAGTATCGCGAGAAAACTGTATCAAGACTGTATCAAATCATATCTATGGAAAGCTAAATCAACTCACAGGACAAAAACTGAAGCTGTGGTGTGTGCGATGCCATCATCCCGAGCTGTTCCCTTTACTTGCGGAAGTACTTGAAACCAAAACTGAAACTGTAAGCACGAAGCTTAGTGACCTCCCCTAAACTACCACATACCATACAATAACATATAAACACATACTGGGCCTTTCCCACTGCATCAGACCGAAGTCCGGAAACTACATCGGACCGAAGTCCGGAAACTACATCGGACCGAAGTCCGGAACTAACCAGGGCCTTGCCCTCCGCATCGGACCAAAGTCCGGAAACTACTTCGTACCGAAGTCCAGAACTGACTAGGACCTTATCCCCTGCATAGGAAAATAGTCCGGAACTAACTGCATCAGACCGAAGTCCGGAACTGACTAGGACCTTGTCCTCGGCATCGGACCAAAGTCCGGAACTGACTGAACATAGTATAGCTTAAACACATATCAACTATCATAAACACATATACTGCATACTGCATCGGGATGAAGTCCGGAACACATAACACACATACATGCTTGAATCACAAAGACATCAAGCACCCTGAACTCCTGCGTCAGACCGATGTCCGGAACAGACTGCTAACTAAGCGGGCCGGCATTATGGCCGTAGACCCGTTCCTACTGGAAGGAAACTCAGCTCGTGATGATGACGGCTGAAGTCCTAAATGAGAAATCCCTGACTGCTGCTCCGGCTGCTTCCTGGCTATCAAGGGTAATAAAATACTAAATCATAATAAGGATTCTCCTATTGGTAAAATGACCATTTTACCCCTGCTATGGCATGGGTCACAACATGGCCCAAACCCTTAATTCCTTCCAAGTCCATCCATGGCCCCACTATAGGCCTACAAATGGCCCAATTTTCTAAATTGGGCCTATGTCCTCGTATGGGCCCTACCAGCCCATAATAATCTTGGCTTATAATCTAACTTCTGGAGATCCAATAACAAGATAGGCTTTCCAAGCTTACTATTGGCCCATTAATGGCCCAACTTGCTCTATTGGGCCCAAATCCCTTTATTGGGCCTTACTCAAGTTCAATACTAAATCCTTGGTCCTTAGTAACTGAATTCTGATGGACCATTAAGGCCCAAGGACCCTAAGTCTGAAACTCAGCCCACACCGAGGCCCAAAACACTCAAAGCCCAAACTGGCAGCGTACATGGGGCGTAGATCGAGGTACACTGAGCGTACTGGCTGCTGGCTTGTACGCGATGCTTGCCTCCTTGTACGCCCAGCATACAACCCTGTTAAGCCAAAATTTCATTAAGTGCTTACTAATCCGATCTAGAAGCTACAAATCCAGATCCTGAGCTTGTTCCACGTCTTAAGCCATAAATTTGCTTACTTGATGGCTTACGAGTCTCATAAAGGCTCAAACTTCCATTAAAAACATTCTACTTCCATGGAGCTAACTAGATCTCATACATGGTTCCATATAAGCCACAAAGATAGCAACTTTATTGCTAGGAAGATGATTCTGAGCCTTAAGAATGGCAATCCAAGCTCCAAAACCGACTTACAAGATCAAGACTCAACCTTTGGACTTAAAAAGGTCCAAACTTCCATAACCTAGATCTAGAAGGAAAGAGGCAGAAAGTTCAAAACTTTATACCTTCCTTTGCTAACCAAGAGGGTGCTAAGTCCAGATATCTAAGCTCAAGCTTCTTCTCTAACTTCTTCCCTTCCTTCTTCACTACTTCCTTTCCTTGAAACACTCACAAAAGCTTCTTCACACACCAAGAGAGGATAAGAACAAATTAGGGTTTTCTTGAGAGTGAGGAGGCTGATGGGAAAATAGGGAAGGAGGCTATAATGCGGTTTATATAGCCTTACACCCCTAAAATTAGGGTTTTTCCTTTGGCCGCGTACGCTGGGCGTACCATATGGTACGTTGCGCGTACGCTTCTCCTCCCTGCGATTCATTTAATCATTACGCCCAACATATAATGATTTACGCCCCACGTACGGCTTTCGAGCAGGCTATGACTCGGCCCAAAACAAAGAGGCCCACTCCAATATACAATTCTATAATAGCCCAAAATAAAACTTGAGAATCTAAATAAATTTATACCTCGGAAGATGATCGTTACAGGAATTACATGATTCTCTTCTGGCTCTGCATCGAGATATCCACCAATACCTTGGTTGGGAAAGTACGGTTCGCTGGAGAGATGGAATCCAGCCATGTTATCTACACGAGAATAAGGATAAAAGAGATAGTTAATATACATACTACTTAAGATAATTATAGGATGATCCTTACCAGTTAATTCAATACTTGTGTAGTGCAGAACAGTCATATGTAACCAAAACAGGATAGACCTTCGAATAAGTGACCCTAACTCTAAGTCCACAACCAAACAAGAAACAAGAAGTAAAGCAAAGATCACAGATTCTAAGTCTATGACACCCTAGTTACATAGAACCTTTGCGTATCCACTAAACTGTTGGGTTTTGAGCATACTAACACTCCTAAGTGTACATGCAACCCTAAATACCTTGGATCTATGTTTTCTCTATTATACATGCAAATAAGAACTTCCAAGGTATTATCCTAATCTAGCATACAAAAACAATAACTATAGCAAGATAGAATACATACCTCTTTGGTGTAGAAAATCTTCATGAAGCTTGAGTGCCTAGTGCCCCAAGTGTGACACCTCAAATGGAATCACAATCATCAAAACACTTAGAATAGCTTGAGAGAATTCTACACTTCATGAAATCGGCTAGCCCTCTATAGAATAATACTAGTGCCGATTTTGCCAAGAATAATATCTTTATATAGTGTTACAATTAGGGTAAACTCCTAATTGTCATGGCTTTCCATTTCCTTGGATCCATGGGTACAAATACACCATGGAGCATCCATGGACCATCCTATGGGTTTTAGCCCAACTTGATTATCCATGGAGCATTAGCCCACTATACAAGTATGGATGATTTACACAATCAACCCATATATTTAATTAGTCTTCTTTTGATCACTTAATTAATCCTAGATTAATTCTTGATCAATACTAATTAAATAATCTTATTATTCTTATTATTAATATACTAGAACTTATAATATATTAATAACCATAAGTGTCTTATTTCTCTCATCCAAGTGCATGATGGTATGCAACCCAAATGGACCATGCCGGGTCGGGTCAAGTCTTACCAAATATAGTTATGGACTTAGAAATTAATCCAACAGTCTCCCACTTGGATAAGTCTAAAACTATTATTGCGTATGACTTCAGGAACCAACTGGCAATCGTAGCTCTCAAAAGCTTCTGTCGAACTCTGACCTTGTAGATGAACTCTGACCTTTGTCAGTGACTTGTCCATTAGATAAGGGATCATATATTCCTCCATTCTAGATATCATATGGACTGAGACATGGATTATAATCATTCTCTCTGTCCATTTGTTGTTTCCCGACTTCCGATTTATGACGACTGACTAATTGAACAAATCAAATCAGTCCTGGCCCGGCCGAGCACTTCCATTTGTCATCATCAAATCATCGAGGGGCCCAAAGATATCACTTTTATCTCGAAGGTAAAAGGAATGGATAAACTTCGACTCATATGGCTTGTTCTACTACTTGTTGAATCATACACAAAAGCACGTTTTATAGCACAGCGTTACCAAATGCGGTTTCGTGCAATCAATGTACTACCAACTCATAGTAACAACTCATATCTCTAGGTTTGAAGAATATAAGATATTATCGTCTCATGATCACTCGTGATAAAATCCATGAAGTGACTCCAATGAGCGCGGGTTGAATCCAATACTCAGAACTTATGAGCACTCATGATTGTTGTAGCCTTGTCCAACACCTTAGACCTCTACAAGCCAACCCATGACAGTCTTAATTGATATCTACTTCCAACATATGACCGACTGTGGATGGTTTGAATAACTTAGTCATTCCGGAAGAATAACCCAGTTTATTCGGGAAGTCAAAACATGCAAAGTGAAACACAATAATAATTGAATCCAATATGGTCTCAGAACTTATGAATATAAATAAAACACCTTTTATTTATCACCATATGCTTACACATTATTCATTGTATACTGTTTCAGCTATCAACTTTATTCTTGAATTTAAAACAATAGTTGTCCCATGCTCCAAGCATGTACACTATGTTTTTCTAAACACTAGTCATGCCATACACCAAGTATGCATACTATGTTTGTCTATGACCTTTACTTTGTGAACTAGATCAATTGAACATAACTTCAATGATTCTCTTTTCACACTCCCAAATCCTTACCGCAAATGCAAGAATTCCAAATTCATGCCATTTACTGAAATCTGTTAGATTCTAAACTTATATGCATTGATCCTCTCGTAATGATTATGCACAAAGTCATAAAGACTTGGCAACAATCATTACAGAGTATTCCAAAGGAGATCAGCTCCTTGGAAACATCCTTCTTGCATTAAGTTTCCTTAATCTTACACAGATTGAAAATTCTAACTTTGAAACATTTCCAGATTCCATTTTGACTATCACTTCTGAACAAGAGTTGCCTCCTTACAGATTATGTCAATATGGTCCTTCCTGAATTATCACTATACTTCCAACTGTTCTTGAGCAAGCAATCTTTGGTAAACCTTAGATTGTCCTCGACAATTGTTTAATCCTTTTAGTCATATCCAGTTCTAAACCTTTTCCCTTCTTAATGCCCCAGGCATTTGGAAAATTTTAGAACGGATGAATATAGCACATGTAATCGATCCTATATCCGAAGCATATGGGACACGATTCATGATGCCTTACATAAAGACTAAACCAGTCTTTTGATATAATATTTCCATTTCAATTTGCCAAGTTCTCATAATTTAGATTATGAAAAGGGATGCCGTAATCATAATCGAATTTTAGAACGCAAATAATGGACCCATATACAAAATTTCCTTATGTTGAGCCATTCCAACATGAAATTCATATATATATCCTTGACTAAATGATTAAAACCTCACGATCTAAGCTTATAGATTTGAGATGAAGTATAATTTCCTCTCCCTTAATTATAGCAAAACAACTCTTTCCCAATTGAAACTTTTGTTTTCTATAATTAACATTGCTAACTTGCAATACTTATCATAATTATCATGCTCCCACTTACATGATGATTATTAGCATATCACTTATGCTCCCACTAGCTTTGACATGTTCTCAGAAATCACCTGGACTTCTAGAAATCAATACTCCATTGACTTTCTTACCAAAGTTTAGATTTCTGATACTAGATTGTTTTGATAAGACTTTATCAAAATCATACACCTTCCCTTAGATAGCACACTTGTGTATCTAAACAATTATGAAGAGGGATGCCGTAATCATAATGTTTAGACCTTTTTGCCACTTCTCACAAGTCCATGTTAGTGTGCCGGTTAACCACACGCGCTCCACTAACGACTTTGAGAATGCAAATATCACAATTGCTATCTAGCTAAAATCTACTTAGTGAAAGTGTTTCCTCACCATCATTTTCATGAATCGGAGAGAAATCTTATGACACTTAGATTTACTGGTGTATGTGTTCTCATCCATGTGAATTGTCAAAACCATAGTCACTAGACAAGGATAATGACAAATCCAAACTCATATGGATTGAACTCAATCTAATCTCTTGCCACCTAGCAGCTCAAGGGCCTGCCATTGCTTCCAAGTTGTTGTGCAACAAATTGAGAACTCTAAGAACTCATATGCAAAGCCAACTTTAACTGGAATGGGCACAGAATATGTCAACACGATAGGTTATAAACCTCAAGTCGTGTGCTAGTGAAGAACTTCAGGTTCTATTCTTGATTAGTTCTTGAGACTTTCAAGACCTTTAAGACTCCCACTGTCCTCTTGACCTATAAGACTCCCTTGTCAAATATCCAAGAGATAGTGTGGATTCTAATCAAGACAAACACTTCACACATTTGGCCTAAGTTGATCTTTGTTTTATCCAAAACATCACAACTTACCAATTTCAAATGTACAAGAGTAGAAAACACTTCACACATTTGGCCTAAGTTGATCTTTGTTTTATCCAAAACATCACAACTTACCAATTTCAAATGTACAAGAGTAGAAAACTTTTACTCTTACATTTGACAAGTGTTTTAAACCTTCTTTAAGACATGTCACTCAAGTTGCAATCTTGGAGTATGACTCTAAGACTTGTATTGGAACGAAGTATGACTCATCTTCTTGATTTAACCACTTCAACAATTCAAGTTCCTCTCCTTAGTCATAAGAATGCACTAAGATTTCCTTAGAGAACTAATTGTGATATGGTTTCTTAATCATTAAGATGATCACAAAACTGATACTAAAGTACTCTCCCATCTTTTCAGATTTGAGAAACTTTTATCCTTCTGCCTAATTTGATTCTTCTTATTCACTCTATCATACATTGGAACCTTTTTCCAATGTCTCAGAGTTACACTTAAGCTTGTAAGTATAATCATATTTACTGAGCTTTAGTAAACTATGACGAATAGTTTTACCAATCTTTTGTGGTGGACTTGACCAGTGCACAAGAATGTGTACTCGATCCCTTAGTCCTTTACTTGACTCACACATCCATGTGAACAAGTAATTAGTCTTAATTTTTCCAAAACTTTTAAAGTTCTCATTCATCATGCTATACAACTTGCATGATTCCAAGTTCCGGTCCAATTGAAACTTGGGTGATGAGAATCTTTGCTTATTTGGTAAATTTAGACATTACCACAAATGAAAGAATCAATTTCATATTTCCACTCTTGCTCTTAATGGAATTATATAAGCAACAATTTTTCCTCAAATGCCATTGTAAGGATATTTTAAAATAAATAAAATCAAAAATTTTTCTTTTATTTTAAAACTTTGCGGAAAACTTATCCTTACAATCCATATGAAAACTTGTTGTTATCTATTCCTAAGCAAAAATATCATAACTCCTAAGAAGTAGCTCAAGAATCCAATCTTCAAACTATGCGATAGAAATCCATCTATGCGATCAGATTTAGCATATTCTTTCTTTAAGTTTCTTCACTTTTCCTTTGATTCTTAAAACATCACCATGTGACCCAGTCACATCATGTATCAGGAATCTCAGAATAGAAACTTAACAGAGTTAGATAGTGGACTTTACCTGAAGTAGAGTCAAACTTGTTGACTTTAACATCCTTAGGTAAATTTGGCAGCTTCGCAACCAATGCCCCTTCCTTTGGCAATATAAACATATGGACCCTTTGATAATGGTACACGGAACTATCACAAACTTAGCTTTTCTCTTTACCATTTGGTCAACCGAGTTGACTATGGCCGATCCCTTTCCATTGGGAAGAGAATGCTTTTCTGGATTTCCTGTGTCACTATTGTCAATGTCCATAAAGTTTTTAGGAAGTTGATCTTAGCAAACAGATAAGATCATTAAGGGTCTTGTCATAGTCTGTTTCATAGGTGTCCCAAAGGAACTCACTATGTGACTCAGAAAGTGATTGAACCACCAACTTTCTCAAGACTTTGACACCCAACTCTCCCGGCTTGTCAATATGTGACTACATCTCCAAGATGTGCTCACACCTAGACCTTGCCTTGCCAATAGGGCTTGAGTGACCTTAAACTTTTCATGAACTTGTGGGTTGGGGAGAATAATTGGAGGAGGTGAAAGAAGTATGATTTCCAAAGGACATCATCTTCATTTAGGAAACCTTGTTTCAGGAGATTCGGAAGATCATAGGTGTCTAAACCAGACATCTTTTGGGAGATATTCAAGATAGTTGATTTTAAGTCCTTAATATGACACCCAATATGAAATATTAAGGCTAGGACCCAACAAACTATTTTATAACTTAGAAGAGGTATGCCGTAATCCAAGCTATAAAATATTTGAAGGTAGGTGAATGACGATTCACCAATTTCCACCAAGATAAACGAAATGTATTATTAGGTTTTAATTGGTATTGAAACTCCTAGATCTTTGAGATTCATTGAACTGTTCAATGGCATGTTTCAATCTCGAGTGTGCCCTTCAGGTTTTGTGACTGGGATGCCGAGGATCACAAAACAAGGTGTGAAGTAACCATGCAAATCACTTGGTAGCCTTAATAACTTACCCCTCAATCGATGTGCCGGTTAACCACACACGCTCCATCGATACTATGATAAATATTAAGTCACCCTTTACCTACCTTGTTAAGTCCAAGTTAGTGTGCCGGTTAACCACACACGCTCCACTAACGACTTAGACAAAGTGTAAAGTGTAATTTCATGGATTAGCACCTTATTCACATTTTTCCTAAGTAACTAAGATTGGGTATTATTAAGAGTTTAGTTACTTAGTATTTTTCATTAATACTTTTAATGAAGGGAGAATTCTAGTCCTGTCAAACCCGTTCGGCTAACGACCCTCCACCAGTCAAGCAAGCGGTGGGTGAGAGTGGACACCCATTAAGTTGCCATTTTATAGGCAACAACCTTATACCCACCTTATAGACCGGCTTCGTGAATGAGGCGTACTAGCGGTAAGACTGACTTTACTCTTATACATATATATATTATTAACTTATAATATTATAAAGTATAAGGGTTGAATTTTAACTTTTAAAATTCTAAGGGCTAACTTGGAATTAAAGTATTCATAAGTGAAAACTTTACAAATTCCAAAACTTGAGGGCAAGTTTTGAAACTATTCAAAACTTTTCATTTCTTGTAACTTATGAGTTTAATAGAGTAATAAAATGAGGACTTTTCATTTTTCTAACTCTTGTGTTCTTTTAATGGTTTTTTTTAATCCAAGAGACTTTTGGTTTTCCATAACTTGAGGACAAGTTATGGACTCCATTAAAACACATTATGATCAAGAATTAAACTACCATATAGGTTACAAATAATTCCTATGATCATCTAAACTTCATAAGAACAAGAACATGAATATGAACACTTTCAAGAATCAAAATCACATTAAACTTTGTAATTTTGATAACTAGTTGTTGTAAATGAATTAGCAAAAACATTACACCAGCTAAAACAAGTTTTCAAGTACCAAAACAGTTTAGGGTAATGTTTCCAATCCATTTCCAGCAACTAAAGTCGAAAATCTGCACTCTGTCGACCCTACTCGCCGAGTTGCATGAACCTACTCGCCGAGTAGGTTGAAGATACTCATGAACTCGCCGAGTCCCCCCCATGGACTCGCCGAGTCCATTCGTCAGACAACAAGTTTTTGACTTTTTTCAACTTTTAATTACATGTATAAGAGAAAGCAAGCCTAGTCTCTGATACCACTGTTGGATTTTGAGCATACTAACACTCCTAAGTGTACATGCAACCCTAAATACCTTGGATCTATGTTTTCTCTATTATACATGCAAATAAGAACTTCCAAGGTATTATCCTAATCTAGCATACAAAAACAATAACTATAGCAAGATAGAATACATACCTCTTTGGTGTAGAAAATCTTCATGAAGCTTGAGTGCCTAGTGCCCCAAGTGTGACACCTCAAATGGAATCACAATCATCAAAACACTTAGAATAGCTTGAGAGAATTCTACACTTCATGAAATCGGCTAGCCCTCTCTAGAATAATACTAGTGCCGATTTTGCCAAGAATAATATCTTTATATAGTGTTACAATTAGGGTAAACTCTTAATTGTCATGGCTTTCCATTTCCTTGGATCCATGGGTACAAATACACCATGGAGCATCCATGGACCATCCTATGGGTTTTAGCCCAACTTGATTATCCATGGAGCATTAGCCCACTATACAAGTATGGATGATTTACACAATCAACCCATATATTTAATTAGTCTTCTTTTGATCACTTAATTAATCCTAGATTAATTCTTGATCAATACTAATTAAATAATCTTATTATTCTTATTATTAATATACTAGAACTTATAATATATTAATAATCATAAGTGTCTTATTTCTCTCATCCAAGTGCATGATGGTATGCAACCCAAATGGACCATGCCGGGTCGGGTCAAGTCTTACCAAATATAGTTATGGACTTAGACATTAATCCAACAGTCTCCCACTTGGACATACTAATAAAGACCATTTTAGTTCTCAAATAAGTAATTATAGTAGCACAAAATACTCCGATAGTATTTTAAATTTATGTTTTGTTCTAAAGTTTTCATTGTAGCAGTGTCGGTAAGTTTTTATACTTGCTGCAACATCACAATGTATTTTAATCACGATGTATTTATAGTTTTATATCTTTTATGGGTTGATATAGTTAATTCACTATAAACAAAGCTCTAATACCAATCTGTCACACCCCCAAACCAGAACGATAGAAACGTGCGGGGGCTAGGGACGTCATGTACATTATCATAACAACACACAATAGTAAACAAGCAACAACATCATCCATTTCATTAATAATGGAATTTAATACAAGTGTGTTCTGTGTATAGTTTTAAAGACACCAAAATATGAATGAAAAAAAAATATTAGTCTTGAACAAGCTCTGTCTACTCAAAACCTGGTTCAATGTACCTGTCTACTGGTAACCTGAGAATACAAGTTATTTTGAAAGAGTAGATTAGCATTTAATCTAGTGAGTTCATAAGTATTTTAGTGTCAAATGTTTGTATAATTTTAATGAAAGTGTTTGTAAATGTTTGGTTTAAATATTTGTAAGTGTTTGATGTAAATGTTTGTATCTCCTAGAAAATCCTATATTTTCTACTTATAAAGAAATGTAGTGTTCTACCCAGACCCGACTGTTCTGTATGTTGGTTCTTTTGTAAAAGTGAGTGTTTTTTTTCCAAATATGACTATCATTACCAAAAATATAGTTTACATTACCTTTTATGTGAGAAGAGCACAATATGAATGTAGTGGGAAAATAACAATGTACTGTAGCATTGTATATAGTAACTACCATTGTACTAACTACATTCACAATATGAATGTAGTGGGAAAATGTGATGGGATTATAACCATACTTGATTGACTAGTAAAACACGATGTTAGAAGATGTCGAAATGGTATGACATTCAATAACCGTAGACCTGCAGGTCCCACTATAGCTAGCAGCAAGGTGTAGGATGGTTAATCCCATACAGATCTATACATAAATTCATGCTCTCCCTCCAGGAGACTCTAGTTACAAAACATGATACAATAGTATATTGCCATGCCATGAAGTAGTGGTTCAGATTAATGTTATATTGTTCTTATATTAGTGTAGTATGTCCTCTCTGTTCTAGTGTATAGTATGTTCCTCCTTGTTTTTTGTTATAATATGTTCTTTCTGTTTCTCGTTATAGTATGTTCTTTCTGTTTCTCGTTATAGTATGTTTGAACTGACTCATGTATGAACTAAGTCTTGTATGTTTCATTGTGCTAGAAATAATGAGTAGTAATCCTCTAAACTATACCTATTATAGTTTACTAGTATTGTTGTTTGAATGATTGATCATGTTTGTACACCTTTGCTACCCAAAGGTATTGAACTGATTGGAAGAAATTTTATATCTGTAAACATATACATAATATATAACTAAGATCCATAAGACACTCGGACAAACAACCGATACCCTAAGTCCACAACCAAACAAGGAACAGGAAATAAAGCGAGTTATTAGTCCTAAGCCCTTTCAACCTTATTTATATAACTATATCTATATAGACATGATTTTGACAATATATAAGTTTAACAGAGTTTGATAAAGAGTTTAGCATATAAAGAATTTTAACCATTTGAATAGTTATAGATGACTTGATGTCAGTTTATAAAATGTTTTGAAATAGTTTGTTTGATAACACAGTTTTGAAGTATAAGAAATCCACTTGTTTGATAGTTATTAATGTAACACCGTAAAAATTAAAACAATTTTTCACTTTTGAAAACACATTTTTAAATAAAACCATTCATTCACAAAATGTCATAACATCAAGTTTTCAAATCACAAATATCTCCCAAGATCAAAATACATCCAATCCCATATGTGTGTACGAATCAAGCCGGCGCCTTCCCGCGGTCATCACTGATACCTGAAACACCTAACACTGAACACTGTAAGCATAAGCTTAGTAAGTTCCCCAAAATACCACACTAATCACATAATAGCCACTCAAGGCTGTAACTCTGTTGACCCTCTGGTCAATGTGTCTCAATGGGACCCTCCAGCCCCAACTCTCTGTGGGCCCTCTGGCCCTAACTCTAGGGACCCGAAAGTCCCAACTCTGTAACTCTGAATCATGCATATCACATCTCACAACAAATCACAACACATAATAACATGCAATCGCACTGGAATATAACTGTATAATACTCTGTCTCTGAACTCTATTACCACACTAGGTAAAGTGTAGTGAGAAGACTCACCTCGGGTATCTCGGTAAATCTCTGACTCGGTAAACACTGGCCTAGCCTCCGCCTAATCATATGAAAATAACACTGTATTTAATATTACTCACAAAGGCTAGACTATGTTCTCTTATGTCACTCTCAGAAGGGTAAAATACCATTTTACCCTTCCCATAGCTCAAAGGCCCCACTATTGTCCAAACCCTAAAAGTCAATCAAAAGTCAACTCTCCGGGTTACGCTGCGCGTACCAGATGTGTACGCTGGGCGTACCCGGCTGCACCACAGAATTTGGGAGCACCACCTAGTATACGGCGCGTACTGGGGATTACGCCCGGCGTATTCCCCTGCTTCAGCCCTTTTGCTCTTGAGGTCTTAAACAGTTAAGACCTACATCCATATTTTAGATCTGACCCCTTCTAAGTCCCTTAATCCATAAAGTTGATGACTTTAAACCTTTGCATGGCTGAACAAGTCACTAACTCCCAAAATGATTCAACCTTCAACTCTAGAAGGCTTAAAACACATCCATGACTCCAAAGTAACATCCAAGATCGGAACTTTATGGCTCTACATCACTAATAACACTGAAATGGGACATATCTCGGACCATGGAGTACTTCACACTCATAAAGTCTCCACCTTTGGGGTTTTTAGCCCTAAAAAGGACACATACAACATCAACCAAAAGAAGAGGAAAGTTTTGAACCTTATACCTCCAAGAATAGCTCTGTCCTCTGTAGATCCCAGATCCAAAATGGCACTTCAAGCTTTAGCCTCCAAGATGTCCTTTCCTCCTTCTTCTCCAAGCCACTAAAGCACCAACAAGCTCAAATCAACACTTTCTCACTCTAAGAACGATGGGGCTCTCTTTTAGGGTTTCACTCACTGATATGGAGGCTAAGGAATGAGCCATAACACCCTTTAAATAGTGCACAAGGAGGATTAGGGTTTTTGCACCTGGGCCGGGTACGCCCGATGTAACTCTAGGTACGCCCAGTGTACCATGGCGACTCGACATCCAATTTAAGCACGTGAGTACGCGCAGCATACCCCTCTGGTACGCCCAGCGTACTCAGTTGCTACACATCCTCCACTCAAGGACTAATCATGACAATTAAATAAAGAACAAGGATGAAAGAAATGCACCTGAATCTCGGGGTGTTACAATTCTCCCCCACTAGAACTAGACTTCGCCCTCGATGTCTCATTCCTCGAACAATTCTGGATGCTACCCTTGCATCTCTGACTCTGACTCCCAAGTCATCTTGGACCCCTTCCGATGTTGCCAATGAACCAAAACCAAAGGTACCTCCTTGTTTCTCAAAACTTTGATCTTCCGATCTCTGATTGCCACCGGTCTCTAAGCATAATTCAGGCTCGCATCCACCTGAATATCCTCCAATGGTACGACTGTCGACTCATCGGCTATACACTTCCGCAACTGCGACACGTGGAAATTGTCATGGATCTGACCTAACTCTGCCGGTAGCTCCAACCGGTAGGCTACCCTGCCTACCCTTGCAACCACCCGAAAAGGACCGATATAACGGGGCCCCAACTTTCCCCTCTTCCTGAATCGGATCACTCCCTTCCAAGGAGAGACCTTCAGGAGGACGAAGTCGCCGACCTGGAACTCGAGCTCGGACCGACGCCTGTCCGCATAATTCTTCTGACGACTCTGAGCGGTCAATAACCTCTGCCTGACCTGCTGTATCTGCTCAGTCGTCTGCAGCACAATCTCCGTACTACCCATAACACGCTGCCCGACCTCTCCCCAGCAAATGGGGGTTCGACACCTCCTCCCATACAACAGCTCAAAGGGTGGCATACCAATGCTCGAATGATGGCTGTTGTTGTAGGAAAACTCTGCCAAGGGCAAATACGTGTCCCAAATCCCCCCGAAATCCAACACACATGCCCGGAGCATGTCCTCGAGCGTCTAAATCGTCCACTCACTCTGTCCGTCAGTCTGGGGGTGATATGCGATACTAAAATGTAGCCTAGTACCCAACTACTCGTGAAACTTCTTCCAAAATCTGAAAGTGAAATGCACATCTCGGTCTGAGACAATCGAGATCGGCACTCCATGTCGTGATACCACTTCCCTCACGTACATCTCTGCTAATTTCTCTGCGGAAGAACTCTCACTGATAGCAAGGAAGTGGGCGCTCTTTGTCAACCTGTCCACAATCACCCAAATTGCATCGACTCCCCTAGTAGGCCTTGGCAATTTGGTGATAAAATCCATGGTAATCTGTTCCCACTTCCATTCGGGAACCTCCAACGGCTACAACTTACCATGCAGTCTCTGGTGCTCGACCTTAACCCTATGGCAGGTTAAGCACCTCTCAACAAACCATGCGACATCCCTCTTCATACAGGGCCACCAATATTCTCTCCTCTGGTCTAAATACATCTTACTGGCCCCAGGATGGATCGAGAATTTCGACCGATGAGCCTCTTCCATCAAAATGGTACGCGTCCCTCCCACAAACGGTACCCAGATACGCCCCTGAAATGTCATAAGCCCCCGACCATTGGTAATGAACTCCGATACCAACCCAACAACTCGCACTTTCTTCTGCATCTCAGGCTGCACAACCTCAGCCTGTGCCCCACGAATGGCCTCCAACACTGGAGCTATCACGGTCAATCTCAAACATACATCTCGCAACGGCGTGCTCTCTACCTTGCGGCTCAGTGCATCGGCTACAACATTAGCCTTGCCCGGGTGGTACAGGATCTCACAATCATAATCCTTGACCACGTCCAACCACCTCCTTTGTCGCATGTTTAGGTTGGGCTGATCCATCAAATACTTTAGGCTCTTGTGGTCCGTGTATATCGTACACCGAACCCCGTACAGATAGTGACGCCAAATCTTGAGGGAGAACACCACCGCCCCCAACTCAAGATCGTGGGTGGGATACCTCGACTTATGAGGGTTCAACTGCCTCGATGCGTATGCTATCACATGCCCTCTCTACATCAGCACCGCTCCCAACCCCAAGATCGATGCATCACAATACACCATAAAGTCCTCCATCCCCTCTGGAAGAGCTAACACTGGGGCTTCGCATAGCCTTTGGCGAAGCGTCTCAAAGGAGGTCTGCTGCTCTGGTCCCCATGAAACTCTTGATCTCGGACGGTGTCCTCGGCACCTCCTAACTCATCACTGCCTGCACTTTGGCCGGCTCGACCAAAATCCCCTTCTGGTTAACGAGGTGCCCTAGGAACTGGACCTCTCGCAATTAGAAATCACACTTGGAGAATTTGGCGTAAAGCCTCTCCGATCTCAGAACTCCGAGGATCTACCTCAAATGCTCCTCATGCTGCTCTCTGGATCTAGAATGCACCAAAATATCATCGATGAACACGATCACCGACCGATCCAACATCGGCCTGCACACTGCGTTCATGAGATCCATGAACACTACCGTGGCATTGGTGAGTCCGAAAGGCATCACCACAAACTCATAATGCCCATAACGAGACCTGAACGTTGTCTTCTGGATATCCTCATCTCCCACCTATACCTGATGATACCCCGACCTCAAATCGATCTTGGAGAACCAAGATGCTCCCTGCAACTAATCGAACAAATCATCGATCCTCAGCAACAGGTAACGGTTCTTGATCGTCAGCTTGTTCAACTCCCGGTAATCAATGCACATCCGGTGTGAACCATCCTTCTTCTTGACAAACAGGATAGGCGCTCCCCACGGCGAGCTGCTCAGCCAAATAAACCCCTTTCCCAACAGCTCCTGAAGCTGGGAGGATAACTCTTGCATCTCTGGAGGTGGAAGGTGATATGGCACCTTGGCAATAGGCGTGGCCCCCGGAACCAAATCGATACCGAACTCCACTTGCCTCACGGGTGGTACACCCGGCAACTCCTCTGGAAATACATCCGGGAACTCACACACTATCGGAACCTCTTCAACTGACCTCGGCCTCTCCGAATCAACCCGCGTATCCATCACATATGCCACAAAGCCCTTACAGCCCTACTGTAGACACTGCCTCACTCTAGCGGCCAAACAAAACGACCCAAATCGTGTACCCTCGCCGTACACCGTAAGAACTCCCCCACTAGGGTCTCGTATGGTTACCAGCTGTTGCTTGCAGTCGATAACCGCACTGAATCTGCTCAACCAGTCCATGCCCACAATGACACAGACATCACCAATCGCAATAGGAACCAAATCAATCGGGAACTCAACACCGAAAATCTCGAATACGTACCCACGGATCACCTACGTGGCATAAATCACCCTCTCTTCAGCTATGGAAACTCTCAGAGGCCGAGTCAACGCCTCCCGACTAACACTGATATGCTGACTAAAAGCCAAAGATACAAAAGACCGACTCGCACCAGAGTCAAATAAAACCAAGGCAGGTACATAATTCACAAGAAAAGTACCTACGCATAACATAATATAAGCATAATATCTCATCATCAAAATAAATACATGAAAGAATACATACCAGCCACAACATCGGCCGCTACGCGGACCTCTTCTGCGGTCAACTGAAAGGCTCTCCCTTGTGCCCTGAGCGCCTCGGCCTTCACTAGCCGACTCTCGGTAGCTCTGATGGTGGAAGGGGCAGATCCCTGAGGTGCTCCCTGAGCTGATCCTCGCAACTGCGGACACTCTGCCTTCCAGTGTCCGGTCTGGTTGCATTGAAAACACACTGTAAACCCCTGGGGGCAGTCCTTGGCCATATGCCCCTCCTTGCCACATTTGTACCAAGACCCTACTCTGCACACACCGTCGTGGCTCTTGCCGCACTTGCCACAAGTGCGGCCTCTCTGGCTCCCTGATCTCGAATCGGCGGGCTTGGCCCGCTTGGCTACCGGCTGAGACCGCACCGGTCGCCGATCCCTCCCCTGAGACTCAGCTTCCTCCCTATCCTGAGTCTCCAACTCTATCTCCCTCTTCCGGGGATTTTCCTGAAGCTCGGCAAATGTCCGGTACGTCGAGTTTGCCATGAACTCACGTATGTCCCTCCTCAGAATGCTCAAATATCGACTCATACATGCCTGCTTGGAGGACACGTGCTCTGGGCAGAACATCGCCCGCTCATGAAACATCCTCGTAATCACCGTAACCGACTCAGTGCCCTGCTTGAGGGTCAGAAACTCCTCGTCCAAATGCTCCCTCTCCACCTGGGGAACATACTCATCTCGGAACATAGCAGTGAACCTCTCCCAGGTCACTGCTGCAAGCTCAGCAGGCGTATAATGTGTCGTCACAAATTTCCACCAGTCTTTCGCTCCCAAGCGAAGCTGGTTCAGCGCGAACCGGACTCTCAAATGCTTAGGAGATGATCAAGTGAAGAAACACCCTTCTATGTATGAAACCCATCTCATCTCCGCAATCGGGTCCTAGGTCCCATCAAACTCTGGTGGTTTTGTGTTGCTGAACTCTCGGAACAGCAACGCATCACCACCCTGCGGCCTCGTCTCAGCTATAGCTGCAGTGGCTGCAGCAACAGCAGCCTCAGATAGAGCAGCGTACTTCTCATCAAATGTCTCTATCAACGTGGTCTTGATAGACCCGAACATCTCTGGTATCTCTTCCGTGATGGCCGCCGCGACCTCCTCCTGGATGATCCAACGGATCTCCTCATCCCTCGTAGCACTGGTCCCTGGCTTGTGGTGAGTCCCAACCATGATCTCTCTCTGTAAAATACAATATAAGAATAATATCAGGGACTCGCTCGAGTATACTCACACTCGAGTACTCCATCATACTTGTTCCTTGGTACTCCAAAGATTCTTACTTGGACTGTGCACTGACCCGGTGTCTTCAGTAGTACGGGCCCAATACTACCGTCCACACCGCATCAGCATCCACCCCAAGTCCTCCTCCCAGAGTCCCAAGTCCCAAGCACTCTACTCTCTCTAATCATATGATACTCGCAAACAGATCTCTCAAAATCTCCTCGCTGCTACCTAACCACTCTGAAATGTTCATAGCAGCAAGACTCCTAGTCTCAGGCATCACATATCAGGCCAATCTAGTCCTAATAAGAATACCTAGTCTACTCTAGCATGCATATCATAGCTCATCAGATAACATATCACATCATATCTTATAACACTTATAATAATGGTATTTTGGGAAATCACCGTTCGGGCGCTGGCTGTTCGTACACACGACTCTGCTCTGTATGTCTCGCAAGTTCTTCTTTTGAAAACTTGTTTTATTATCAAAATTTTCTCAAATCCTCGGTTTGAGTTTAGATACGCCCGAAGGTGCACCCAAATCCCTCAAACATAGGCTCTGATACCAACTTGTAACACCGTAAAAATTAAAACAATTTTTCACTTTTGAAAACACATTTTTAAATAAAACCATTCATTCACAAAATGTCATAACATCAAGTTTTCAAATCACAAATGTCTCCCAAGATCAAAATACATCCAATCCCATATGTGTGTACGAATCAAGCCGGCGCCTTCCCGCGGTCATCACTGGTACCTGAAACACCTAACACTGAACACTGTAAGCATAAGCTTAGTGAGTTCCCCAAAATACCACACTAATCACATAATAGCCACTCGACGCTATAACTCTGTTGACCCTCTAGTCAATGTGTCTCAGTGGGGCCCTCCAGCCCCAACTCTCTGTGGGCCCTCTGGCCCTAACTCTAGGGACCCGAAAGTCCCAACTCTGTAACTCTGAATCATGCATATCACATCTCACAACAAATTACAACACATAATAACATGCAATCGCACTGTTATATAACTCTATAATACTCTGTCTCTGAACTCTATTACTACACTAGGTAAAGTATAGTGAGAAGACTCACCACGGGTATCTCGGTAAATCTCTGACTCGTTAAACGCTGGCCTAGCCTCTGCCTAATCATATGAAAATAACACTGTATTTTAATATTACTCTCAAAGGCTAGACTATGTTCTCTTATGTCACTCTCAGAAGGGTAAAAGACCATTTTACCCTTCCCATAGCTCAAAGGCCCCACTGTAGCCAAACCCTAAAAGTCAACCAAAAGTCAACTCTCTGGGTTACGCTGCGCGTACCAGATGTGTACGCTGGGCGTACTCGGCTGCACCGCAGAATCGGGGAGCGCCACCCAGTACGCGCGCGTACTGGGGATTACGCCCGGCGTACTCCCCTGCTTCAGCCCTTTTTCTCTTGAGGTCTTAAACAGTTAAGACCTACGTCCATATTTTAGATCTGACCCCTTCTAAGTCCCTTAATCCATAAAGTTGCTGACTTTAAGCCTTTGCATGGTTGAACAAGTCACTAACTCCCAAAATGATCCAACCTTCAACTCTAGAAGGCTTAAAACACATGCATGACTCCAAAGTAACATCCAAGATGGGAACTTTATGGCTCTACATCACTAATAACACTGAAATGGGACATATCTCGGACCATGGAGCACTTTACACTCATAAAGTCTCCACCTTTGGGGTTTTTAGCCCTGAAAAGGACACATACAACATCAACCAAAAGAAGAGGAAAGTATTGAACTTTATACCTCCAAGAATAGCTCTTTCCTCTGTAGATCCCAGATCCAAAATGGCACCTGAAGCTTTAGCCTCCAAGATCTCCTTTCCTCCTTCTTCTCCAAGCCACTAAAGCACCAACAAGCTCAAATCAACACTTTCTCACTCTAAGAACGATGGGGCTCTCTTTTAGGGTTTCACTCACTGATATGGAGGCTAAGGAATGAGCCATAACACCCTTTAAGTAGTGCACAAGGAGGATTAGGGTTTTTGCACCTGGCCCGGGTACGCCCGACGTAACTCTAGGTACGCCCAGCGTACCTTGGCGACTCCGCATCCAATTTCAGTGCGTGAGTACGTGCAACGTACCCCTCTAGTACGCCCAGCGTACTCACTTGCTACGCACCCTCCACTCAAGGACTAATTATGATAATTCAATAAAGAACAAGGATGAAAGAAATGCACCTGAATCTCGGGGTGTTACAATTAATCACATGTGATTGATACAATAAGTATAATGTTTTCTACTTGTATCCCCCATAAAAGCATTTAAAATCATTTAAAAGATAAGTTTAGGGGTATGAACTCACCTGTAGTGAGTGATTCAAATGAAAGATCGATACAAGATGCTAAGTATGCCAAGAGAAGTCTCGAGCACAAATAGATCCTAATAAGCATATAATGACACATATATGTATATAATTAGTGTATATAACAACTAATCATGTATTCGAAACATCCCTAGGAACTAGGAATCACTCACAATGAAGTGTATCAATCACATATGATTGATTTAAGAGAGTTTACGGCCACTCTACAAGTGTTCACGACCATAAGGGTGTTTACGACCATGACATGAAGGGTTTACGGCCATATGAAGAGTTTACGGTCGTAAACTCTTGATGTTCATGATAAAATGGTGTTTGTTTAATGAGGCTTCAACAGTTTCTAGTGTTTAACAATAATATGGAAGGATACTTACGATTTGGAAGCCTTTGGGAGTTCACGGCCACCAAGAATAAGTGTGTGTTCTTGGTGAAAGATGATGATCTTGAAGATCTAACCCAAAATAGATGAATTTACGGATGAAATCATGGGGTTTTACTAGATCAAGAAGGTTAGCAACAAATAAAGAAGGAATCACTTACAAATTTCACGAGAAATGGAAGTGTTCTTGATGATATCTGAGAGAGAAACGAGTGTTCTTGACTTGGAAGTGTGAGAAGTGAAGTATTATGAAGGTATATCATGCTTAAGAGACTAGTTCATGACCAAACTAGAGTTTACGACTGTAAACTCTAGTTTGCGGTTGTAAACTCCTTGTGATGGAGTTTCGGGCTTGAATGCTACACAATGAACTCTAGTAGATACTTTCTAACACCCAATCCTTGAATGTACTAGGCTTAGAACACTCAAATAGGCCCTTTACAATCTAAAAGATAGCAGAAATAAGTTTGACTTTTGATTGAATTGAGTGGTTTTACAAGATAGAAATTCTGGGTTGTCACACAATAGTCCTAGGTCTCTTTTCCTACCACTGTTAGTACCTGCTCTGGCTTGCACTTCGTCTGATACTCTAGCTCAATCTCCCGTTCCCAAGCTCTAACAATCATGTCTTCCAGGTTATTACAGCTCGAGATTCTCACAAACTCCTAAAAGTCATTCCTAAGGATGTTGTGGTACCTCATCTTCTCATATCCTCATCTGGAGCATATTGCGGAACAAGAAAGCCTCTCTCCTTGAACTTGCCAGTGATTTCTACCACAGTCTCTTTAGTCTAGCGAAGGTCCTTAAAGTCCCTCGCCAACTGTTGCACCTCTATAGTAGGTGTGAACTCAGCCATGAATCTCATCATAAAATCAGTCCAAGAAATGGCTGCCTTGACCTAAACTCTTAAAGAGTGACCAACCTCCTCCCAGCAGTCGCTAGTTGCATCCTTAGAAGGTAAGATGCAAATACCACCTTCGATCCCTCAAGGAAGAAACTTATCCACTGAGCATTCTCTATGTTAGTAATCCACTATCTACTAGCAATAGGGTCCTTCTTCACGAAGAACTCTAGGGCACCACAAGCCTTGAACTTCGAAAAAAGAGAGTCTGATCCCCGATCTGACATGCTGTAATGTGTAGAATAAAATCCCAAATTTGCTCATCCAGCATCTCCATGATCCATTCCTTGATAACACCAAACCTCACAGGAGTCACATCCAAAATGCCGAAAGTGGTCTCATCCGTAGCAAACTCACATATCCTCTTATCAATCAGCTCAACACTAGAGCCTGAAGCTGAACCAAAACCTCTGTTGGATTTAGTGTCTAAGCCCATAACTATAATTGGTATGTACTTAACCCGAGAGTAGCATGGTCCATTTGGGTTTATGGCACCGGAACAATTTGTAAGGATGAACTTTTGAGAAGAGGATATTTATGATTTATTAATATATTATAAGTTCTAATATATTAATCTGAAATAATATTATTTAATTAGTATTGATCAAAAATTAATTTGGAATTAATTTTGTGATCAAAAGAGACTAATTAAATATAAGGGGTTGATTTGGTAAATCATTCATTCTTATGGTGTGGGCCAACGATCCATGATTCTTTTGGTTGGGCTAAACCAATGTGACAACCCATGGATGATCCATGGAGGTTTAAACCCATGGAGCCTAAGGAATTGATGGGTTTTAGGTAAAACAAATAAACTAGAAAAACAATTCCTAAGTTCACATGCAACCTACTTTGGATCTATGTTTTATCTATTGAACATACAACTTGGAATTGCATAACAAGAACCCTAGAGGAGAGAGGCTATAATCGAAATTTACAACCTAGGGTTTAGTAATTACATACCATTCAATTGTTATAGTAAACAATTGATAATTCCCTTGATCTTGATCTTGATCTTGGAAACTTAGCACCACAAGTGTAATGCCTCTAATGGAATCACACCCAAACTAGCAAGAATGAAAGTAGAGGAGAGAGGGGAGAGGGAGTATGCAAAATTTCGGCCCTTACGGTTTCTTCAAAAGAAAGAGTGGCCAAAACATGAACCAGGAGGCTCCTTATATAGCTGAGGGATATAGGGTTTAGGGGAAACCCTAGTTATCCTTTGCTTAGGGCCTAAGCAAACCCAAGGGCCTTATCCAAGCCCCTATGGACGAAATTATTAGGGTTTCCCCTAAAGATTTCGTCCACCCTTATCCAAGGGGGTTCTAGAGCCTTCCACTCAACTATTAGATAATTGCAAACTAGTCCCTGCACCTTATTGTTGGGATTAAAACCCTAATTGAGATTTGATGAACAAGATGCGGAAAATAAGAACAAACACAAATAATGAAGATTATGTCGAATGATCACTTGATTTATTGAAATATGAGGAATAAATTACACTTAAAACATAGACTAAAGAATCTAACACTACATAAGAAACCTCACGTGGCGGCTACATTTTGCCTCACACTCTTAACCCTAATTGTGAATAATACATGACTATTTATAGGGAAAAGACAAGTCTTGGGCTTTTAACCTAGAATTCATCAAAGGGGCCCATTGCCATCATCCATGGAGTGCTTTGAAACCCTACAATCTCCCCCTCAAAGTATGGAATGGATGACAATGCTTTAACTTCCAAAACAAGCATCTAGCGAATAAAAAGATCTTGCAACGAGGAATAGATGAAGCAATCCACGAATCTTGATTCTTCAATAGTCTTCAAACATGGGCTCTAGGATATATAAATCAAGCACTGAAGTAATGTCTTTAAACTTCATTTTCGAATGTAATCCCAAAAAAATCTTCATGAAAACCAAGTCCGCCATAAAAACCCATTTTAGAACAAAGAAACCGAATCACTTCTTGTCTTTGAAGAGCTCCCCCTCCAAGTCACAATGATCTTCAAATAAGCAAATGATATAAGCCATCAAAAAATATCATGTAACAACCCAAACTTTAAGATTCGTAACGCCACTTGATCGAGAAAATACAAGAAGTCGGAGATATAACAAGTCCTTAGCAGAGCTCGATGAAAAACTTCCGCTGTAAAGGATACTTCTCTGTAAAAACTTTAGTAGAGCTCGATGAAGAACTTCTGTTGTAAAAGCTACCTTCATAATTCTCCCACAAGCTTTATCAAAAATCTTCAACTTTGAAAAGTCACAAATCTAATTTCGAATGGCCATACCAAATTCTCCCCCGATTTATAATCAAAAACATGATTATAAAGCCTTCAAATGGTCATGAGAATGATCTTGAATGGATAAAAATTTACTTTGCTCCCCCGCGACAAAAAGATATACACAATGAAGTATAAAATCCGAAAAAATCGTGAAAATTTGACGTTATAAAAAAACGACTTTCTGAACCGCCAAGACTTGATGGAATCTTTATTTTTCTATTCACGAAAAAATATGTGCGTTAAAGAATTCAAAACTATTCACCGGCCCTTAAATTTGTAAAGTTTTCTGAATATAGGGGCAAAAACTGTCACTTGCTGAAATTCAGGGACTTAAATAGTAACTCTGCATCATTTTCCCTTTGATTTGTAACAAATTCCGGAAATCAAATTAAAATTGCCATGTTGGTGAAGTTACAGGGGCCAAATGTATAAAATCGAAGTCATCTTCCTCATTTATTGTCTGATTGACGAACACAGCCAAACAATTCATAACTTGAAGACATGAACTCCAATTCCCAGACATCGACTGAAAACGAAATCGGAAAACATCCAAAGTTAGGAATCCAAATAATTTTAAGCAACAGTGAACTCCGAATGCATCGGTTCCCAGCATCCAGTTCCGAATGCCAATTGATTCCAAGATCAAAAAAAAGTACGAACTCCGATTTCACTCAACGTTCCGAGCACAGGTTCGTTTCTAATGTAGATGTGAGTTACGAATACAAGCCCAGTCACAATTCCGATTCCGAATCAATCGATCACACTACCGCTTCCGATTTCGAGTGAATTTCCCAATCGATACGCCAATGACGATTCCGAGACCTGCACTTCAATTCCCAAAATCAACCATCAAATGCGAATAAGGTTTCTGTTCCAAACTTCACAGTCCTTCCCATACAGCCTTCGTATCTGATTGTACTTGCAGGTGAGACCATTTGTTCCAATTTTGACTTTTATCATTGACCACCAAAAACATCTTCTTCCAATCGCTTCTATTCCCGAACACCCCGATTCTTTCATTGAGCAACACGATTTAGATTGATTTTCCAATTTCAGTTTAGATTTAAGTTCCAGTCGAGTGACATCATTATGACTACCAAATTGTTCATTACCTTATTGTTCCAAAACATCCACTTATCGATTTGTCTTCAGCTGTTCATCATCAGGTCTCAAAATAATAATCCCTAATCAACATCGAATGGAAAATCTAGACCCATTATCACACTCGATCATACAGATACCAAGATGTGATTCTCGTTCACTAAAATTATTATCAATCGTTGACAGGGTCAAATTAAAACTAGAGAAAAAAGTCGATTAGGTCAAACGAAATCGATTTTAAGACCAAAACTCAACAGCAAGACCAAAGCGATGAGCAAATCAAATAGAAATCGAGAAGATACAGCAGAACAAAAAAGTGTTCAATCACCATGAAGTTAAACTCTTAAATCAAAGAAGAATTTTGACTTGACGTGATTTTGATATGTCAAGCGGCAATACAAGAAAAATCAATGAACATTGAACGAAATTAATGGGTTTTTGAGTGAAACAAATGAACAGGAACATGATTCTTTGGGGTAAATCAAAAGAGATATTATTGATCGATTTTGGATCAAACAATCGATCAAATCCAAAAAAAATATGAACAGGATTAATAAAGAATTACCCAGATGAACAGTGGATGAACAATCCCATGAACAGTAACTTGAACAGAATTTTGATTCGATACCGCCAAAACACCAATAATCTTCAATATATGTGCAGAAAATCACCAAACCAAGAACCGATACTTCAAAAATCAATAGATCTTCAAAGACCCGCTCTGATACCACTTGATGGGATTAAAACCCTAATTGAGATTTGATGAACAAGATGCGGAAAATAAGAACAAACACAAATAATGAAGATTATGTCGAATGATCACTCGATTTATTGAAATATGAGGAATAAATTACACTTAAAACATAGACTAAAGAATCTAACACTACATAAGAAACCTCACGTGGCGGCTACATTTTGCCTCACACTCTTAACCCTAATTGTGAATAATACATGACTATTTATAGGGAAAAGACAAGTCTTGGGCTTTTAACCTAGAATTCATCAAAGGGGCCCATTGCCATCATCCATGGAGTGCTTTGAAACCCTACACTTATAATTAATTCTTTTAACCCCAAAATTAATTCTAATTAATTTTTGGCTAACAATTAATTAAACAAAATGATTTCTTATTAATATATTAATCTTTTAACATATTAATAAATACATTTATATTTATTAATCTTATAATAAATTAATATCTCTCCTTTCATAATTTCCTTGTCTGGTTGCTAGGTTTGAGGGCAACCCAAAAGGACTGTGCTGCTATCAATTCAAGTACATACCAATTATAGTTATGGGCTTAGACACCTAATCCAACAGTCTCCCACTTGGATAAGTCTGTAACTATAATTGCTTGTATGCCTTCTAAATTTGACCAGCAAATTGTAGCTTCCAAAAAGCTGCTGCCGAACTCTGACCCAGTCAGTTACGTGTCCTAAGATAAGTGATCATATAATCCTTCGTTCTGCTAGATATCCCTAGACAAAAGACATGGAATGCAATCAACCTCTTTGTCCAGAATCTATGTTTCCCGATTCCTGATTTGTGATGATGTAGGACTTCTAATTGAACACATCAATTTAGTCCTGGCTGGGCCCAGCACACAAGTCAACACCAAATCATCGAGGGGCCCACATATATCGCTTTTCCTGTTAGGGCAAAAGGAACGAATAAACATTGACTCATATGCTTGTATCTTTTACTCATCAAACCATACATGATAATACGTTTTATAACACCAGGTTACTGATGCGTTTTCGTATCACCAATGCATAGCCGACTTGCAAATCACAACTCATATATCTCTGTTTCAAGATTATAAGATATTATCGTCTCAGTATTACTCGTGATGAATTCCATGAAGTAATACTCTGAGCGAGGGTTTATCCAATACTCAAATCTCAATTTCTGAGTACTCATGAACGTTGCAGCAAAAACATTGCCATGTCTATCCTTAGACAATCTACAATCCAGTTCATGACAGTCTTGGTTCACTACTTACTTCCAAAAGTACGAGCGACTGTGGAGTTTGAATAATCTCATTATTCGGGAAGTGAAAAATGCAAAATGAAACACAATAATAAACAATTGACAAAAGGTAGAACCCAAACTTATAAATAATACTTTATTATTTAATCACCAAAAGTCAATTACATTTACTTTGTTACAAGTTTCAGAAAACTAATCTAACTACTAAAACTAATATCATCTTTCAGTCCTATGCTCCGAGCATGCTGAATATGCTTAGCCCTACTCAGAATCTTTGTGAGGGGATCTGTTGGGTTATCTTCAGATGACACCCTCTTCACTATAAGATGGCCTTCTTCTACTCTATGTCTGATGAAATGGTACTTTCTATCGATATGTCTTGTTTTACCATGATCTCTCGGTTCCTTTTTCAAGGCAACCGCTCCTTCATTATCGCAGAACAGTTCCATAGGCTCCTGGATGGTTGGAACAACTCCGAGATCCCCGATGAAGTTCCTCAACCAAGCTGCTTCTTTCGACGCTTCACTTGCTGCTATGTACTTTGATTCACAAGTAGAATCAGCCACCGTATCTTGCTTGGAACTCTTCCAAGTAACTGCTCCTCCATTTAATAAGAATACCCAGCCTGACTGAGAACGGAAGTTATCTCTATCCGTTTGAAAGCTGGCATCACTGTAACCATCTACTCTCAAAGTATCATTGCCACCAAGTACAAGGACCCAGTCCTTCGTTCTTCGCAAATACTTGAGTATATTCTTCACGGCTATCCAATGAGCTCTACCTAGGTTTCCCTAATAGCGACTGACCATGCTCAAAGCAAATGCCATATCAAGGCGAGTACATGTCATAGCGTACATAATCGATCCGACAGCGGAAGCATAAGGTACACGACTCATGTCATCTATTTCCTCATCTGTACTCAGGCATTGAGTCTTACTCAATTTGGTATTGATCTGGATAGGTAGCTCTCCCATCTTGGAATTTTCCATACTAAACCTCTTTAGTACCTTATCCAAGTATGTGCTCTGACTAAGTCCAATTAGTCTCTTCTTTCTATCTCTCAATATTCTAATCCCAAGAATATAGGCGGCTTCTCCTAGGTCTTTCATGGCAAAACACTTTCCAAGCCAAGACTTAACTTCATTCAAGGTTGGAACATCATTACCAATGAGTAATATATCATCGACATATAACACCAGAAAAGTTACTATACTCCCACTAGCCTTGATATACACACAAAACTCATCTTCACTTCTAGAGAATCCAAACTCTTTGACTTTCTCATGGAAGCAAAGATTCCAGCTGCGAGATGCTTGTTTCAATCCATAGATGGATTTCTCAAGCTTGCACACTCTATTGGGAAACTTTGCATCAACAAAACCCTCTGGCTGACTCATGTAAACATCTTCAGCCAACTTCCCATTAAGGAAGGCAGTCTTGACATCCATCTGCCAGATTTCATAGTCATGAAAGGCAGCTATGGCGAGCAATATCCTAATAGATTTAATCTTAGCTACTGTCGAAAAGGTCTCATCATAGTCAACCCCTGGGGTTTGAGTGAAACCTTTTGCAACCAGTCGAGCCTTGAATGTATGCACATTCCCATCCATGTCTGTCTTCTTCTTAAAGATCCATTTGCACCCAACTGTCTTACGACCTGGTGCACTATCAACCAAATTCCAAACTTGGTTGTCATACATGGACTTAATCTCGCTGTCCATTGCCTCTTTCCACTTGGAAGCCTCTGGGCCTGCCATTGCTTCCTTATAAGTGACTGGTTCATCTGAGTTTACCAATGTTCTGTCACTTATGAATGTGTCACCATCTGAAGTAATATGAAAACCATACAATTCAGGTGGCACACTCACCCTAGTGGATCTTCGAAGAGGTAATGATTTATCAACTGGTTCAACAGGAACTGTTTCCTCTTGTTGAGTGCTAGTGTCATCTAAGGTTCCTTCATTGGTTGACTCTTGAATCTCTTCAAGGTCAATGGTACTCCCACTGTCCTCTTTGAGTATGAGCTCTCTTTCCAGAAAGACTCCTCTTCGAGCTACAAACACCACGTTTTCACTAGGTCTATAGAACAAATATCCAAAAGACTGCTTTGGGTAACCAATGAAAACACATTTCTCACTTCTAGCTGCTAGCTTGTCGTGAGTCTCTCGTCTTACGAAAGCTTCACAACCCCAGACTTTAATATGTGCTAACGAGGGAACTTTCCCTGTCCACATTTCGTGAGGTGTTTTGGCAACCTTCTTTGTAGGGACAAGATTGAGGATGTGGGCGGCTGTCTCTAAGGCATACCCCCAGAAGTGAATAGGAAGCGAGGCACGACTCATCATAGAATGAACCATGTCTAACAAGGTTCGATTACGCCTCTCAGCTACACCATTTAACTGTGGTGTCCTAGGAGGAGTCAATTATGAGACTATCCCACATTCTTTCAGACAGTCGTTGAACTCGGTACTAAGATACTCCCCGCCTCTATCGGATCTAAGTATCTTGATCTTTCTGCCCAATTGATTTTCGACTTCATGCTTAAACTCTTTGAACTTTTCAAAGGTTTCTGACTTATGTTTGATCAAGTAGATGTAACCATATCTGCTATAATCGTCAGTGAAAGTCACATAGAATTGATTAGCATCCCTTGTGGTTGATCTGAAGGGCCCACACACATCTGTGTGTATGAGATCCAACAGACCTTCACCTCTTTCACAAGACCCTGTGAATGGTGATTTTGTCATCTTTCCCAAAAGACAAGATTCACACATATCATCTGATTTTAGGTCAAATGATTCCAGCACTCCATCCTTTTGGAGTTGGGATATGCGTTTCTTGTTAATGTGTCTAAGACGACAATGCCACAAGCATGCCTTGTCTACACTATTAGACAAGTCAATATTAAGTACACTATTTCCTAAGCTATCAACACAAGTCACTGTTTCATACACACCATCACAAGGTACAGCTTCAAACACAAAAACACCATTCTTATAAACAGAAATTGAACCATTCAAATCATTAAAAGAATATTTAAAACCTTGTCTAAACAATGCATGAAATGAAATAATGTTTCTCGTCATCTCAGACGAATAGCAACAATTTATTAAGTCTAATCTAACATCATTACTAAGCAATAGTTGATAAACTCCGATCTTGGTCACTGGTGAAGACTTTCTGTTCCCCATGATCAAGTTTATCCTCCCATGCTCTATCTCCTCACTTTCCTTTAGCCCCTGCAAATCAGAACAGATATGAAAACCACATCCTGTATCAAGGACACATGAACGAAAAGATAATGAGTTATTAGCAGAAATAGTGTAAATACCTGCCGAGGATGGCTTCACTTTGCCATCCTTGATATCTTGCAGATATTGTGGGCAAGATCTCTTCCAATGCCCCTTTTGGTTGCAGTAAAAGCAAATGGCCTCTTTTGGATTAGAAACATGGGGACTGGAACCATTAGGCTTAGCCTTCGGGCCATTACTAGATAACACAGCTTGAGCCTTGCTCTTCCAGTTTTGCTTGGGAGGACCTTTCCTCTTCTTCCCCTTTCCCTGTCCAATGGCCAAGACAGGGGCACTTGCAGGTGTGGAGGGTATACTTTTACCCTTCATCCCTGCCTCAGCTGTCTGCAACAAGTTGTGCAATTGGGCCAAAGTCTGCTCAGTGTTGTTCAAATGGTAAGTTAAGATAAACTGACCATAACAATCAGGCAATGAGTTCAAGACCATGTCAATGGCCAATTCCTCATCGAAGTGAATGTTGAGCTTGACCAAACGCTCTATGTAGCGTTGCATTCTTTGCACATGAGATACAACCGATTCCCCCTCTTTCATCTTGCAAGCCATGAGTGACTTGACTACCTCAAACTTTTCTTGACGAGCTCGCTTATGGTACTTTTCCATAAGGTCCTTGTTCATCTCAAAAGGCCAGTAGTCCTCATAGTACCTCTGCAATTCTGGGGACATGGTTGCAACCATGATGCATGCCACTTTGGTAGCATCATCATAGTGTTTCTTGTAGGCAACATACTCTTCGGGAGTGGCTTTTGACTCATCAAGTTCTTTGAGCTCCTTTTCAAGGACATACTCTTTGTCCTCAAATCTAAGTGCCATCTTGATGTTACGCATCCAATCGTTATAGTTGGAGCCATCCGTAACGACTTTGGAGAAAATGTTTAGTAGAGAGAAGTTGTGGCTGGAGGATGATGAAGCAGAAGTATTTCCAGGAGTAGACATCTGAAAAGAAAGATAGTTTTAGTTAGATTACAAGACACCTCAATATGATAACCCAAAGATATCATCTCAAGGTTAGGACCCAACTATGACGATTTACAACTTAGAAATGGGATGCCGAGATCCAAGTTCAAATCTCATAAAGGTAGGTGAATGATGATTCACCAATTCCACCATTAGACAAAATAAACGAAGTGAAATTCCTAATTCTTTTGAGATACATTAAAACTATTTAACAGCATGTTTTAATCTCGGATTATGCTCTACTATTTGTGACTGGGATACCGAGGATCACAAACTAGATGTGAATAACCATGCAAAGGTGCTTGGTAACCTTATTGTCTTTATCATTAACTATTGATGTGCCGGTAAACCACACACGTTCCATCAAAATGATAATTATAAGATACCCATTACTACTCTTTATTAGTGCCTGTTAGTGTGCCGGTTAACCACACACGCTCTACTAACGACCAATAAAGCATAATGTGCAATTTCATGGATTAGCATACTTTTCACATTTTTCCTAAAGTAACTAGAGTTGGGATTTTGAAAAATAGTGTTCTAGTACTTTCTTTAATAACATTATACTTTTAATGTGAAGTAGTTGTCCTATCAAATCCGTTCTGCTGACGACCCTCCACTAATCAAGAAAGCGGTGGGTGAGAGTGGACACCCATTCAACTACCATTTTATAGGCAGTTTCCTTATACCCCCCTTATAGACTAGCTTCGTGAATGAAGCATACTAGCGATTTGACTGACCATATTCTTATACATATATAATATTTAACTTTTAATTATAATATATATATAAGGTGTGTTTTAAAACATTTTAAAACTCCAAGGGTTTATATAAATTTTTGAAATTTAAACTATTAAATTTTAAATTTAAATAAACCAATTAATTAGATTTAATATTTATCTATTAATTAACTTTTAATTAATTTATTAAATCTTGTAAGGATTATCTAATTAAATTAAACAATTAATTTAATCCTAATCCATATCCCTTCTAGATTTCGAAAATATGGGGATAGGATAATTTCCTTATTTTTCTCAATTATCCAATAAGGCAACTATTATCCAAAATAGGGGAAACCCTAATCTTTATAGCATATTTCGAAATTTTCAAGGGAGGAGGCTAGGGTTTTCAAAACCCTAACCCTAATTTCGATTAGGGTTCTTTGGAGGCTAGGGTTTTCAAAAACCCTTTGATCCACAACCCTAAAAATCGAAAAAATGGCCTTTACGTTTTAATAGCTATAAACCCTAATTTGCAATTCAACAATGATAACAATTCAATTTAAAACAAACAATGGCTCTGATACCACTGATGGGTTTTAGGTAAAACAAATAAACTAGAAAAACAATTCCTAAGTTCACATGCAACCTACTTTGGATCTATGTTTTATCTATTGAACATACAACTTTGAATTGCATAACAAGAACCCTAGAGGAGAGAGGCTATAATCGAAATTTACAACCTAGGGTTTAGTAATTACATACCTTTCAATTGTTATAGTAAACAATTGATAATTCCCTTGATCTTGATCTTGATCTTCTTGGAAGCTTAGCACCACAAGAGTAATGCCTCTAATGGAATCACACCCAAACTAGCAAGAAGGAACGTAGAGGAGAGAGGGGAGAGGGAGTATGCAAAATTTCGGGCCTTAGGGTTTCTTCAAAAGAAAGAGTGGCCAAAACATGAACCAGGAGGCTCCTTATATAGCTGAGGGATCTAGGGTTTAGGGGAAACCCTAGTTATCCTTTGCTTAGGGCCTAAGCAAACCCAAGGGCCTTATCCAAGCCCCTATGGACGAAATTATTAGGGTTTCCCCTAAAGATTTCGTCCACCCTTATCCAAGGGGGTTCTAGAGCCTTCGACTCAACTATTAGATAATTGCAAACTAGTCCCTGCACCTTATAATTAATTCTTTTAACCCCAAAATTAATTCTAATTAATTTCTGGCTAACAATTAATTAAACAAAATGATTTCTTATTAATATATTAATCTTTTAACATATTAATAAATTCATTTATATTTATTAATCTTATAATAAATTAATATCTCTCCTTTCATAATTTCCTTGTCTGGTTGCTAGGTTTGAGGGCAACCCAAAAGGACTGTGCTGCTATCAATTCAAGTACATACCAATTATAGTTATGGGCTTAGACACCTAATCCAACAGGAATATGGAAGGTCATGCACATTAGGGTTTACATTGTTTAACCCTAGTTTTTTCACACTATATAAGAAACCCACTGGCTCCTAAAATTGGCACCTAAGCAGTCTTGGAAGAGCTATAGCTGATTTTGAGTGCAAGACATTCTTTCTCAAGTCCTCCATTGTTGTTAGTGTTGTGTGAAGCATTTGAGGCATCACATTTGGGGTGCTAGGCTCTTCAAGGTCCAAGGAATCAAGTTATAAGAAAATGTATGTCATCTAACTAGTTTTTGTTATACAAGTACCCATATTTATATGCTAGTTAGGGAAATGCTTTGGAAAATCAAATTGCATGTGTAATTAGAGAAAACATAGATCCAAAGCATTTAGGGTTGTATATGCACCTTAAGGTTGTTAGGATGCTCTAAACTCATCAGTGGTATCAGAGCCTATGATTGTTTTCTATTATATTTGATGTTTTATTGGTTTTCAAATTTGAAAAAAAATCGAATTTTTGCATTCTGTGCAGTGAACTCGCCGAGTCCACTGGGTGACTCGTCGAGTCCCTTCAGAAAATGACTAACTTGATGAGTCCAATTCATGTACACGCCGAGTTGGTGGTCCGGAGTGCAGATTTTCGAGTTATGGCCAGAAATTGGATTAGGATCATTACCCCAAACTGTTTTTTAAACCATGAAATCTGTTTTTTCATAAGGTAATGATCAATCTTGTCCAATTAAAAGGTAATTGTCATAATTTCAAGATTTGTATTAGTTTATATGATTAGGTTAATTTCTTGAAGATTGATGATATGAATTACCTTATGCTTATGAGTTTATTTAGATCATGCATGTTTTATTTGATTATTGTGTTAATTAAATTAAAGGTCTAAATGGTTTTAATGGACTCCATAACTTGTCCTCAAGTTATGGAAAACCAAAAGTCTTTTCTTTAAAAGTCATTAAAATCATAAGTTAAGAAAATGAAAAGTTTTGAATAGTATCAAAATTTGTCCTCAAGTTTTGGAATTTGTAAAGTCACACTTACGAACACTTTAATTCCAAACCATAGAAATTTAAAAATTTTAAAATTCAACCATTATACTATTATAATATTATAAGTTTAATACTATATATATGTATAAGACAAGCCAATCTCACCATTAGTAGGCCTCATTCACGAAGCCAATCTATAAGGGGGGGGGATAAGGTTACCGCCTATAAAATGACAGTTTAATGGGTGTCCACTCTCACCAACCACTTCCTTGACTGGTGGAGGGTCGTTTGCCGAACGGGTAGGATAGGACATTAATTCTTGTTAAAAGTATAATGAAAATTCTAAAGTAACTAAATGTTTTATTAAATTCCCAATCTTAGTTACTTTAGAAAAAATGTGAAATTGATGCTAATTTATGAAATTGCACTTTGCACCTTGCCAAGTCGTTAATGAAGCATGTGTGGTTAACCGGAAAATTAACCTGGACTAGCATGGGTAGCAAAGGGTAGCTTGATGTTTGTCACAGATCGGTGGAGCGTATGTGGTTAACCGACACATCGATTAGGTGATAAATGACATCGAGTGTACCAAGTTAATTTGCATGGTTATTCACACCTTATTTGTGATCCTCGGTATCCCAGTCACAAGCCTGAAGGGCATAATCATGATTTAAACATGCCATTAAATAGTTCAATGAATCTCAAAGGAATCTAGGAATTTCAATCCAATTAAAACTTAACAATCTATTTTTGTTTTTCATGGTGGAAATTGGTAAATCGTCATTTACCTACCTTCAAATATTTTGCAAGTTGGATTACGGCATCCCTCTTCCAATTTGTAAAATATTGTGTTGGGTCCTAGCCTTAATATTTCATTTGGGTGTTATATTAAGGACTTTTATCTAATCTAAACTTTGTCTTTCTTTCTTTTCAGATGTCTTCCAACACTGCTTCTGGCTCAAACCCTACTAGCTCCTTCTCTCTCATGAACTTGTGTGGGAGAGTCATCTTTGACGGTTCCAAATTCAATGACTGGATTAGGAGCATCATAATGGTCACTCGCTATGAGGATAAGGAATATGTCCTAAACAAGGAGCTTAAGGAAATCGATGAGTCTTCTGCTACTCCTGAGGAGATCGCTGAGTTTAGGACTTATGAGAAGGATGCCACCAAGGTGTCTTGTATGAAATCATCTATTCCATGATAATAACTAAGATGAAGGATGGTGAACCCATCATGGAAATCGGTTGTTACTACTCCTACCACCGCCCCTGTTCTAGCAATTGGACAAGGAAATGGGAAGAAGAGGAAGCTCAATTAAAGAGCCGCAAGGAAAGTCTCTTGATGAATCCTCTTCAAGTGGGACCAAGGCTGGTTCTGCTGCTCCCTCTACCATCCCTAAGGAAGCATGTTTCTATTGTCATGAAAAAGGGAACTGGGAGCGAAGCTGCCCCAAATACTGATGGGTTTTAGCCATATGAACATTCGTATGTGCACATGCAAACCCTAATGCTTGGATCTACCTTTCTCTAATTAAACATGCATTCAATCCAAGACTTCTAATGGCTAATAGACTATAATAACAATATGAAATCAGAATTAGAAGCTTACCTTGAATCACTTGCTTGATCTTCTTATCCTTGGAGCTTTAGAGTCACAATTGTCACTCCTCTAATGGCTTACAAACACCAACTAGCAAGAGGATGATTTGAGAGAGAGGAGAGGGAAGTGAAAATCGGCTAGGGTTTCTTTTTAAAGCACAAGTGCCGATTTCCCTTGACCCCTAGGGTCTATTTATACTAATGAGGCTCCTAGGGTTTCACCCTTAAACCCTAATTGGATAACTTAGGCCCTAAGCAATCCAATCCCCTTCATGATACGCCTTTGGACGATTTTCAAGGCCAATCCAAAGTCCTTAAAACCGTCCACCATTATCTATAAGGGATTTACAGCCCAAAGTACAACTATCATACAATTGATAGTTTATGCCGCTTTATTTAATTAATCTCTTTAAGTCACCAAATTAATTCTTAATTAATTTATGAATTATATTAATCAAATAATAATATTAATACTGTTTATATTATTCTCATAATATATTAATAATATTACTTTTCTCATAATAAATCATCCTGTCAACTTGCTATAGTGAAGGCAACCCAAAACGACCATGCACAACCAGGTCAAATACTTGCCTAATATAGTTGCAGCCTTAGACACTATTCCAACAGTCTCCCACTTGGATAAGTCTAGTAACTATATACACAAGTATAATCCGATTAGCAATCATAGCTCTCAAAGACGCTGTCAAACTCTGATCTAATCAATCTTGTCCTTCAGATAAGGGATCGTACAGTCCTCTGTTTAGATATCATTCTGACAATTCTATGGAACCAATTTCTCTAGCATTTGGTTTCTCGATCTCCAATTTATTTGACATAGAACTTAATCGAACACATCAATTCAGTTCTGATCGGTCCCGGCACATAAGTCAAATCAAATCATCGAGCGGTCGAGATATCGCTTTTACCCTCTTAGGATAAAAGTAACAGATAAAATTCGACTTATATGCATTTACTTATTCATTAATCAACTATACACAACAATGCGTTTTATAACATCAAGTTAATGATGTGGTTTCGCATTATTAATGTACAACCAATTAACAAATAACAAACCATATATCTAGGTTTGAAGACCATATGATATTATCGTCTTGCGATCACCCTTTTTATCATATTCCATAAGGTGATTCCAGTAAGCGCGGGTTTGTTCCAATGCTCAAAACTAGTTTATAAGCACTTATGAACATTGCATCAACCTTTTGCTATGTCTAATACCATTTAGACAATCTACACACAAATTCATGACAATCTTCATTCATACCTACTTCCAACATATGAACGATTATGGACAATTTGAACAATTCGATTATTCTTAATAAACTCAATTATTCTGGAAGTCAAAACATGCAAAATGAAACAATAATTAAACAATTAACATAAGACAGTAACATTACTCATAAATAATACTCTTTTATTTAATCATCAAATGTTCATTACATTTATCTATTACACGTTTCCAATACTATCTAATCTATACTAATATCACCCTTCAGCCCAATACTCCTAGCATGCTGCAAGTGCTTAACCCTACTCAGTCCCTTCGTAAGCGGATCTGCTGGGTTATCTTCTAATGATATCCTCTTCACTATGAGTTGTCCTTCTTCTACACGATGTCTAATAAAGTGATATTTTATGTCGATATGTTGAGATCTACCATGATCCCTCGGTTCCTTGGTCAAGGAAACTGCTCCTTCATTATCACAGAAAATCTCCATGGGCTTCTTTATGGCAGGTACAACTCCAGGATCACCGATGAAGTTCTTCAACCATATTGCCAACTTTGACGCTTCGCTCGCTGCAATGTACTCTGATTCGCACGTTGAATCAACTATAGTTTCCTGCTCGGAACTTTTCCAAGTTACTACTCCTCCATTCAGGGTAAAGACCCAGCCCGACTGTGAACGGTAGTTATCCCTGTAGGTCTGAAAGTTGGCGTCACTATACCCTCGCACCTTGAAGTCATCACTCCCTCCGAGGACTAAGAACAATTCCTTCGTCCTCCGAAGGTACTTAAGGATATTCTTGACCGCAATCCAATGGGCTCTGCCAGGATTCCCTTGATATCTACTAACCATGCTCAAAGCAAAGGCTACATCAGGGCGAGTACAAGTCATAGCATACATGATTGAGCCAACTGCGGAAGCGTATCGTACTCGGCTCATTTTTGCTATTTCAGCTTCGGTACTCGGACTTTGCGTCTTAGTCAATTTGGCATAACTCTGTATCGGTAATTCTCCTTTCTTCGAGTTTTCCATACTAAAACGTTTTAGTACCTTATCTAAGTAAGTGTTCTAACTAAGTCCTATTAGTCTCTTACTTCTCTCTCTCTCTCTCACTATCCTTATTCCCAGAATATAGGAAGCCTCTCCGAGGTCTTTCATAGCGAAGCACTTCCCGAGCCAGGACATAACCTCCTGTAGACTCGGGACGTCGTTTCCTATGAGTAGTATGTCATCGACATATAGAACGAGGAAGCTTACTATAATCCCACTGGCTTTGACATGTACACATGATTCATCTTCGCTTTGTACAAATCCAAACTCTTTGACTTTCTCATCGAAGCAAAGATTCCATCTGCGAGATGCTTGCTTAAGTCCATAAATGGACTTCTCAAGCTTACACACTCTATTTGGATACTTTGGATCCACAAACCCCTCTGGCTGATCCATGTAAACATCCTCAGCCAACTTCCCATTAAGGAAAGCGGTCTTGACATCCATTTGCCAAGTCTCATAATAATGAAATGCGGAAATTGCTAGCATCACCCTAATAGATTTTATCTTCGCAACTGGTGAGAAGGTCTCATCATAGTTAACTCCGAGAGTTTGAGTAAAGCCCTTCGCAACCAATCGCAATCTATATGTGTGTACGTTTCCATCCACGTCGGTCTTCTTCTTGAAGATCAATTTCCACCCAACGGTCTTACGTCCGGGTACATTGTCAACCAAATTCCAAACTTGGTTGTCTTACATGGACTGGATCTCGCTGTCCATTGCCTCTTTCCATTTCGCAGACTCTGGGCCTGTCATGGCTTCCTTATAGCTATTAGGTTTATCCAGATTTATTAGGGTACCATCACTAATATACGTATCCCCTTCGGTAGTAATATGAAAACCATAAAACTAGGTTTGAAATCTAATTCTTTCGGAACGTCTAAGAGGTAATGACTTGTCAATCGGTTCAACCGGAGTTTCCTCCTCGGTTTGAGTGCCAGCGGTAGAGGTTCCTTCATCTATCGACTCTTGAATCTCTTCGAGCTCGATTTGCCTCCCACTGTCTCCTTGGCTTATGAGTTCTCGCTCTCGCAAAAATGCTCTCCTCGCAACAAAGACAACATTGTCCTTCGGTCTATAGAAGATATATCCAAAGGATTTCTGCAGGTAGCTGATGAAAATACATCGCTCACTACGAGGTTCGAGCTTGTCATGAGTATCTCGTCTTATGAAAGCCTCGCAACCCCAAACCTTGATATGTGCTAACGAGGGAGCTTTCCCTATCCACATATCATGAGGTGTTTTGGCAACCTTCTTAGTAGGCACTCGGTTAAGGATATGGGTGGCAGTCTCTAAGGCATACCCCCAAAAAGAGATAGATAGTGAAGCACGACTCATCATAGAGCGAACCATGTCTAACAAGGTTCAATTACGCCTTTCTGCCACACCATTCAACTGCGGTGTCCTAGGTGTAGTCAATTGTGAAACTATTCCACACTCCTTGAGATAGTCGTGGAATTCAAGACTTAGGTACTCTCCTCCTCGATCGGATCGAAGCATCTTGATTTTCCTGCCCAATTGATTCTCCACTTCATTCTTGAACTCTTTGAATTTTCAAACGTTTCTGACTTTTGCTTGATTAGGTAGATATACCCATATCTACTATAGTCATCGGTAAAAGTCACATAGAAGCGGTTCCCATCCTTCGTGGTTGATCTAAACGGTCCACATACATCGGTATGTATTAGGTCCAATAGACCCTCACCCCTTTCACATGTACTAGTGAAGGGTGACTTAGTCATCTTTCCAAGCAAACAAGACTCACATGTGTCATCTTCCCTAAGGTCGAATGACTCCAACACTCCATCCTTTTGGAGTTGGGCTATGCGCTTCTTGTTGACATGTCCAAGACGACAATGCCACAAGGATGCTCTATCCATACCATTGGAAGAATCCATGCATAAAACATCACTTCCTAAGTTATCAACAATCATAACAGTTTCATAAATTCCATTACACGGTATTGCTTCAAAGTATAAGACACCATTTAGATAAGCAAGAATATAACCATTCTCATTTTTAAAAGAAAATCTAAAACCTTGTCTAAACAAATCATGAAATGAAATGATGTTTCTTGCCATTTCTGGCGAATAACAGCAATTGTTCAAATCTAAACATAAACCATTCCTAAGCACTAAAAAATACACTCCAATCTTGGTCACATGCGACGATCTTCTGTTCCCATGATTAGATTTATTCTTCCATGCTCCACATCCCTATTTCTTCTTAGTCCCTGCAAATCAGAACAAATGTGGTAACCACAACCGGTATCAAGGACCCAAGAAATAGCATGAGATGAATCATTAGATTTAATTGTGTAAATACCTGCGAAAGATGGATTGATCTTTCCTTCCTTGATAGCTTGCAGGTATTCTGGGCAGCTTCTCTTACAATGTCCTATTTTGTGGCAGTGGTGGCACTCTGCCTCCTTTTGGTTAGGACAAGGTTTAGCAGGATCAACTTTGGTCCCACTAGAAGAGGCACCATCTCGGGACTTAAACTTGCGATGGTTCTTAGACGAAGCCTTCCTCTTCTTTCCTCTTCCTTGCCCAATGGCCAAAACAGGAGCAGCGGGTGGATTGGGAGTTGGTGCAGCAGACTTGTCCTTGAGGTTGCTTTCAGCAACCCTAAGGAGACCTTGGAGCTTACTTAGGGCGACCTCTTCTTTGTTCACGTGGTAGGTCATCCTAAATTGATGGTAACACGGAGGCAAAGAGTGAAGCACGATGTCGATCGCCAAGTCTTCCCCAAAGTCAACATTCAACTTGCGAAGACGGTCGACATACCTTTGCATCTTTTGTAGGTGCACGGTAAGAGATTCTCCATGACCCGTTTTGGCGGAAATCATGTTAGTGAAAATCTCGTAACGCTCTTAACTCGTGTCTTGGTGGTATCTCTCCAACAAGTCTTGGTGCATTTCGTACGGATACATGTCCTCATAGGACTTTTGGAATTCGGAGTTCATAGTGGCTATGATGATGCAATGAACCTTCGTCGCATCATGTTCATGAGTCTTAAAAGCAGTCATTTCAGCCGGAGTAGCGATTTCTGGGTTGATTTTCTCGAGCTTCTCATCGAGGACATACTCCTTATCCTCTTAGCGAGCAATCGTGCGAATGTATCTTATCCATTCTCTAAAGTTCGTCCGATCGAAAGTCACCTTTTGGCAAAGGCTCATCAACGTGAATGAACTAGTAGCAGCGTTGTTCGCGTTCGACATCTACAAATAGAAAGGACAAAGATAGATTAGAATTTGAATCCCTAATAATCACCCAATAAGAAAAATTAGGGCTAGGATCCAACAACAATATTTACATATTAGAAAAGGGATACCGTAATCTAACATGCAAACAATTTGAAGGTAAGTGAATGACGATTCACTAATTCTCCACCATGAAAACATAACATTAAGTTCTAAATGTATTGAGAATTCCTAGGTTTGGATGAGATTCATTGAAACTTTTCAATGCCATGTTTAATCTCAATATGCCCCTCTCGTTTGTGGCTGGGATACCGAGGATCACAAAGTGGGTGTGAATTACCATGCAAAGTCACATGGTGCCTTCATTGTAACAATCACCTATTCGATGTGCCGGTAAACCACACACGCTCCATCGAACTATGATAAACAATGAATCACCCTTTGCCACCTTTGCTTAGAACCAATTAGTGTGCCGGTAAACCACACACGCTACACTAACTTCTCAGCAAGGGCACAAAGTGTAATTTCATGGGATTGCATCAATTCAGTTTTCCTAAAGTAACTAGGATTGGGAAATTTTGAAAAACATGTAGTTACTTTGTATTTCATATTATAATTTTAATGAAGAGATGAGGTTGCCCTATCCTACCTGTTCGGCTAACGACCCTCCACCGATCAAGCAAGCGGTGGGTGTGAGTGTACACCCATTAAGCGCCATATTATAGGCAGCAACCTTATACCAACCTTATTGACTGGCTTCGTGAATGAGGCCTACTAACGGTAAGACTAGCATTTTTAATTATACATATATATATATATATATATATATATATATATATATTAATCTTGTAATATGATATTAGTATAGGGTTGAATTTTAAACTTGTAAAATTCTAGGGTTTGAAATTTAAATTCTCTAAATTAAACTTTTAATCACAAAACATAAATTTCAAAACTTGAGGGCAAGTTTTAAACTTTTCAAAACATAGGGGATCAAATAACAAATAATCTAAATTAACATTTAATCATATAATTATCCATATTTGATTTATTTAATAATTTCTTGCAAAACAATTTACCAATTTAATTAAAATAATTAATCAATTATCACATATGGAAATAAATATTTTATTAATTGATAAATATCTTCATATAGATCAAGAATATACTCATATATATATATATCATAAAAACGGATTTATATTGATCTAATATGATTAAGGCAAGTATCTCAAAGATAAACAACAAGAAATCCCGACATTTGCTCTTTCTGACGCTTGGACTCGCCGAGTACCCCAATGGACTCGCCGAGTCGAGCCTACTCGCCGAGTCCACTATGGGACTCGCCGAGTCCATCAGACAGAACCATAAAATTCGAATTTAACAAGCATCAAACAAGCAAACAATGCATCAATTCAATAGAAACCAATCTAGGCTCTGATACCACTGATGGGTTTTGGCCATATGAACATTCCTATATGTACATGCAAACCCTAATGCTTGGATCTAGGTTTCTCTAATTAAACATGCATTCAATCCAAGACTTCTAATGGCTAATAGACTATAATAACAATATGAAATAAGAATTAGAAGCTTACCTTGAATCACTTGCTTGATCTTCTTGTCCTTGGAGCTTTAGAGTCACAATTGTCACTCCTCTAATAGCTTACAAACACCAACTAGCAAGAGGATGATTTGAGAGAGAGGAGAGGGAAGTGAAAATCGGCCAGGGTTTCTTTCTAAAGCACAAGTGCCGATTTCCCTTGACCCTTAGGGTCTATTTATACTAATGAGGCTCCTAGGGTTTCACCCTTAAACCCTAATTGGATAACTTAGGCCCTAAGCAATCCAATCCCCTTCGTGATAAGCCTTTGGACGATTTTCAAGGCCTATCCAAAGTCCTTAAAACCGTCCACCATTATCTATAAGGGATTTACAGCCCAAAGTACAACTATCATACAATTGACAGTTTATGCCCCTCTATTCAATTAATCTCTTTAAGTCACCAAATTAATTCTTAATTAATTTATGACTTATATTAATCAAATAATAATATTATTACTCTTTATATTATTCTCATAATATATTAATAATATTACTTCTCTCATAATAAATCATCCTGTCAAGTTGCTATGGTGAGGCAACCCAAAAGGACAATGCACAACCGGGTCAAATACTTGCCTAATATAGTTGCAGCCTTAGACACTATTCCAACAAATACTTGCGGGATGTTAGAGATGGGAAGGTTAAGGCCACCCATGCAGTGCCTAAAAATAAGTAAGGATTTGGAGCACGAGAAGATAAACTTGATCATGGGAAATAGGAAGGTTTCACCCGTCAAAAAGATTGGAGTTTACTCTTTATTGCTTAGTAGTGGGTTAGAGTTATATTTGAATAATTGTTGCTACTCGTCTGAAATGGCAAGAAATATTATTTCTTTTCATGGTTTGTACAAACAAGGTTTTAGTTTTTCATTTGAAAATGAAATTGGTGCTATTAATGCTTATTATAATGGTGTTTTTTATTTTAAAGCATTACCTTGTAATGGTGTATATGAAAGTGTGATGGTTGTAGACAACCTAGGAAATAATGTGTTGCACATTGATTCTTCCAATGAATTGGATAATGCATGCTTGTGGCATTGTCGTCTTGGACATGTCAACAAGAAGCGCATAGGCCAACTCCAAAAGGTTGGAGTTTTGGAGTTATTTGAATTAAGGTCGGATGACACTTGCGAATCTTGCTTACTTGGAGAGATGACTAAGTCACCCTTCATTGGTACTTGTGAAAAGGGGTAAAGGTTTGTTGGATATCATACACACCGATGTGTGTGGGCCCTTCAGAACCGCCACAAGGCATGCTAACCGCTTCTATATAACTTTTACTGATAATTACACTAGATATGGCTATGCCTACTTAATCAAGCATAAGTCTGAAACCTTTGAGAAATTCAAAGAGTTTAAACAAGAAGTGGAGAATCAATTGGGCAAGAAGATAAAGATGCTTTGATCCGATCGGGGTGGTGAGTATCTTAGTATCGAGTTCCTTGACTATCTTAAGGAATGTGGAATAGTTTCATAGTTGAAACCACCCGGGACACCACAGATTAATGGTGTGGATGAGAGGCGTAATCGAACCTTGTCGGACATGGTTCGTTCCATGATGAGTCGAGATTTGTTACCTATCTCATTCTAGGGTTATGCCTTAAAGATTGCCGCCTATATCCTTAATCTAGTCCCAACTAAGAAGGTTGCCAAAACACCTCACGGGATGTGGACAGGGAACGTTCCCTCGTTATTACACCTCAAGGTTTGGGGCTGTGAGGCTTTCGTGAGATGCGAGACTCACGACAGTCTCGAACCTTGTAGTGAGCGGTTGCATCGGCTACCCACATAAATCCTTTGGTTATCTCTTCTACAGACCGACTGAAAATGTTGTCTTCATTGCGAGGAGATGAGTCTTTCGCGAGAGAGAGCTCATATTCCAAGGAGACAGTGTGAGGAAAATTGACCTTGTAGAGATTTAAGAGTTAACCGGTGAAGGAGCCTCAAACACTAGCAATGAACCTAAGGAGGAAACTCCTGTTGAGCTGATTGATGAGTCTGTACCTCTGAGGCGTTCCAGTGGAGTTAGAGTTCCACTTGAGTTTTATGGGTTCCATATTACTGCAGAACATGATACATTTATCAGTGATATCACATTGGTAAATTTGTATGAACCTAACAACTACAAGGAAGCCATGACAGGCCCCAAGTCTGCAATATGGAAAGAGTAAACACACTAAAACACTCAAATGGCTCTCTGAAAACTAGTCTAAGCAACAAAATGAGCAGAATGAGCAGAAATAAACAAAGAGTTGGAATAGCTACTTTATAATGGATCCCAAGGAGCCTATTTATAGGCTTTGGGAAAGCCCATGACATGGGTTAACCAATAAGGTGTTGACACATCACCATGACTTAGTCATCAGTTAACACATTTTCCATACTTAACAGAGAAGATATGGAATATTCCAATTCCGTTAGTATTCCGTTAGGGTTCCATCCATGTTTTTAGTCTTTATTTCTCTTGAGATTTCTTGATAAACATTGAAAGTATGATGAGTATCATGAGCATCATGTTGCTCCATTGTCTTCTAAGATGTCATCAACTTCTAGAAGTGTCATTGATCAAGTTTAGTTGTTTCTTGAATGTTGGAATGTGTCCTGAACTTTAAGATGTATAAGCACATGATCATGATGTGCCATAGATGAACTGGATGTGCCATTGCGAACTTGGACGTGACATCATTGAGAATGTTCAATAGATGAACTGGATGTGTAATTGAGAACTTGCACGTGACATCATTGTACTTGATGTGTCATGTTCAATCCTGTTGATCCATAAATGTGTTTAGGATTCTCTATAACTTGAGATGAGCCACCAAGTATTCATGTTGATCCATTAACATCTTGTTAAGCCATAGAGTTATGGATGAGCCAACAATGTTTCTGATTATCCATCAATATTACAAATGATCAATCAATGTCTTGATGCTCCACATATGATCTAGATGTGCCATCTGAGATCATGAAGGTCCAACTTGCTTTCAGCAAGTGCACCATGAAAGCTGCAAGTACTCCTTGTCAACTTCAAGTGCTGCATGTCAACTTCAGGTGTTCATTGTCAAGTTTCAAGTGCTCCAACATCTTATTCTTCAAACACTTGTTGAATCTTCAGGATCTTTCCAACTCGAAACATTTTGATAATGTTTATTGGAAAATGTAAATCAATACTCAACTTATTTCAAGTGACAATCACATAAAATATTTCCAACACCTATTAAATCTAAAACCATTTTTAAAACTATTACATCCTTGAAAGAATTACATCAAAAACTTACATATTCTCCAATGAATTACATAAAAAAACCAAACACATTCTTGACAAATGTGTTGTTTAAGTAGGAAATTCTCATTCGTTCATTCTATCGTTTTCACTCATTTTGTTTCTATCATTTTTATTCATTCTTTTTCTTTGAGTAGCCTAGCGGTTTATTGATTCAGTAACCTGCAGATTTGTTGGTTTAGCATCCTCATAATTCAGTTGGGGGGGGGGGGTTGTTGATCTTGAGTCTTTATACTAAATAAAACATCAATTCTTCATAAAAAACCAAAATATTTAGATTAAAAAAATAAAAGGTAAAAAATCATTCATGATAAATGCAAATTAAACTATCAAATGTTAAAAAAAATTCTAAGAACAAAATCAAATAGAACTTATTCGATTATGTGATTAAAAAGTTAAGAAATTCAAATAAATACATTCTTAAATAATGTTTGGGTGATACAAATAAATACATTCTTCAAGAATGTGTTCGGTTAGATAGAAAATCAATTCAATCTATAGTACATCAGGGTGTTCAAATGCGAATTTTCGGATAATGGATTTTGCTATGTGAATCCATATCCGAAATTTCCAATATCCTAAAAATTCAATCATCCACAACTGCAATGGGAGGTTAAAAATTGTTCAAGTGGGTGTAAGGTTTTCATGCATCTGTTAAAGACAACAAAACCATTTTAAAAAGGTTTCCTTTTTAAACTTTGAAAGTACTAAGGAAGTCTATGTTGTCTTCTTGATGTCCGCTGATTAGTCATAATGTCATATACCCTTAAATAGTATGACTTTATGAAGATATAAGTCTAATCCATATTAAAATTCAAAACTAATAACTACTCTAGTATTTAGACGAGTATTAGTAAAGAAGAAATCTTTGGGAATTTAAATGGTTAAAAATAATAAATGAGTATCATGTCTATATTCCAACATTCATTATTCAATGAATAAAACTAAATAAATACTTAAAAAATTCATCCATTAGCACCCTATTCTTTAAGAGGAAGAAATCCTTATTAGTTTGAATGTGAAAATGTCACGTAAAAAGAAGCAAAGAAAGAAACGCACAACGACTAAAACTTAATTCAAATTAAAATATCGAGAAAGTAACACTTGGATTCTTAGGTTTTGAGAATAGAGGCTAGGACAGGTAGACATATGCGTTTAGGGTTCCCAGGAGAGATGGTGGTCATGTGTAGCAGCCCCTAAGAGTTTGCTATCAAAATTTTGGTCTTCGTTATTTTCTTTGTCATTATTCACCTTCTGTGGAGAACATAACAGTCGGAGATGAGGTACCCATTTACGATTTGGGTAAAAGAAATGATAGATGGTGGCTTGTGGCTTGTGATGAACACGTATGTATAGAAGGTAAAGAAAGAGAAACAAATACCATACTTATATTGTGTAAAATGACAAATCAACCATTTATTAATTAAATTTAAATCAAAAAAATAAATATATAATGATTTGTCAGGAGTTGGTTTCACATTTATACAATATATGTTTGTTGACATATGAACCTATTTATTTCTCCCTCCCCCCCTCTCTCTCTGTATATATATATATATATATATATATATATATATATATATATATACTACAAAAAAAATATAGAAAACGGAGAAAAATTGCAAGAGAAAAACATGATAGGAAAAATAATGCAAAAATCAACGAAAGTGAACGCAAAAAAAATTGCAATTTACTCATACAAATGTCGACCAAACCACCAATGTCCTTTTTCTTCATCATCCTGCAAGAATCAAAACAATCTAACATCATTTATGTTAGGGAAAATAGTCGATACTTTTCAAGACTCAGAACAAATCTGATGTCACTTGCCAAGTTCTGATGACCCTTGTTACGAAGTAATGCGGATAACAAGCAAAACAAAAAGCACACAAAGACATAGTATTTATGTGGTTCGGTTAATGTGACCTACATCCACGGTCAGGATGGTAGTATTCTTTATTTTAGAGTTTATCGTAAATATATGTTACAAGTATAATTAATCATAGATTCGTCCTACTCACTACGGATACAAGATACAAGATGCCTTAAATGACTAAGAAAGAATCCCTATTAATACATGAGGGATCTGACCTAAAACCCTAATGGGTCAATCCCATTGGTCAATAGTCCATGAATGGTGACAGGCAATCATATTCCACCATACAACATCTTCTAGAACATTCTTCCATGTCGTACAAGCCATGAGCATCAGCAACACACATGATGGACCACCTTGACCATAATGGAGAAACATGATGCATAGGCGGAGCATCATGATCACTAATGGTCTAACATATATCATGGTGACACAACATGATCTATTTCTTGAGCATGAACATCTTCTAAGTAAACGTGGATCAATATGGCACAACAAAGGAATCAAGATGGCACATCATGTAGCAAGAGGGTCCGTGACGGTGCAACACCTCCTACATGGGACAACTTTCCTTCTTGATGGAGCAAAAACATCTTCATGGCTCAACTTATCCTTGGCTCAACATCTCCTTGGCTCAACATCATATTGGCACAGCTTGAAACATGATGGCTCATCATGCTATCATTTGGCACAACATCCCCAAGGACGGAGCAACTTCCTTCTACATAGTGAAACATGAAGTTTAATGTTACTCCATGTTGCTCCAAGTGCTCCAAGTTGCTCCATCTTGATCTAAGTGCCCCAAGTGCTGCAAGTGCTCCATGTTTCTCCATATCCTCCAAGCCACTCCCAGTTGCTCCAAACCACTCCAAGTTGCTCCGAACCTCCTTTTGGAAGATCTCTTCCTTTGTCACTTGATCTTTTCCTTTTGTCTAATGATCCAAATTCATCTAAGATGATTCGTTCTTTTGTCACTTGCTCCATGAACCTCAAGTGCTCCATTGAGATCTAAGTGTTCCAAATGCTCCATGAGAATGCTTTAGATGCTCCATGAGAATACTCCAAATGCTCGAGTCACATTTAACAATCTCCAACTTTACTTGAGCATCCTATGAACTCCACCTCAAACAAGAAATTCCTCTTCTATCTTGCCTTCAATCCCCGAAGGGCTTACCTCCTACGAGCATCCATGTCTAAGAAAAGCTTGAACTTTTCTCTGGCAACGACGTTCTCACCATGTCTTCTGGATTCTCCTTGGCACTAGACTTTTGAATTCATAACCTATAATAGAGCATGATAGGTTTCTCCACCTTCAAAGTAAGACTCTAAACAAGACCAAATGCCAATGATCTTCTTATCTCTGATCACTTTCATGGTCAAGGTCTATCAATCCTACCATGTCCGTATGTCGTGAATTTTCACCATACACTAGAAAACATCAAGCATTCCCTTCATGTGGTTCAAGATCCACATGACCACTTCCCAATGAGCATTTCCCCAATTACCTTAAACCATCAAAGAAGTACCAACTAGTTTGAACTAATCACGATAGAATGACAGCAAGACTTTCTCAATGTAGTGAGAAATATATAACCATCATGCTCTTCTATCACTCCAAATATCCATTCTTGTTATCTTCTTTTCAGCTCCTAAATTGTTCATCACAAGCTTATTCTCTAGAAGCATTTTCAAGTTAACTTTCCTGATATCAACATCACCATACACTTCTTCCCTGGGTTAAATAAGGGATTCCTCACATCTATGTTGTTCCATGCCCACAATGTTGTTCCTTATTTATCATAAAACTTCGTGCGGTTTCTGTTTCAAACTCCACCTTCTGGCTAGCATCCTAATCGTTCCCTACAACACTTGTACCACCTCCTCTCTGGTTACACATAGCAGATTCGAAGGTCATATCTCTGCTAATAATGAATTTTGGAGTTTTTTCTTCTATACACCATAGACTATGAACTTTCCCTCCAGATACATGTCCTAGAAATATGTGCTTCATTTCACTACACTAGTTTACCATCACTCACGCGAGCATAAGCAGAGCATCCAAACATTCGTAAACCAATGTTCTCAGAGGGTTTCCCTGACTATACCTCTTGAGGTGTCTTAAAATAAATTGTAGTTGATGGAGACGTATTCGCCAGATAGCAATCAATGTTGACTGCTTATGCCCAAAATTGCTCCGATAAATCAGCAGATAATCGAATGTACTGAGCATGCTCCACCAATGTTTGGTTCATCTGTTTTGCTACTCCGCTTTGTTGTGGTGTTAGCCATACAGTGTGATGCCTCACTATACCTTATGTTTTGCAGAAGTTGTCAAATAAAGCCATGCAGAACCCTAACCCATTTTCTGTTCTAAGTGGCCTGACATGGTTCTCAGTCAATTTCTTAACCATTGTCTCCCACTCCTTTAACCAGCCAAACATTTCATCTTCATCCTTTGTCTTCAGAAAATACACCCAGGTCTTCCTTAAGTAATCATTGACAAAAGTCACAAAGTATTGACATCCACCATGAGATTTCACATGAGAGGGACCCCATAGATATGAGTGAAAACACTCAAGAATCTCCTTACATGAATGTTGAACCGAACTGAACATCACCCTGGTTTATATCTCTTGAACACAAGCTTCACAAATTTTAGGGTGCAAAGTTTTTGTTGGATGTGGCTTACCCTCTTTGGGTGTGTAATGTGTTTAGCCTTTCCTATAAATAGGAAGTGAGTGGCTCCCACTTTATGTAAGAACCATTTGTGAGATTAGTCTAGTGAGAGAACTATTACATAACCCACTTTGTAATAGCTTACTAGATTAATGAGAGCTTAAACGAATTATTTACTCTTTGTGTTCTTCGTGGTTGATTGATTCTCTTAATCTTTACATTTCCACACTCGTCATCATTACCGGGTCACTACAATTGGTATCAGAGCGGGTGTTCTTCAAGTTTTCAAGAAAATTGATCCTTGATGACAACATGATTTGGTGAATTATAAATTGTTGTAAGTTCTTAATTTTTTAGAGTATTTTTGGTTCTAGAAATCTAATTGTTCTTTGATCTTGATTCAAATTCGATTTTCCCTCTCTATAATTCATGTGGTTTTTGCTTTCCCTCTCTAGAAGTTCATTCAAAATTTTCTTTCTCTCTTTAGAGATTTCTTTCAAATTCACTTTCCCTCTCTACAAATATCGAAGTTCTTGTGATATTTTTTTAATTGATCACAGATTTGTGTTTGGATTATGATTTCTGGATCTTGATGATTGAATATGTCAAGTACAAAGTCAGTGAAGAACAATATTATGGATTATGGTTGAATGGTGGATTGATTATATGGAATACTTTGATTTCTTATGGTAACAAGAAAGATGATCTTTATGCTCTTGAATTTGTCGAAGAAGTTCTTGAAGAATTTCATCTTGTTCATGATGTTCAAGCCAAGGGAATTCAATATGATTCTCATGTTGTTGTGAAAGTTTTTTGTTCAATTGGAGTTCTAACTGATGATTGTTCGTATTCTCGTGATTCGTTTGAAGGAATGGTGCCATATAGGAAGCCTTGAATCCAAGATGTTCAAATGTATGAAACTCCAAAATATTTGATTCAAAGTAGCCAAGTTCAACTTGTGAAGAATGTGTTTGTTCTTTCAAATCTTCAAGATCCTAAAAGAAGATGAAGTAGAACAACAACAACAAGAAGAAGAAGATCAAAAACAAGAAAATTTAGGTTTCCAAACAAATTTTTTCAAATGTCGTTTTGATGCCGAAATCACCGAAGGAAATTTGGGTTACAAAGATAAAACTCATCAAATTCTGTTATGAAATCAAATTCCATAGCCAAAATTGTTGAAGATTTTCAAATTCAACATGATGATAAAGTTAAGATCTTGGAGAAGTAAGAAGAAGTTCCATGGATGGTACAATGTACAATTTGGAGATTTCTTAATTCTAACCAAGGAATCTAGATATTCGATAATTGATTCATGTATTAAAATGGAAAAATGATTTTCAAGGAGGTTTCTTATATTCTCAAGTAGATTCCAAAAAGGTGGTGTTAATTTTCATACCTCGTTTATTGAAGAAAGTTATTGTTCATCGATTCACATAATTGAAGCCCAAAAATCTCGATCTTTTACTGTTCATATTAAGTTCAAGTCCATTATTATAGTCTTGTAACGGTTCATCTTTTTGAGCCCAAGTCATAATCGATTTCATCACGTGTCATCTCTATCGCGTCAATCATTAGTTCGATTGGGGTTTATGGATGAAAGTATTGAGAACTTGAGTTCTTAAGAATCGAATTTGTGATTATGTGTTTGATATTGAGTTTTCAAGCTGGAAAATTTGAAGTCGATATCGAAGAACTCGTGTCAATTGATCTGAGATTCGAATGCTTGAAGCATGTTGTTGATTTGTCATTGAGAAGGATTGATTGAAGTATTCGAAGTGAAGACTGAGTATCGAATTTGATAATTGATTTTGGATCTCGCTTTTGGTTATTATCTTTAGCATCGCTGTAGTGTTCTGTGTTCATCCGAGTCAAAGGAAGTGGTTGAATTGGGAATCAATTCTGAGAAATCGAAGTGCTAGTTTTCTCAATTTGACCCAATTGAATCTCATATTTGGTCTTGAAATTGGAATCTAAATTGTGCGTTTTCGATGATGGAAATCGCAACTGGGTTATACTGAAGAGGATGGTTCGTTATGAGTTTTGATATCTGTTGATAGCGTCTGGAATAGTGAAGTTTCAATTTTGATACGAAGAATGCTCCGATAGATCGTTATTGGAGATTCAAAAGTGATATTAATTGCGAAAGTTTGAGTATCGAGTGTTTGGTGTTTGAAAATTGATTTGTTGCTGTGTGTTCGTATCGAGTGGGTGACACTCATACTTGATATATGTTGGTGATGTCGAAAACGAAAAAGAAAGCAGTGCTCGACTTCAAGCTGGTCTCCTAATCGGGTTTTCGCATCTGGGAATGATTGGATCGAAACTTGTTTTGAGTTGTTCAAGTCAAGAGGCCTACTTTCGACTGGTGTTGGCTCTTCCTTGGAGTCAAATCGATTTCGACTGGCACTTGTATTCATTCGTATTAGGAAAGAATTGGGGAAGGAAAAAAATTCGAATCAAGAGTTTGCAGTCTCGATTTTCCTTGATATTTGCTTGACTCGAAATTGTCATGGCGTTAATAGTAGAAAGTCTTTTGCTTGGAGTCGAAATTAAGTTCGATGGTGTTGAATCTTCATTCGAGTTGAACTAATTTCGATTGATGTTGATGTACTTTACGTTCGCTTATAGAACCAAGTGGGGAAGAAAGAGATTTGATGTTTCACTTCAAGTCCCCACAATTTAAGAATTTTGACAATTTATAGGCAGTTTCGAATTAGGGGTATATTTCTGTGAAGTGGGAAGATTTTTTAGATTCAGTCCCTGAAGCTTATGTGAAATGATACTTTATACTCACTTTCGCATTTAGGGTAAAGTTTCGCATTTGAAACTGATTTTTAGCAACGGGCCCTACAATATTTGTGAAATTGATAGTTTTTACCCAATGTATGAATTTCTTGCAAATCCTTCTCAAAATTTGAAATCTTCACAACTTTTGAAGATTTTTTCCTCGACTTTTCGTGATTGTTTTTCGTACAGGATTTATGTGGTTTCATTTTTGTCACGCATCGAGGGGAATTTCGCATGGTTTATTCCTCGAGCATTTCTCATACTCTTGTTGGTTTTATAATCATTTTTTGATTATAAAAATGGGATAATGTTGATGTAACACCGAAAATTTCAAAACAATCTTTCATTTAAAAATAATCGTTTAATTCTTAAAATACTTTGCTTAAAATCTCATTCATAATCGAATTACAAAACATAACTCCATTTTCACTTGCATAATAAACCAGAATCCTCAAAACATGACTCTTTCTCTGGTGTGTACAATCGATCCGGTGCCGTCCCGTGATACTGTAATAACCTGAAACACACAACACAAAACATTGTAAGCACGAAGCTTAGTGAGTTCCCCACACTACCGCATACAACACATACGCCACTTGAGGCTACAGTACGACCCTCCGGTCGGTATGTCTTAGCGGGACCCTCCAGTCCCGTAGCTCGTTGGACCCTCTGGTCCGATCATAGCTTGTTGGGCTCTCTGTCCCGCTCTGAATCGTTGGACCCACCGGTCCGGTCTGTATCGTTGGACCCTCCGGTCCGGTCTATAACTCCGCATAGCATAAATCACAAAGACATAATGCATAGCATGTCACATACAATAGGATAACATAATACTCAATGTAAGCACATACGACCTTCCGGTCACACAATACTACCACTCAAGGTAACGTAGAGTGAGAAGACTCACCTCGCATATCTCGATAACTCGCAAATCCCGGAAATCACTCGCGCTCGATCCTCCGAGCTATAATCCTCCTATAACACCATAGATCTATAATTAACACTTTCTCAACTAAGGTTGACTAGCCCTATCAAGTCAACACTGGTCAACTCTGGTCAACGGTCAACGGTTGACCTGACTCACCGAGTCTGTCGTGGACTCGCCGAGTCCCTACGGGAACCCGATCCCTCTGAATCTCTTCCGACTCACCGAGTCACTCACCTGACTCAGTTACTCAACCCCTGGTTCGTAATCACTGAACAACCCGCACCAACTCGCGGAGTCTGGGAATGGACTCGGCGAGTGCATTCCATGCACAACCCCAAACGACCTTCTGAGGTCAGATTCGCTTCACTAACTCATAGATCCAATCTCCTTAAGCTTATTGACCATGTAAAGTTCAAGTCTTGGTGCTTATTAAGCACCAAATAGCTCATGAATGGTGTTTTAGCCTCAAATACATTGATCCCAAGCCAAAACCTCCATGGATGCATATAAAGCATTGGTAAATAGGTGCTCTGGACCTCTATGGATCCAGATCCAGGACCTTAACTCGCTAAGGGACCATGAGGACACTAGATCTAGCCACAAATGGGTTCAAAAGCCCTAAATCTACATGAACATCACAATAACAGAGAATGATTCGGAATGGTACCTCAGTTGTGATGTCCTGGACCTCAGTTCTTCAGGAATCCACCCCTCTCTTGCTTCCTCTTGGCTAGATTTCCTCTTTCCTTGCTAAGAAATAGCTCCAAGATCAATAATGGCTCCTTCCCTCACTTGAATCGCTAAAATGCTCTAGAGTTTCACTCTAGGGACTGATGAGCGCAAATGACGGCCATAAGGCCCTTTAAATATGCCTCAAACCCGAGAAATTAGGGTCTCATTAAACAGCGCAGACTCGCCGAGTCTACCAAGGCGACTCGCCGAGTCTACCAAGGCGACTCGCCGAGTCCGGGCATCAATCTGGGTAGGAGATCGCATCTCAACTCGGCGAGTCTACGCACTAACTCGCTGAGTTCTTCCTCAAAACTCAAAATAGAAAGAATAATTAATATTCCTGAAATCTCAGATGTTACAATTCTCCCCCACTTAAATCCGACTTCGCCCTCGAAGTCTCATTCCTGATATAGCTCTGGATGCTGCTCCCGCATCTCCCGCTCTGGCTCCCGGGTCAACTCGGATCCCTTCCGATGTTGCCACTGAACCTGTACCAGAGGCACCTCCTTGTTCCTCAGAACCTTGATCTTTCGATTCACGATCGCAACTGGTCTCTCCGCGTAGTTCAGGCCCTCATCAACCTGAATGTCCTCTAACGGCACTATCGCCGACTTGTCGGCTATACACTTCCTCAACTGAGACACATGGAAGCTATTATGAATCCGCTCCAATTCCACGGGTAGCTCCAAGCGATATGCTCCCCTGCCCACCCTCGCGATCACCCAAAAAGGACCGATATATCGAGGCCCCGACTTGCCCCTCTTCCTGAATCAGATCACTCCTTTCCAAGGAGAGACCTTCAGGAGTACAAAGTCACCGACCAAAAATTCGAGCTCGGACCGGCACCTGTCCGCATAACTCTTCTGGCGACTCTGAGCGGTCAACAACCTCTGCCTGACCTGTTGTATCTTCCCTGACGTCTGAAGCACGATCTCTGTACTTCCCATCACACGTTGCTCTACCTCTCCCCAGCAAATGGGGTCCAATACCCCCTCCCCTACAACAGCTCAAAGGGCGACATACTGATGCACTAATGATGGCTGTTGTTGTAGGAAAACTCTGCCAAGGGCAATTACGGGCCACAATTTCCCCCCGAAATCTAATATACATCCCCTCCCAACAGAGACGGAGACTCCAGTCTCGCCTCGGTTTTAACCACCAGGCTCCAAAAACTCAACACTAGGGCTACTCAAGCCTAAAACTCTTCTGCATCATGCACTTACCGGAGAACACTCCATCATCACACTCTCTTGCCATCTAGTGGGTACTATGGCTTCCCACAACATTACGACAGCCTCTGACTAGTGAGTACTACGGCTCCCCGTAGCATCACAAAACCCTCTGACTGGAAAATACTACGGCTCCCCATAGCATCATGACTCTCTCTCTCTCTCTCTGACTTGTGAGTACTACGGCTCCCCGTAGCATCACAACACCCTCTGACTGGTGAATACTACGGCTCCCCATAGCTTCACCTTATACTCTTATTCTCATTACAACGCCACACTATGTTCACTAACTCATGCACCAAAGACTATCATAGATAGCTACACACACACTTGCCCTGATATGCATTACGGACTCTGGCGGCAACCGCCATAACACATAACCTCCCTCTGCGGTGATCCACTTCCTTAAATAATCCCTCTTGATGACAATACACGAAGGGCTCCCACTGGAACCGTGGATACATGATACATCACTGGTCATCTTAAGCCCAAGACTCTGAATAACTCTAAAATCGGGACGCTATCCGTGGAAACCACAGAACACCCTAACAGAGCATCACAATTTCCTGTCTCTGCCACTTATTCCCTTACTCCCAGTACCATACACATACAACAATACATTTCCTCTGAATCCCATAACAATTTCCTATATCACTCGATGCGCAACTTCAGTGCATCCAAACACTCTATTGGAATACAAGGCGCTAACCCTTCAGAACACAATGATGATCTTCTGAAACCCTTCCCACTATTGCTCAAAATCCAAGCAAGAATACACATCCCAGCCCGGGAGTTGGCTACTCGACAATCTTCTACCCATATTTCAACCCAGAAGTTCTCAACTACCCATACCATCATTACGAGCCTTCCACTTGAGATAACTCTGACCACCACCAGATTCCTAACCATTGACCACCTGCCGTGGAGACACCCATCCTTCTCTCAGACATATACCACATGCATTATCTCGCCCTGCACCTTTCCTTGATCACCAATGACCCTAATCTCATGAATTCAAGCCGCAGGTTTCTGCATCCAACCCATAACCGCTCTTTTGGTCAAATCTCCGGGTCTCTCAATAAACCACCCAGTTCTCCCCCACTTAGGGTTCGAACCATCACTATCTGACACATCAACAACCTCACGAACTATTTTCACCAGCAACAACGCACCTGCCCCTGGAAAGTGCTACGCAACGCCCGATAATCCCCTTTAAGGAAATCAATCGATCTCATAACTCTGAACCTCAGGTGAAATCAATCGTTCCAAGTCTCGTACCAATCCAATACCAAGCAACTCAACTGTCCAATAACATCACTGACTCATAAACTGGACCACGAAATCATCATATTCCCCCACCTCGACTCATCAACCGACGTTCCAATATCATCTCGAGAACAGGGACCCACTCCCATAATCAATACCCAACATAAATAGGAAAACCACTGCGCTGATTTACTCGACTAGACTCCCCCACTGATACCTCTACAATACGCCCTACTATACTCAAATAGGTGTAACGTGGTCCTCCACTATCTCAGTCCAATCTGACTATCTGCTCATGGTAAATCACTGTCTCGCAGCACACGTGCTACCTGATACTCTGATGGAAAATCATCATCAATGACAACCTGCAGGGGTTTACCCCCAAACCCGAAACTTAAACATCAGGCCTCTCATGTTCCGCACACGAACATAAACAGCACCACTCAGGTCATAGAAGGTGACATCTCCTCTATCGACTGATTGCTCAACTCAAACCGAAATTCTCCCCTCCCTATAACTCCTTACCAAAAATACTCTGATAGGCTCTCGACGTCCCTCTCAAGGGACGCCTCTTCGAACTCAATCATGGCCCACATGCCTAAAACCCATAGTGTCCAATCTCTACCTCATCAATCGTGACCGGATAACCGGAGAACCACAAGCATCATTCACTACGAACCATGGTACTCATCCCATGACATCTCTTCTCAATATGCTCCAGTGTATGGTACTCGAACAATAACATCACTCCTCCATCTGTTCCGATGTATGGTACTCGAACCATAACATCATTCCTTCATCCGCTCCGATTTATGGTACTCGAACCATAACTTCACTCCTCAATCCGCTCCGATGTATGGTACTCGAACCATAACATCACTTCTCAATTCGCTCCGATGTATGGTACTCAAACCATAACATCACTCCTCAACCTGCTCTGATGTATGGTACTCGAACCATAACATCACTCCTCAATCTGCTCCGATGTATGGTACTCGAACCATAACATCACTTCTCAATCCGCTCTGATGTATGGTACTCGAACCATAACATCACTCCTCAATCTGCTCCAATGTATGGTACTTGAACCATAACTTCACTTCTCAATCCGCTCTGATGTATGGTACTCGAACCATAACATCACTCCTCAATCTGCTCCGATGTATGGTACACGAACCATAACATCACTCCTCAATACGCTCCGATGTATGGTACTCGAACCATAACATCACTCCTCAATCCGCTCATTAGAACCTTCAGAATACTCCCTGTATCAAGTATGGGTCCTCTGTTTTCAGTAGTACGGGCCCATACTACCTGCCACATCTACCCATACTTTCCACACGGACTATCCCGGAGACCCTAAGTAGCTGTTCGACCTTCTCGTTCACCAATTCCGTCGCGCGCTCGCTCCCCAGCGAAATTCTCTACTCTGCCAGTGCACTCATCTGGCTAAGGTTACTCCCTAGGCTCTTCCTAGATTCCCACACTTCTCTGCCATCAGCTGCTGAAGAGCTCCTAATGATGCCAGCCATCTACCTCCTGAATATTGTCATATTCGCTTGGTAGCTGACTCCCATCATCGAGAGTTCCACAAAGCACGAAGCAAGCAGCATTCGAGCATCGAAGAATATATGTGACTCACTCTGGGTGATAACTCTGCTTGCTCTGCTCATCCTCGAAAGTACCACCGAACTCTACAACTCTTCCCCTCGCGGGTTCTAACTATTCTTTCTCTAAGTACCACGGTACTTATTTAGGCATCTCCCCAAGATTACTCCTCTACTCAAATCCCCTAAAGGATTCCAACTAAATATTCTCACTCATCACATACTCAAAAGCACCTTGCATATAACAGCAATCCCTAGGCTAAGGCATCACAAATCAGGCCACTCTACTCCTAAGATATGAAATACCTAGCCTGTCTCTAGCATGCAATAATATCTCATAAAGTGCATCATACATATCTCATGTTAAAAAAGTAAGGGTATTTTGGGAAATCACCGTTCGGGCTCTGGCTGATTGTACACAATGCTCTTTCTTGCTTTCTCTTAGAACTCTTATTCGCTTTAGAAAATTATTTGTTTGAAAACTTTTATTACTTCCTCAGTTTGAGTCCAGATTTACCCGAAGGTGCATCCGAATCCCTCAAACCAAGGCTCTGATACCAACTTGTAACACTGAAAATTTCAAAACAATTTTTCATTTAAAAATAATCGTTTAATTCTTAAAAAAACTTTGCTTAAAATCTCATTCATAATCGAATTACAAAACATAACTCCATTTTCACTTGCATAATAAACCAGGATCCTCAAAACATGACTCTTTCTCTGGTGTGTACAATCGAGCCGGTGCCGTCCCGTGATACTGTAATAACCTGAAACACACAACACAAAACAATGTAAGCATGAAGCTTAGTGAGTTCCCCACACTACTGCATACAACACATACGCCACTCGAGGCTACGGTACGACCCTCCGGTCGGTGTGTCTCAGCGGGACCCTCCAGTCCCGTAGCTCGTTGGACCCTCTGGTCCGATCATAGCTCGTTGGGCCCTCTGGCTCGGTCTGAATTGTTGGACCCACCGGTCCGATCTGTATCGTTGGACCCTCCGGTCCGGTCTATAACTCCGCATAGCATAAATCACAAAGACATAATGCATAGCATGTCACATACAATAGGATAACACAATACTCAATGTAAGCACATACGACCTTCCGGTAACACAATACTACCACTTAAGGTAACGTAGAGTGAGAAGACTCACCTCGCGTATCTCGATAACTCGCAAATCCCGGAAATCACTCGCGCTCGATCCTCCGAGCTATAATCCTCCTATAACACCATAGATCTCTAATTAACACTTTCTCAACTAAGGTTGACTACCCCTATCAAGTCAACACTGGTCAACTCTGGGCAACGGTCAATGGTCAACGGTTGATCCGACTCGCCGAGTCTGGCGTGGACTCGCCGAGTCCCTACGGGAACCCGATCCCTCTGAATCTCTTCCGACTCACCGAGTCACTCACCCGACTCGGTTACTCAACCCCTGGTTCGTAATCACTGAACAACCCGCACCAACTCGCCGAGTCTGGGAATGGACTCGGCGAGTGCGTTCCATGCACAACCCCAAACGACCTTCTGAGGTCAGATCCGCTTCACTAACTCATAGATCCAGTCTCCTTAAGCTTATTGACCACGTAAAGTTCAAGTCTTGGTGCTTATTAAGCACCGAATAGCTCATGAACGGTGCTTTAGCCTCAAATACATTGATCCCAAGCAAAAACCTCCATGGATGAATATAAAGCTTTGGTAAAGAGGTGCTCTGGACCTCTATTGGTCCAGATCCAGGACCTTAACTCGCTAAGGGACCATGAGGACACTAGATCTAGCCACAAATGGGTTCAAAAGCCCTAAATCTACATGAACATCACAATAACAGAGAATGATTCGGAATGGTACCTCAGTTGTGATGTCCTGGACCTCAGTTCTTCAGGATTCCACCCCTCTCTTGCTTCCTCTTGGCTAGATCTCCTCTTTCCTTGCTAAGAAATAGCTCCAAGATCAATAATGGCTCTTTCCGTCACTTGAATCGCTCAAATGCTCTAGGGTTTCACTCTGGGGACTGATGAGCGCAAATGACGGCCATAAGGCCCTTTAAATATGCCTCAAACCCGAGAAATTAGGGTTTCATTAAACAGCACAGACTCGCCGAGTCTACCAAGGCGACTCGCCGAGTCTGGGCATCAATCTGGGTGAGAAATCGCGTCTCAACTCGGCGAGTCTACGCACCAAATCGCCGAGTTCTTCCTCAAAACTCAAAATAAAAAGAATAATTAATATTCTTGAAATCCCGGATGTTACAGTTGAAATGGGTATTCAAAGCTTCTCAGATATTCTTTTTTAAAGTAGATTTGAAGACCGGTGTTACTTCTAGAGGGAGTAGGGTCTTGATCGCTTGGAGCCCGTATACATATTGAAGCCGAGACATCCAATCCTAAGTTTGAGGGGGAGAATGTTGGGGTGCAAAGTTCTTTTTGGATGTGGATGACCCTCTTTGGATGTGTAATGATTTAGCCTTTCCTATAAATAGGAAGTGAGTGACTCCCATTTTTTGTAAGAACTATTTGTGGGATTAGTCTAGTGAGAGAGTTATTGTGTAACCCAATTTGTAATAGCTTACTAGATTAATGCGAGCTTAAACTAATTATTTACTCTTTTTGCTCTTCGTGGTTGATTGATTCACTTAATCTATACATTTCCGAATTCGTCATCATAACTGGGTCACTACAATCAGGTTCAGTTTTTCCAGTTGCATCTCCACCAAATAACCCTTCTTGCTCACATATCCCAAATTATGATGCCACAACTTTCTTTTTTCATCATATTGATCCAAGGATTGGGATACAATCACCGTTCCCCCAATCGTACAACCATCCATAATATAAATCCCATGAGGATTCATCATTTCCTTCATAACTATAAGAGCACCCTTGGAGACTCTTCACTAGACACCCTCCCCAGAATATTTCAATCCATCCTTCGCCAATGTGCCAAGAGAAATAAAATTCATTTGAAGTTCTGGGACGAACCGCAAATCCAGTTTCCTTACCATTCCATAATGCATCTTGATATGCATCGTGCCACTGTCCTTGATATTGCTCGCCCGATCAACACCCATCTTGATTGTACCATTCCACTCTTTGAAGGAGTTGAACCAATCGCACTTGCATATCATATGATAGGATGCTCCAAAGTCCAAGACCCAAGTATCAGCAGAACTAGATGTACAAACTATCAAAGCTTCACCATCACCCCCTTCATCAGGATTTCCATGAACCACAACAACATTATTTCTTGGTCTGACACCGTTATTCCCTTTCTTCAGAAATGGACAATCTCTTCTAAAGTGACCTTTTTCCATGTTGTTATAACATTTTAAGTTGGCTTTAGATTTGGAACTTGATTTCCCTATGTTACATCCACCTCTATTTGATGTTCTTCATCTTCCTGCGAACAAACCAGAACTGGAAACTTCTTCTACAACTAAACTTTTCTTTTTGAGTACCTTGGACATCAGTGAATCCTTCACATCATTCACAGTGATCATTGTCCTACCATATAACATGGTATCTACGGAATTCTCATAAGAATGCGGTAGTGAACAAAAGAGGATAAGTGCTTGATCTTCATCTTCAATCTTTACATTCACACCTTGTAAGTCCAAGATGATCCTATTGATGTTGTCAATATGATATTTCCATATTTATACATGTTATTAGGCAATATTTACTTACATTTTTATACATATTTTGGTTATTTACATTGAATAATGATAATTATAAGTTTAAATAGTACTTTGCAGCCAAATAAAAGGCATTTTAAAGAAAAGGTACTAAAAGCGTCAAAGGAGGGAACTTTGGAGGATGAGCATTTGAATGAACAAAAATCCAGCATAAACACGCTCTCACAACGTGATTTGGAATATTCCAGAAGATAAGCTTCACGTAGAAGAATGCTTTTCAAACACGGATAACCATTGAATTCACGTCGTGAGACATACTTGTTCACGACGTGAGTACGGATAATCCACAAACTATATATATCCTTGATCCTTACGACTTTAAGGAGGTTGACTTACTTGGAAAGGTTTTAGAAGTCGAAAATTACAGCGTTCAAAGGCTTGAGAATTGTTCTTAACACCAAGGAAGAAGAAGAAGAAGAAGAAGAAGAAGAAGAAGAAGTCATAATTCGATACTTAGTTTGGTACTTTTAAATATGACTCGTGTTAGCTTATTTGTTAGAATGTCCAGCTAAATCTAGTTGCTTGTGCTAGCTAGATGAAGCTGGAACTCATGGTTTTAGTATATTAGTTTAGACTTTGCTTGTTGGTTATGTCTTGTGTTCGATTGGTATACCTAGCATGCTTGATTTGATAATTAGATTGCTTAAATTGGAACACCTAGTAATTTATTGAACATATATTATTAGAGCTAAGATCGAACCAATCTTAGTTAAGGAATTGTATTAATAAATTAGGTTGTGCTAGAGAACTCATCTTATGACCATAATTTGTGTTTGTTGACCAAATCCTACATAGCTCCTATATTATTCAAACAATTGATTATGTGTTAAATTATGTGTGACCATACGTAGATCTACATGAATTAATTGATATTAGTAAATTTAGAACTGAATTGCTAATAATGTTAAATTATGTGTGACCATACTGCCTAGGTGCATTTTAGTTAGTTAGGTTAGTTAGGTTATAAATTTAAAATTAGGTGTAGCTATTTGCACACATCACCAGATCATCATTTACTTAGGTGCTTGCTGAGATCCTAAGAGTATATAAATGGTGCTTTTGGTATAACATGTTCATCAGAGAATTGTTATGATACTTGTCACATAATTTCTCCCAAATCCCATCAGCACCTGTTTGATCCACGACCTCTCTCAGTACTTGGTCTGTCAAACTTAATAGAATAGTGTAATGTGCTCTTTCAAGAATATTGTAACATCCCAATTTTCGAGGCCAAAAATTTCATTTTTAAACAAATACTTCGCAACATAGTTTACCAAAGTCATGTGATTTTATAAAACTATGATAACGTGTTTGGAAACCATCTCAACATAAGTAATATAAATTAGAGTACAATCCCAGAAACTCAATGCGGAAAACATATGTGTGTGTGACGTGCTGCTACACCGCCGACTCCTTCCCCTTAGACAAAGAGGTACCTGAAACTAAAACTGAAACTGTAAGCATAAAGCTTAGTGAGTTCCCCCATCATACCAAATACCATACAATCACATGGCATACATACTGCCAGGAAATTCTGGGGTGCCCGACTTACCCACGTCAAGCCATTATTGGTGCTGACCTACCCATGTCAAGCCATTCTGGGGTGTTGACCTACCCATGTCCGACCGTTCTGGGGTGCCGACTACCCTCTGCTCTATCTAAACCGGCATCAAGGACTATTTCACCCCTACCTCTACCATACAATAACAAAATATAATCATACGATCAGGCATATCTAGGGTACTGACATACCCTTCGGTCCTAACAACCAAGTCAAGGAAAAGCTATTCCCTGCTAGTACCACTAACTCACATTGCATATCACATAATCATATCTCATAAGCATACCAACATAATTATCACAAAGACAATTATCTTCCAATTACTCTTACTGGTGGGCCGACATTGTGGCCTTAGACCCACCCTTACTGGAAGGTAACTCACCTCGATGTCGTGTAGCGTCTGCACTGTCCTCGGTGTGAAAGTCGGCTCTCCTTGACTCCTCAATGCCTACACGACAACCCTTCTAAGTTATCAATTTGTACCCACAACCCCTTCAAGGGTCAACTTGAATTCAAGTCAAAGTCAAAGTCAAACCCTGTTCAAGTCAACTCTTTGGTTAACCAGACTCCCTGAGTTGGTCCGCCAACTCGCCGAGTTCCTTCGTCCATATAATACTACAAACCCTTCCCCACTCGTCGAGTCTAGCAAGAGCTCGACGAGTTCACCTTCAACAACCCTTCAGTCAATCTTCAACCGACTCGTCGAGTTCTTCCTTGAACTCGTCGAGTTCATCTTCAGCATATGAATGCATCCAGTCTATGACTCGCTGAGTTGTAAGAACAACTTGTTGAGTCCATCTTCAAAGAGTGGGAGACTTCCTTGGACTTGTCGAGTGTGTTCTAGCACTCATCGAGTCCCTTGATATCCAGGTCCAAGGCAAACCCCTAGTAGGCTGAGTGTTCCTTCCACTCAACTAAAACCATTTCCATAAGACGTTTTTAAGGAAAAAGCATCTCGATTCGTCGAGTCACCCAAGTGACTCGCCGATTCCCTCCTTGTCCAATACTATACAGTCGATTTATGTGGGAGTTAATGCATCGTAATCATAGATCTAACCTCCTAGGGTCCCTTTTATATGTAAAGTCACGAACTTGATGTCCATGCATGGGTTCTTTGGCTCAAAAAGCAATAAAAGATGGTCTATAAGATGTATGGGGTGTTTATGGCAACAAGGTGGGCACCTTTATGCCATAAAGACCCCCAATAACCCCAGATATGAAGCGCAAATTGACTTCCAATACTCAATCCTGAACACAGCCTCTCTAGGGCTTAGTAAGATGTAGAAAAAGGCCTAAAATCAAGATCTAGACAATCAATAGACAAGGTTTCAGCTTTATGCCTCTAATAAGCTGGAAATATGTTAAAAGCTCTGGATCTTCTTGTGCACCCTTGATCTCACAAGCCTCCTACTTTTCTTCAAGCATCAATCACACAAAGTAACACCACAAGGCTCAAGAACACACTAAAAACGGCTAGGGTTTCAAGTTAGGGTTTGCTCTAGACGATGGGGGCTGAGTTGAGGGGTTATAATGTGTTTAAATAGGGTGTAAACCCTTAATTTAGGGTTTCAATCAAACAGCGTCTACTCGCTGATTCGGTCTCCCGACTCATCGAGTAGACTACTTAAATTTCAAGTGGATCACGACTCTACTTGACAAGTTGGGCCTCCAACTCGTTGAGTCCCAGAGAAAATATAAGAAATACTTGAATTAAAGGCATACCAGGAATCAGGTGTTACAAATCTCCCCTACTTATCTTAGACTTCGTCCTCGAAGTCTGCTGCTTGGTCCTGAAAAAGCTCAGGGTAATGCTCCCTCATCTCGTCTTCCAGCTCCGAGGTCCATTCCGAGCCCTTGCGGTGCCGCCACTGCACCTTAACCACCTCCATTCTCTTGTTCCTCAGATCCTTCGATTTCCTGTCAAGGATTGCCATTGGTGGCTCGATGTAATTCAGGCTGTCATCCACCTGAATATCCTTTAATGGTACTACTGTCGAATTGTCCACCAGACACTTCCGCAACTGGGAGACGAGAAAACTGGTATGTATCTGGCTAAGTTCGGCTGGCAGATCTAGCCTATATGCCACCTTACCTACCCAGGCTACAACCCTGAAGGGTCCAATATACCTGGGGTGTAGCTTGCCCCGCTTCCTGAATCGAATGACACCCTTCCAAGGCAACACTTTCAGGAGCACCATATACCCGACCTGGAACTCTAGGTCCGATTGACGCTTGTCAGCATTACTTTTCTGCCGACTCTGAGCAGTCTAAAGCCTGCTCTGAACATGTTGGATCCTCTCTGTCATCTTGAGTACCACTTCGGTACTCCGCATGACTCTCTGACCAACCTCACCCCATCATATCGAGGTCTTGCACTTCCTCCCATACAACATGTCGAAGGGAGGACGGTCGATACTTGCATGATAGCTATTATTATAGGAGTACTCCTCCAACAGAAGGTAAGTATCCCAACTACCTCCAAAATATAAAAAACACGCCCGCAACATATCCTCTAGAGTCTGGATGGTCCACTCACTCTGTCCATCCGTCTGCGGGTGAAAGGCGGTGCTAAAGTGTAGACGAGTACCCAGCTCGTCATGAAAATTCTTCCAAAATCTAGAAGTGAACCGCACATCCCTGTCGGAAATCACTGAAACTAGCCCACCTTGCCGCGCCACTACCTCCCTGATATAGATGTCGGCCAAGTTCTTGGCCGAAATGTTCTCCTGAATCGGAATGAAATGGGAGCTCTTGCTCAATCGATCAACGATGACCCAAATCGAATCTACCCCTCGTGCGGTCCTAGGAAGCTTTGTGATAAAATCCATAGTAATATCCTCCCATTTCCACAGTGGGATATCCAACGGCTGGACCTTGTCGTGAGGTCTCTAGTGCTCAGCTTTGACCTTCATGTAGGTCAGAGACCTCTCCACAAACCAAGATACGTCCTTCTTCATACAAGGCCACCAAAAATCAAGACGAAGATCTTTGTACATCTTCATTGCCCCGAGATGGATAGATGTGACATCCCCATTTTTACAGCCAGAAAAGACCGATTTTGTTTATGGTTTATAAAAATCAGAGTATCTCTTTTAATAAAAATGTTGTGGAATTTATTCCCAGAAAACACGATAAATATGTTATCAAAACATTTTTGAAGAAACGTATTTTATTCATTTTAAAACATTTGGGATGTCATCGTCAATACATAAACATAAGCATAAACAAAACTTACATTCATTATCACTAGTAATCTATATCTCTTTTAAGTCTCTCAGTGTAATGTGACTTCATCTCAAAACCTGTGATATAAGTAAACTGAGTGGGTCAGGTTGGGAAACCTGGTGAGTACATAGGGTTTTTAACCCACAATAATATAATTATTATGTTTAAACAATTAAACAATCAACCCAATTACCCATCCCCATTATCTTCTTTATTCTTAGGGATCTACCTTAAGAATCAGCTATTCCTCGTTCATTTATTCCTAAGGAGTATCCTAAGGAATAGGTATGAATTCTATCGTTTCAAATGACGCATCTGTCAAGCACAACTGCTAGTTTTGTCACTAGCGTGTAGCTACCAAAATTGTGACATTCTCTATGGGGCGCATCTACCGAAATAGTCCTTTAGGCGCATCTTCCGGGGTTATAAGGTTCTTTATTAGGCGCTTCTGCCGGTAGAGTCCTTTAGGCGCATCTGTCGGGTTTTATTGACAGTATCGTTTTCGAGAGTCCACTCGCAATACATATCAATGGGTTTTTAGAGTACACCGGTGAACACGTCGTTCACAACACCTATAGGTTGCGAGCCTACTAGTATTCCACTAGACTGTCTAGAATAGTCTGTGGTTGTCATCCATACTCTGTTGAATGATGTGCCCATCATTTGGGAAAAATGCTTATCACATCGTCCACCACTCACCCTTACCTCACGGTCTATTTCACCTCTCAACTTATCATCCAACTCATATTTCATCTATTACATCTACCCATGTCTTACCCCAACATTTTCATAGATATAAAATACATATACAGTTTAAATCATTTAAAACGTGTATAAAATCGTTCATCCAACATAGATAGCAAGTATTCAGATAATATGCACACATAGCACGTAATTTATATGAAATACTTCATATCTATGTGTAAGCTGAAAAGGACCATTCACTTACCTGAAAGGTGGTGACTTAGCACTCGGACAACACTTCGTTACTGCTAAAACAATTTCCCTCGGGCAAAACCTAGTATCAATACCACTAGGGTTTAGTCTAACGATAACCGCGACAATTTAATAGTCTGACTATTATTATTATTATTATTATTATTATTATTATTATTATTATTATTATTATTATTATTATATAAGCGTTAAATAACACTCAATATAACTCATAATAATAGCCCAAATAATTGTTTTAAGGACCTAATAACATTACTATAATTATTTGGAAGCTATATTAAAAATTGCGTAAGCGTAGCTCACTTACAGCGGATTTTAAAGAAAATCGGGCTTTGCTCGAAGCAGCGTTTCCGAAACCGAAAGACCCTTTTTCTCGGGACTCTGGGAGCCTCGGGGCTTCCTTAGGGTGCTAGGGGATCACCTAGGCTTAGGGGATGGTTAAAACCCTTAGAGAGAGAAAGAAATTTAGAGAGAGAAAGAAATTGGTGTGAAAAATGAAGGCTGCCTCGGCCCCCTTATATAGCCACAAGGCCTCGGGGTACGCAGGGCGTACTTCGGACCTACGCTGGGCGTAAGGGTTCGGTCGTACAACACATGTCGCTTCGCTGGTGGTGTATCGTGGCATGCTCTGGATCCACGCAACTGAAGACCGTTGGGCGTACCCTCTTCCGACGCGGGGTGTTTTCAGACGTGGGGCGTTCGTCGACTACGCTGGGCGTATGCGAGGGGTTGCATGTCACACATCCGAGGCGGGTACCGAGGTCAGCGATGGTGGGTCCATATTGCGCCACGTCATCAACTCGCATCAATCTTCGCAAATTCGAGCATTGACTTTAAAAATTCATATCTTCCTCATATGAGCTCCGTTTTTGACGTTCTTTATATCCATGCGAAGGAGGGAACGTACTCTACAACTTTTGTTTAGACTTGGTCAGCTAATTTTGAATTTATTTTAAATTTTATATTATTAACAGGCAGGGACAGGATTGGTCCGTTAAATCCTCATAATTTCTTCATCCGACGTCCGTTTTCGCCCATCTTTTTCTCGTTACGCTACTCTTAACGAGATCTTCTATTCTCGTTTAGGTCATATCGGCTAAAAATCAGTCAATCTAATATTCGAATTTCGGGCTGTACACCGCTAATCCGAAATTTCGAAAAATCATAACTTCTTCATATGAAGTCAGATTTGGGCGTTTTTTTTATCGATGTTCTCGGTTTAACGTATTCTACAAATTTTGATTAGATCGCTAAGGCTAAATCTCACTCTATCGTAAATTCACTGTTTACGTTTCCCGGTGCCGTGACGGGTCCATCGTGAAACATCGACATGTCATAACTTCTTCTTTATAACTTGGATTTCGGCGTTCTTTATATGTACGGAAACCTTGTGACATATCCTACAACTTGGTTGAGATTATTTATTCTTAATAATCTTTTGTTGAAAAGTCGCTTTCGACCCCTATTATCTCTAAATTGACTAGCCCGGATCTATGGGCGTTACAATTATCTCCCCCTTAGGATGACTACGTCCCGGAATCATCAACGAAACAGGGCTCGTATAATGGCTCCATACGTCATCTCTTCATCCTAGGTAATAATTATAATTTTTATATTCCTTCAAGTCTATCTCTTAGACTTATTGACTGTAAGCAATACTCGATCGTGCACCTACTTTCTATCTCAGGTTAGACTCCAAATTATAACCTACCATCATGTGATGCACGTTTAGACTCAGGTCTCTTAGAGTCAAATTCCGGAATGGATTATGCCTTCCTTCATGGTCAAATGTGATATAATCACATTTTATCATGTAGCATTTCGAGCTACCAACTTCTTTAACAATCAAGCGTGATACTTCTATTGATCGCTTTGATTTCAATCGTTTGGTTTAAGTCGGACACTACATCAAACTTGGTTCTCTAAACCACGTAACCTACTCCTCGTAGTCGGACTCAATGTGATATGACTACTAGGGTCGGGATAATATCAATTTTCTTAGTTATTACCGAAACAATGGTAACGACATACTTGAATAAAACGAAATCAATTACTAGTTTCTTGGTAACCTTGTGACTTTCCCTGATCTACGTGTGAGTCCTATGCTTCCGGTAGTATAGGCCTCTACTACCATCCACACCTAGTCATACTCGTCCCAAGTATTGTCCTGCAGTTTTCCAACTCACCATATAAGAAAATCACATAACAGTTTAACACATCAGATAACAAAACGAAGGCTTTTATTATTCCTTGAAACTATTACATAGGTGTTCAAGTTCACCCTAGACTATGCCTCTAATAGGCTACATCATATGATTCTATGGCTACTTCATAACTCGACCTTCGGATGTCAAGCCTTTACTCCTGAATCCTCGCATTGTCATCTGCTTCGTCAAGGATCATTTGAAATGCTCTCGTCTTTGGCTTTGGCGGCACATTTGGCTTTGTAGCCCCCTCTCTCTTTGGACAGTCTTGCTTTAAGTTCCCTTCCTCGTTACATCTGTAACACACCCTTTTGTTGAATGTACACTCGTTGGCATAATGCCCATGCTTCCCACACTTGAAACAAGTCACCTCCTCACCGCGTTTTCCAGAGTGTTTCTTTTTGCACTTCTCGCACCATCTTTCTTCACTTCCTCCTCCTCTAATCTTCCTTGTATTGGATTTGCTTCTCTCATTGGGCTTCGCAGACCCCTTAAACTTCCTCTTTTCGCTAACCCCGGTCTTGTTGGCGACTCTTCCCTTGAACATCTCCTCAACCAACTTGGCAGCCCAGATAGTTGCCTCCAAGGTAGGTGCCTGAGACACTGGCACCGCGTACTCCCATGGAAGCCCTTTTGTGTACTTGTCGATTTTCGTTAGCTCATCCGGAACAAGACGTAAGGCGAACTCCATCTTCTCTGTGAAGTTGTTGGTGTATTCATCAATAGACATGCTTCCTTTCTTCAAGGTAAGGAATTAGCTTTCTAGCTCGAGCAAATTTTAGGCTGAGCAGTACCTACGTTTGAACTGCACCAAAAACTCTGCCCACGTGAGTTGCAGGGGCTCATTGGGGCTTAGAGTCTTCCCCAGAGTGTTCCACCAACGAACCGCGCCTCGTCTGAACTGGCGTACCGCAAATGTGGTTTTTAGTTTGCCTCTGCAACCACACGTCATGAAAGCTAACTCAATCTTCGAGATCCAATCTATGACCCCGATCGGATCTTCCTTTCCTGTGAAATTCGATGGCTTGCAAGTCAGAAAATCCTTGTACTTGCATCCATTCCTCTCAACTCCGTCATCTTGGTTGTTTTGTTAAACTATTGGTGGGCTGACTTGACCAACGGTTCCACTATAGTTCCCCTCCTCAGTCTGCCCTTCGTTCAACTCGGGCTGTTCGACCTGTATGGTCGCTTCCTCTCGATTTTGTTGGAGCAAACGTGTGGTTTCCTCCATTTGACGATCCAACATCGCCTGGATCATCGCTTGCACTCCGGCCATCGTTATTGGCTCAACAGTGGCCACCACAACCGGTATTTGCTCAATCACTAGGGGCTGATCTCGGTTCCCATTTGCATTCACATTTCCACTACGAGTCCTTGCCATCATGATCTATACACCGAATAAGGTGAATCTAGATCTTTATTTAGGATTGACGTTTAAATCATTCTTATCGCCCCGAAACATTTATATGCTAGTTCTAATATCATAGTTAAACGCTTATAATCCTAAACACATAAGGTTTCTAGATCCAGTCGGCAATAGACCATAGATCCGAACAAATAACAACATATCAGGCACAAGCATTTAACACATAAAAGCGTTTTAGGCACAATCCCTAAACTAAGCTAGTGCTCACACCTCACAAATCCATATTCCTAGTTTGCTTAAACTAATGCTCTGATACCAACTGTGACATCCCCATTTTTACGGCCAGAAAAGACCGATTATTCTTTATGCTTTATAAAAATCAGAATATCTCTTTTAATAAAAATGTTGCGGAATTTGTTCCTAGAAAACACGATAAATACGTTATCAAAACATTTTTGAAGAAACATATTTTATTCATTTTAAAACATTTGGGATGTCATCGTCAATACATAAACATAAGCATAAACAGAACTTACATTCATTATCACTAGTGATTTATATCTCTTTTAAGTCTCTCAGTCTAATGTGATTTCATCTTAACACCTGTGATATAAATAAACTTAGTGGGTAAGGTTGGGAAATCTGGTGAGTACATAGGGTTTTCAACCCACAATAATATAATTATTATGTTTAAACAATTAAACAATCAACCCAATTACCCATCCCCATTATCTTCTTTATTCTTAAGGGTCTACCTTAAGAATCAGTTATTCCTCGTTCATTTATTCCTAAGGAGTATCCTAAGGAATAGGTACAAATTCTATCATTTCAAATGATGCATCTGTCAAGCACAACTGCTAGTTCTGTCACTAGGGTGTAGCTGCCAAAATTGTGACATTCTCTATGGGGCGCATCTGCTGAAATAGTCCTTTAGGCGCATCTGCCGGGGTTATGAGGTTCTCTATTAGGTGCTTCTGCCGGTAGAGTCCTTTAGGTGCATCTGTCGGGTTTTATTGTCAGTATCGTTTTCGAGAGTCCACTCGCAATACATATCAATGGGTTTTTAGATTACACCGGTGAACACATCGATCACAACACCTACAGGTTGCTGCTAGTGTTGCACTGGACTGTCTAGAATAGTCCGTGGTTGTCATCCATACTCTGCTGAATGATGGGGCGATGATTTGGGAAAAACGCTTCTCACATCGTCCACCTCTCACCCTCACCTCACGGTTTATTCACCTCTCAACTTATCATCCAACTCATATTTCATCTATTACATCTACGCATGTCTTACCCCCAACATTTTCGTAGATATAAAATACATATACAGTTTAAATCATTTAAAACGTGTATAAAATCGTTCATCCAGCATAGATAGCAAGTATTCAGATAATATGCACACATAGCACGTAATTTATATAAAATACTTCATATCTATGTGTAAGTTGAAAGGGACCATGCACTCACCTGAAAGGTGGTGACTCAGTACTCGAACAACACTTTGTTACTGTTAAAACAATTTCTCTCGGGCAAAACCTAGTATCAATACCACTAGGGTTTAGTCTAACGATAACCACGACAATTTAATAGTCTGACTATTATTATTATTATATAAGCGTTAAATAACACTCAATATAACTCATAATAATAGCCCAAATAATTATTTTAAGGACCTAATAACATTACTATAATTTAATAGTCTGACTATTATTAATATTATATAAGCGTAGCTCACTTACAGCGGATTTTTAAGAAAACCGGGCTTTGCTCAGAGTAGCATTTCCGAAACCGAAAGACCCTTTTTCTCGGGACTCCGTGAGCCTCGGGGCTTCATTAGGGTGCTAGGGGATCACCTTGGCTTAGGGAAGGGTTAAAACCCATAGAGAGAGAAAGAAATTGGTGTAAAAAATGAAGGCTGCCTGGACCCCCTTATATAGCCGTGAGGCGTCGGGGTACGCTGGGCGTACTTCGGACCTACACTGGGCGTAAGGGTTCGGTCGTACAACACGTGTCGCTTCGCTGGTGGTGTATCGTGGCATGCTCCGGATCCGCGCAACCGAAGACCGCTGGGCGTACCCTCTTCCGACGCGGGGCGTTCCTCGGCTACGCTGGGTGTATGCGAGGGGTTGCATGTCACACATCCGAGGTGGGTACCGAGGTTGGCGATGGAGGGTCTAGATTGCGCCACATCATCAACTCACATCAATCTTCGCAAATTCGAGCATTAACTTTAAAAATTCATATCTTCCTCATACGAGCTCCGTTTTCGACGTTCTTTATATCCACGCGAAGGCGGGAACGTACTCTACAACTTTCGTTTAGACTCCGTCAGCTAATTTTGAATTTATTTTAAATTTTATATTATTAACTGGCCGGGACAAGATTGGTCCGTTAAATCCTCATAACTTCTGCATCTGACGTCTGTTTTCACCCATCTTTTTCTCGTTACGCTACTCTTAACGAAATCTTCGATTGTTGTTTACGTCGTGTCGGCTAAAAATCACTCGATCTAATATTCGAATTTCGGGGCTGTACACCGCTAATCCGAAACTTCGAAAAATCATAACTTCTTCATACGAAGTCAGATTTGGCCGTTCTTTTTATGGATGTTCTCGGTTTAACATATTCTACGACTTTTGTTTAGATTGCTAAGGCTAAATCTCACTCTATCGTAAATTCACTGTTTACACTTCCCGGTGCCGTGCCGGTTCCGTCGCGAAACTTCGACGGGTCATAACTTCTTCGTTATAACTCGGATTCCGGCGTTCTTTATATGTACGGAAACCTTGTGACATATACTACAACTTGGTTGAGACTATTGATTCTTAATAATCTTTTGTCGAAAAGTCATTTTCGACCTCTATTATCTCTAAATTGACTAGCCCGGATCTACATGCGTTACAATAGAGAACCTGGATTTGTGTGCCTCCTCCATCTATACCTGACGCACACCTCCATGATATGGGACCCACACCCTACGGTGAAGAGTCAACAATCGTCGACTATAATAGTCGAAAGAGGAAATCTGACCCACAACACGCTCGCTCTTCCGATGCTCCTCCTTCATGGCTCTTGCTAGGCCTCCCGAATTTGCTCCAACAACGGAGTCACAACTGTCATCCTCATGAAAATATCCATGATCAGTGCTGCCTTGCGGCTAAGTGCGTCGGCCACGACACTAGCCTTCCCCAGATGGTATAGGATCTCACAATCATAATCTTTACCACATCAAGCCACCGACGCTACCTTATATTCAGATTTGGCTAATCAATGAGACACCGAAGGCTCTTGTTGTCCATGTAAATAGTACAACGAACACCATAGATGTAATGGCACCTTATCTAGATGGCGAATACAATGGCCCCCAGCTCTAAAACATGCATCGGATAGTTCACCTCGTGAGGCTTCAGCTGCCTCAAAGTGTAACCGATAACATGCCCTCTCTGCATCTATACCGCGCCCAAACCTGAGATGGACGCATCGCAATATACTACAAAACCCTCCATGCCCTCCGGCAGGGCTAAGATTGGTGCCTCGCACAATCTCTCTCTCAACGTCTCGAACGCGGCCTGCTGCTTAGGCCCCCCAACGAAAGACCACGACTTTCCTCGTCAGCCGGGTCGAGGGCATGGTTATCTTGGAAAATTCCTAAATGAATCTCCGATAGTAGCTTTCCGGGCCCAAAAAGCTCTGTATCTTAGATGGAGACCTCGGAACCTCCCATCTCATCACGGACTCCACCTTGGCCGGGTCAACCAAAATCCCGTTCTGCTTGACAAGGTGCCCAAGAAATTGCACCTCGCGCAACCAGAACTCGCTCTTGGAGAACTTGGCATACAAGCTCTCCCTCCTCAATGTATCCAGAACCTCCCGCAAGTGCTCCTCATGCTACTCTTGCGTCTTGGAATAAACCAAGATGTCGTTAATGAAAACTATCACTGAACGATCCAACATCGACTTACACACGCAGTTCATGAGATCCATGAACGCGGCAGGAGCGTTGGTGAGCCCGAAAGGCATCACCACAAACTCATAGTGACCATAATACATTTGAAAGGCTGTCTTCTGCACATCCTCCTCTCTGACCCTCACCTGATGATAACTTGAACGCAAATCAATATTGGAGAACCAAGATGCTCCCTATATCTAGTCAAAGAGGTCATCAATCATCGGATGCGACCCATCCTTCATCTTTACAAATAAAATCGGGGCTCCCCAGGGTGAACTGCTCGGTCTAATGAATCCATTGTCTAACAGCCACTGCTGCTGTGTAGACAACTCCTACATCTCAGGAGAAGCCAACTGATATGTTGCCTTTGCTATCGGAGCCACACCTGGGACTAGGTCGATCCTGAACTCTACCTGCCACTCTGGATGTATCCCAGGCAACTCCTCGGGGAAAACATATGCGAACTCTCGTACTACCGAAACATCTCCCGCCGTCGCCTTACCCGCCTCCCGGGTACCCACAACATAGGCAACATATCCTGCGAAATGTTGTTGAAGGTAGCACCTAGCCCTCGCGCGCAGTTGATGAGCGTCCCATTAGGGCTTAGCCAATCCATACCTATAATAACGTTGTTCCCTCGCAACGGTATGGGAACCAAGTCTACCAGGTAACGATCCTCGAACAATCTCAAAACACAATCCGTAAAAACCTTTGATGACGGCACTGACCGGTCATCCGTAATCTCGACATCTAGAGGGCAATCCAACACGCCCGAGGACTCAGGAAACTTCTTGCTAAGCACAAGAGAGACAAACGATCGGGTAGCACCTGAATCAAAGAACACCTGAACTGGGATACCATTCACATGGAATGATCCTAAACAGAAAATACATATCACATATCAAAATCACAGTGACATAACATAAAAGATTAGAGAGAAGAAATCATACCCGTCACCACATCAGGTGCGACGCACCCCTCCTCGACTGTCAACTGAAACGCTAGACTCCGCACCACTGGAGCCTCTACCTTGACCTTCTGGTCATCCACAACTCGTGTTTTCGCTGGAGTCGGCGCCACCACTGGCGCTGCTGCTGATACTGCTGACAATCTAGGGCAATTTGCCTTCTTATGGCCCCTCTGATTGCAATGGAAGCAAATCAGGTCAGATGTCTAAACTGTGGGGGCGGGGCGGTACAATCCTTGCCAAAGTGCTCCGTCTTGCCACACTTGTAGCAGCCTGGGGATCCTGCTCTACATGTTCCCTCATGCGGCATGCCACATTTCCTGCAGCGTCTATGGCTTAGCTGGCCCTTCGACCTAACATCGGATCCCTTAGGTTTCTTCCCCGAAACCCTTGTAACATGCTCAGTTTCCGCCTTCCTCTTCCTGAGGTGCTCCAAATCAATCTCCCTCTCCCGCGCCCTGGCAATCATGGACTCCAAGTTCAGGCAGGTTGAATAGCTGACATGCTCCCGAATGTCAGGCATCAACATGTAATGGTGGTGGGTCTTCTGCATCTCCTCATCCCCAACATACTGAGGTACCAACAAGGCTCTTTCCCTGAACTTGGCGGAGATCTCTGCCACTGACTCTGTAGTCTGTCTCATATCTAGAAACTCTTTGTACAGCTACTGATGCTCCATAACTAGCACAAACTCCGCCCTGAACTTGATCACAAAATCTGACCAAGTCCAAGCCTCCACGGCTGGGGCTCCCAGTGAGTCACCAACTGACTCCCACCAATCTCTAGCTCTGTCCCTCAAACAACCCGCAACAAATCAGACCTTCGACCCCTCTGGGCAGAAGCTCATCAATTGTGCAGACTCGATGTCTGAAATCCATCTCCTGGCTGCAATGCGGTCCGTCGCCCCATGAAAGTCTGGCGCACTACTCGCTCAAAAGTCCTTAAAGGACAGTGTCTGCGTACCCGATTCGCTGGACGCCAAGTCACTCTTGAATGCTCGGAGGCGATCCTACATCAGCTCAACAATCCCTTCCTTGATCAACCCGAAAATAACCAGGGTCGCCTCAAGGATACCTCTCGTGATCTTAGACGTGATGAGCTCGTGTAACCCGTCATCGACCTACTCGGACCCTACACCTGAGCCTGATCCTAATCCTGAAACTCCTGATCCATGTCGTGTGACCACCATATTCAAAATAAACACGTAAATGTCAGGATGATACATACCACCGAGAGGTCTCACACACTCTCTCGGTTTCCTGGTTCTATCTTGACCCTCCTTGACTCGAGTACGAATCCTCTGCTTTCAGTAGTACGGGCCCATACTACCTTCCACATCTATCCGTACTTTCCTCAAGGATTGCCTCAACTTCACCAAGTCCCCTGACCAATATCCCTTTCCAACTGATCTCATCCTCGGCTTTCCTAGGGCACCCTTTAACTTACTCTCCGCCATCAGTTGCATTAGGGGTCCCTACCACCTTTCCCTAAGTAGCTTGCGAATACTATTACATATTCGATTACTATTTAGTTAAAGTTAACCAGAACCCCTATAGCACAAAGCAAGCAACATTCGTGCATAGAGTAACCGAATCAAGAATAACCTAATCAGGCTATCTCACTGCTAACTACAGCTCTAACATACAGATCGATGCGCTCCTATAGCATGCATACAAGGCATCCTTCCTAGATCCTTATCCTTATTCTATCATGCAGTTCTCATAAACACATAATAGGCATACAAGGCATCCTCCTAGATCCTTAGATCTAATCTAGCATGTAGTTCTCATAGTCATATCATATAACATAACAAGTATGGGTATCTAGGGGAAAACTTACTTGAGCTCGGCCGGCCGGACACATCACACACCTCGTTCTTTCCTAGAACTCTTTAATTTAGATTTTTGAAAAACATTTCCTTGTAAAAACTCTTTCAAGCCCACAGTTTCAGTTCAGACACCCCCGAGGGTGTGTCCGAATCCCTCAAACCAAGGCTCTGATTCCAACTTGTAACATCCCAATTTACAAGGCCAAAAAATTCATTTTTAAACAAATACTTCACAACATAGTTTACCAAAACATTACCAAAGTCATGTCATTTTATAAAAACTATGACAACGTGTTCGAAAACTATCTCAACATATGTAATATAAGTTAGATTACAATCCCAGAAACTCAATGCGATAAACATGTGTGCGTGTGTGACGCACTACTACACCGCGTACTCCTTCCCCTTAGACAAAGAGGTACCTGAAAGCAAAACTGAAACTGTAAGCAGAAAGCTTAGTGAGTTCCCCCATCATACCACATACCATATAATCACATAACATACATACTGCCAGGCAATTCTAGGGTGCCCGACCTACCCATGTCCAGCTATTCTGGAGTGCTGACCTACCCATGTCAAGCCATTTTACGGTACTAACCTACCCATGTCATTCCGTTCTGGGGTGCCGACTACCCTCCGGTCTATCTCAACCGGCATCGGGGACTATTTCACCCCTAACTATATCATACAATAACAAAATATAATCATACGGTCAGGCATATCTGGCGTACTGACCAACCCTTCGGTCCTAACGACCAAGTCAGGGAAAACCTATTCCCTGCTACTACCACAAACTCACATAGCATATCACATAAGCATATATCATAAGCATACCAAGATAATTATCACAAAGACAATTATTTACCAATTACTCTTATTGGTGGGCTGGCATTGTGGACTTCGAACCACCTCTACTGGAAGGTAACTCACCTCAATGTCGTGTAGCGTCTACATTGTCCTCGATGTGAAAGTCGTCTCTCCTCGACTCCTCAATCCCTACACGACAACCCTTTTAAGCTATCAATTTGTACCCACAACCCCTTCAAGGGTCGACTTGCATCCAAGTCAAAGTCAAAGTAATAGTCGAACCCTGGTCAAGTCAACTCTTTGGTTGACTAGACTAGCCGAGTTAGTCTGCCAACTCGCCGAGATCCTTCGTCTACATAATACTACAAACCTGTCACCACTCTTTGTAATGCCCGTAGATTCGGGATAATGAATTTAGAGATAAAAGGGGTCGAAAACGACTTTTCGACAAAATATTATTTAGAATAAATAATCTTAACCAACTTGTAGAATATGTCTTAATGGTTCTGTAAATATAAAGAATGCCGAAATCCGAGTTATAACGAAGAAGTTATGACCCATCGAAGTTTCGCGACGAAACCGACACGGCACCGGGAAGCGTAAATAGTGAATTTATGGTAGAGCGATTTTTAGCGTTACCGATCTAAACAAAATTCGTAGAATACGTTAAACCGAGAGCGTCCAGAAAAAATGCCCAAATCTGACTTCGTATGAGGAAGTTATGATTTTTCGAAGTTTCAGCTTAGCGGTGTACACCCGAAGTTTGAATATTAGATCGAGCGGGTTTTAGCCGACACAACCTAAACGAGAATCGAATATCTCACTAATAGTAGCGTAACGATAAAAAGACACACGAAAATAGACGTCGGATGAAGAGGTTATGATTTTTTAACGGACCAATCCTTTCCCGGCCTATTAATAATATAACTTTTAAAATAAATTCAAAATTAGCCAATGGAGTCTAAATGATTGTTGTAGAGTATGTTCCCACCTACGTGTGGATATAAAGAATGTCGAAAACGGAGCTCGTATGAGGAAGATACGGATTTTTTAAGTTGGATGAGAAAGTTGTCAAATCTGATGTGAACCCGATGACGTCGCACGTTCTGAACCGTCCATCGCAGATTAGGGCATCGCTTCGGATTCGGACACCTCACCCTCGCCTACGCCCCGCATCCGAGGCCGGGTACGCCCAACGTACTTTGGTCCTTTTCCCTTCCGATGCAAGTGCGAGCCAGCTGGTGCGAAGCTGCCAACCTTGTCTGATCTGCGCCCGGCATAGCGAGACCGAACGCCCATCGTAGTCCGAAGTGCTGAGCGCCTATAAAAGGGCTGCGAGGGTCAGCCAATTCCTCACTCCAAAATCTCATCTTTCTCTCACTAGTTTCTCTCTCTAGCCTACCCTAACCCCATAAAAGCCTAGGTAAACCCCCTAGCACCCGAAGGAAGCCCTGAGGCTCCCGGAGTCCCGAGAAAAAGGGTCTTTCGATTAAGAAATGTTGCTCCAAGAGAAGCCCGGTTTTCTTTGAAACCCGCTGTAAGTGAGCTACGCCTATGCTATTTTTAATATAGCTTCTAAATAAATGTAGTAATGTTATTAGGTCCTTAGAATATTTAATTGGACTATTATTTTGGGTTATATAATTCTGTTATAATATCTTTTTAACCACTCACAGCACGGGGGTTCCTTTTTGGAGGGCTGCGTGGGTTGTTGGATTCAGAAGTGCTTATATGCAAAAATGATCCTGCCTGCCGGTGTTCCATGTCTGGCCTCATCTGTATACAGTGGGTGAAATGTTTTGTGTCGCGCTTATATAATAGTTATAATAGGAAGACTATTAATTAATCATGGTTAACGTCAGACTAAAACCTAGTGATATTGATACTAGGTTTTTGTCGAGGGAAAATTATTTTGAGATAACGAAGTGTTGTTCGAGTGCCTAGTCACCACCATTCAGGTGAGTGCATAGTTACTTTCATCTTACACATAGATATGAAGTATTTTATATAAATTATGTGCTATGTGTGTATACTGTTTGAATACTTGCTGTCTATGCTGGATGAAACGATTTTATACATGTTTTAAATGATTTAAACTATATATGTATTTTTTTTATCTACAAAAATGTTGGGTAAAAAATGGGTATATGAAATAGTTGATGTGTGATAAAATGATGAGAGTCCTCACTGTTTAAGATGAACTAGCCATCTAGCAAAGTATAGATGACGACCACAGACTATCCTAGACAGTCCAGTGGAACACTGACAGGCTCGTAATTTGTAGGTGTTTTTGAACTACGTATTCACTAAGTATTTTTGAACTAAGTTTTCACCGTATGTTTTGAACTAAGTGTTCACCAGATGTTTTGAACTACGTGTTCACCAGATGTTTTGAACTGCGTGTTCACCATATGTACCTTGAAAAACCCTGGCGACTACGAGACTTAGTGCCTAATCCCTGGCAACTATGAGACTTAGTGCTTAAACCCTGACGACTATGTTACTTAGTGTTTGTTGAGTAAACCTTGGAAACGATGGATTTCGTGCCGATTCCTTAGGATGATCCTTAGGAATGAATGAACGAGGAATAACTAATTCTTCGCTTAGATCCTTAAGAGTAAAGAAGATAATGGGGATGGGTAATTGGGTTAATTGTTTGAGGTTTAAACATAATAATTCTATTATTGTGGGTTGAAAACCCTATGTACTCAGTAGGTTTCCCAACCTAACCCACTCAGTTTATTTATATCACAGGTATTGATATGAAGTCACATTACACTGAGAGATTAAGGAGATAAAAATCACTGGTGATAATGAATGTAAGTTTTGTTTATGCTTATGTTTCTGTATTGACGATGACATCCCAAATGTTTTAAAATGAATAATAATACTTTTCTTCGTAAATTCTTTGATAACGTATTTATCATGCTTTACTAGGAACAAATTTCGCAACATTTTTATTAAAAGAGATACCCTGATTTTTATAAAGAATAAACAAAATCGGTCTTTTCTGGCCGTGAAAATGGGGATGTCAGAGTTGGTATCAGAGCATTAGTTTAAGCAAACTAGGAATATGGATTTATTTCTAGACTTAAAATGAGAATGCTAAGCAATGATTGTGAGGAGTGTGTCTAATAAAATATAGGTAATACACCTGAATAGACACAAGCACTAGCTTATTCAGGGAAAGTGCCTAACATGCTTTTATGTGCTAAATGATTTATGATGCAAAATGTATGACCAGATCAAAGGTCTGTTGCCGACCGGATCTGGAAACTTTATGTGTTCAGACTTCTAAACGTTTAATTACGGTATTAGAACTAGCATGTAACTTTTCAGAGTAATAGGGAGACTTACACTTCGATCGTAAAAAAAATATTTCCTATCTTAATTTTCATCGTTTCGCACTGAACGCCTGATTTGGTGAATAGATCGAAATGGTTAGAACCCGCAGTGGATCCAGGAATGTGAATGGAAACAGGAATTAACCACCAGTGATTGTGCAAATACCAGTTGTAGTAGCCGCTCCTGAGCCAATCACGATGGACGGAGTGCAAGCATTGATCCAGATGATGTTGGATCATCAAATGGAGGAAACAAGGCGTTTATTTCAACAAAATCGAGAGGAACTTACGATGCCTATTGAACAGCCTGAGTTGAATGATAGGCAGTCTGAGGAAGGGAACGATAGCAGGACCGTTGGTCAAGCTGATCTACCAGTGATTAGGAGGAACAATCAAGATGACGGAGTCGAGAGGAATGGATGCAAGTACAAAGATTTTTTAACTTGCAAGCCATCAACTTTCATTGGGATGGAAGATCCAAATGGAGTCATGGATTGGATCTCGGAGATGGAATTAGCCTTCATGACATGTGGTCGCAAAGGCAAGCTACAAACCACATATGCAGTGCGTCAGTTTAGGGGTGGAGCTGTTCGCTGGTGGAACACCTTGGGAAAGATCATGAGCCCCAATAAGCCGCTACAATTGACATGGGTAGAGTTTTTAGTGCAATTCAGGCGCAAGTACTGCTCAGCCCAAAACCTGCTCGAGCTAGAGAACCAATTCCTGACTCGGAATAAAGGAAGCATGTCCATCGATGAATAGACCAACAACTTCACAGAGAAAATGGGGTTTTCCTTTTGTCTTGTCCCAGATGAGCTGACAAAATTCAGAAAGTATGTAAAGGGACTTCGTTGGGAGTATGCAGTGCCAGTACGCCAGGCACCTACTTTAGAGGCAACAATCTGGGCTGCCAAGTCTATTGAGGATATGATCCAGGGAAGAGTCACTAGCAAGGTTGAAGTTGGAGAGAAGAGGAAGTTTGAAGGATCTTCTGTTGGGTTATGAGCATTCTAACACTCCTAAGTGTACATGCAACCCTAAATACCTTGGATCCATGTTTTCTCTATTATACATGCAAATAAGAACTTCCAAGGTATTATACTAATCTAGCATACAAAAACAATGAATGTAACAAGATAGAATACATACCTCTTTGATGTAGAAAGTCTTCATGAAGCTTGAGTGCCTAGTGCCCCAAGTGTGACACCTTAAATGGTTCACACAACACCAAGTACACTTGGAATAGCTTGAGAGAAATCTACACTTCATGAAATCGGCTAGCCCTTCTATTACTCACACTAAGTGGCCAATTTTGGTCAAGAAAAAGATATTTATATAGTGTTACAATTAGGGTAAACCCTAATTGTCATGACATTCCATTTCCTTGGATCCATGGGTTCAAATACACCATGGAGCATCCATGGACCATCCTATGGGTTTTAGCCCAACTTGATTATCCATGGAGCATTAGCCCACTATACAAGTATGGATGATTTACACAATCAACCCATATATTTAATTAGTCTTCTTTTGATCACTTAATTAATCCTAGATTAATTCTTGATCAATACTAATTAAATAATCTTATTATTCTTATTATTAATATACTAGAACTTATAATATATTAATAACCATAAGTGTCTTATTTCTCTCGTTATAGTCTATCCAAATGCATGATGCCATGCAACCCAAATGGACCATGCCGGGTCGGGTCAAGTATTACCAATTATAGTTATGGACTTAGACATTAATCCAACAGTCTCCCACTTGGATAAGTCTAAAACTAATATTGCGTATGACTTCAGGAACCAACTGGAAATCGTAGCTCTCAAAAGCTTCTGTCGAACTCTGACCTTGTCGATGAACTCTGACCTTTGTCAATGACTTGTCCATTAGATAAGGGATCATATATTCCTCCATTCTAGATATCACATGGACTGAGACATGGATTATAATCATTCTCTCTGTCCATTTGTTGTTTCCTGATTTCTGATTTCTGATTTATGACGACTGACTAATTTAACAAATCAAATCAGTCCTGGCTCGGCTGAGCATTTCCATTTGTCATCATCAAATCATCGAGGGGCCCACAGATATCGCTTTTATCCCGATGGTAAAAGGAATGGATAAACTTCGACTCATATGGCTTGTTCTACTACTTGTTGAATCATACACAAAGACATGTTTTATAGCACCGAGTTACCAAATGCGTTTTCGTGCAATCAATGTACAACCAACTCATAGTAACAACTCATATCTCTAGGTTTGAAGAATATAAGATATTATCGTCTCATGATCACTCGTGATAAAATCCATGAAGTGATTCCGATGAGCGTGGGTTGAATCCAATACTCAGAACTTATGAGCAATCATGAGTGTTGTAGCCCTTTATCCAACACCTTAGACCTTTACAAGCCAACCCATGACAGTCTTAATTCATATCTACTTCCAACATATGACTGATTGTGGATGGTTTGAATAACTTAGTCATTCCGGAAGAATAACCCAGTTTATTCGGGAAGTCAAAACATGCAAAGTGAAACACAATAATAATTGAATCCAATATGGTATCAAAACCTATGAACATAAATAAAACACCTTTTATTTATCACCATATGATTACACATTATTCATTGTATACTGTTTCAGCTATCAACTTTATTCTTGAATTTAAAACAATAGTTGTCCCATGCTCCAAGCATGTACACTATGTTTTCTAAACACTAGTCATGCCATACACCAAGTATGCATACTATGTTTGTCTATGATCTTTACTTTGTGAACTAGATCCATTGAACATAACTTCAATGATTCTCTTTTCAAACTCCCAAATCCTTACTGCAAATGCAAGAATTCCAAATTCATGCCATTTACTGAAATCTGTTAGATTCTAAACTTATATGCATTGATCCTCTTGTAATGATGATGCACAAAGTCACAAGGACTTGACAACAACCATTACAGACCATTCCAAAGGAGATCAGCTCCTTGGGAACATCCTTCTTGCATTAAGTTTCCTAATCTTAAATAGATTGAAAATTCTAACTTTGAAACATTTCCAGATTCCATTTTGACTTTCACTTCTGAACACGAGTTGCCTCCTTACAGATTATGTCAGTATGGTCCTTCAAGAATTATCACTATACTTCCAACTGTCCTTGAGCAACCAATCTTTGGTAAACCTTAGATTGTCCTCGACAATTGTTTAATCCTTATAGTCATATCCAGTTCTAAACCTTTTCCCTTCTTAATGCCCCAGGCATTTGGAAAATTTTAGAAAGGATGAATATAACACATGTAATCGATCCTATATCCGAAGCATATGGGACACGATTCATGATGTCTCACATAAAGACTAAACCAGTCTTTTGCTATAATATGTCCATTTCAATTTGCCAAGTTCTCATAGTTCAGATTATGAAAAGGGATGCCGTAATCATAATCGAATTTCAGAACGCAAATAATGGACCCATATACAGAATTTCCTTATGTTGAGCCATTCCAACATGAAATTCATATATATATATATATATATATATATATATATATATGTATCCTTGACTAAATGATTAAAACCAGAATTTCCTTATGTTGAGCCATTCCAACATGAAATTCATATATATATCCTTGACTAAATGATTAAAACCTCACGATCTAAGCTTTTAGATTTGAGATGAAGTATAATTCCTCTCCCTTAATTATAGCAGAACAACTTTTTCCCAATTGAAACCTTTTGTTTTCTATAATTAACATTGCTAACTTGCAACCTTTATCATAATTATCATGCTCCCACTAACATGATGATTATTAGCATAACACTTATGCTCCCACTAGCTTTGACATGTACCTAGAAATCAGCTGACTTTCTTACAAAAGTTCAGATTTCTGATACTAGATTGTTTTGATAAGACTTTATCAAAATCATACACATTCCCTTAGATAGCACACTTGTGTGTCTAAACAATTATGAAGAGGGATGCCGTAATCATAATGGTTAGACCTTTTTCCCACTTCTCACAAGTCCAGGTTAGTGTGCCGGTAAACCACACACGCTCCACTAACGACTTTGAGAATGCAAATATCACAATTGCTATCTAGCTAAAATCTACTTAGTGAAAGTGTTTCCTCACCATCATTTTCATGAATCGGAGAGAAACCTTATGACACTTAGATTTACTGGTGTATGTGTTCTTATCCATGTGAATTGTCAAAACCATAGTCACAAGACAGGGATAATGAGAAATCCAAACTCATATGGACTGAACTCAATGTTAATTTCTTGCCACCTAGCAGCTCAAGGGCCTGCCATTGCTTCCAAGTTGTTGTGCAACTAATTGAGAACTCTAAGAACTCATATGCAAAACCAACTTTAATTGGAATGGGCACAGAATATGGCAACACGATAGGTTATAAACCTCTAGTCGTGTGCTAGTGAAGAACTTCAGGTTTTATTCTTGATTAGTTCTTGAGACTTTCAAGACCTTTAAGACTCCCACTGTCCTCTTGACATATAAGACTTTCTTGTCAGATATTCAAGAGATAGTGTGGATTCTAATCAAGACAAAGACTTCACAAAATTGGCCTAAGTTGGTCTTTGTTTTATCCAAAACATCACAACTTACGAATTTCAAATGTACAAGAGTAGAAAACTTTTACTCTTACATTTGACAAGTGTTTTAAACCTTCTTTAAGACATGTCCCTCAAGTTACAATCTTGGAGTATGACTCTAAGACTTGTATTGGAACGAAGTATGACTCATCTTCTTGATTTAACCATTTCAACAATTCAAGATCCCTCTTCCTAGTCATAAGAAGACTCTTAGAGGATGAATTGTGATAAGGTCTCTAAATCATTAAGATGATCACAAAACTAATACTAAAGTACTCTCTCCCATCTTTTCAGATTTGAGAAACTTTTATCCTTCTGCCTAATTTGATTCTTCTTATTCGCTCTGCCTTACATTTGAACCTTTTCCAATGTCTCAGAATTACACTTAGGCTTGTAAGTATAACCATATTTACTGAACTTAAGTAAATCATGACGAATAGTCTTATCAATCTTTTGTGGTGGACTTAATCAGTGCACAAGAATGTGTACTCGATCCCTTAGTCCTTCACTTGACTCACACATCCATGTGAACAAGTAATTAGTCTTAATTTTCCAATACTTGAAAGTTCTCATTCATCATGCTATACAACTTGCATGATTCCATGTTCCGGTCCAATTGAAACTTGGGTGATGGGAATCTTTTCTTATTTGGTAAATTTAGACATTACCACAAATGAAAGAATCAATTTCATATTTCCACTCTTGCTATTAATGGAATCATATAAGCAACAATTTTTCCTCAAATGCCATTGTAAGGATATTTTAAAATAAATAAAATCAAAACTTTCTTTTATTTTAAAAGTTTGCGGAAAAACTTATCCTTACAATCCATATGAAAACTTGTTGTTATCTATTCTTATGCAATATCTCATAACTCCTAAGAAGTAGCTCAAGAATCCGATCTTCAAACTACGCAATAGGAATCCATCTATGCGATCAGATTCAGCATATTCTTTCTTTAAGTTTCTTCACTTTTCTTTGATTCTTAAAACATCACCATGTGACCCAGTCACATCGTGTATCAAGAATCTCAGAATAGAAACTTACCAGAGTTAGATAGTGGACTTTACCTGAAGTAGAGTCAAACTTATTGACTTTAACAACCTTAGGTAAATTTGGCAGCTTCGCAACCAATGCCCCTTCCTTTGGCAATATAAACATATGGACCCTTTGATAATGGTACACGGGACTATCACAGACTTAGCTTTTCTCTTTACCATTTGGTCAACCGAGTTGACTATGACCGATCCCTTTCCATTAGGAAGAGAATGCTTTCTTGGATTTCCTGTGTCACTATTGTCAATGTCCATCAAGTTTTAAGGAAGTTTATCTTAACAAATAGATAAGATCATTAAGGGTCTTGTCATAATCTGTTTCATAGGTGTCCCAAAGGAACTCACTATGTGACTTAGAAAGTGATTGAACCACCAACTTTCTCAAGACTTTGACACCCAACTCTCCCGGCTTGTCAATATGTGACTACATCTCCAAGATGTGACCACACCTAGACCTTGCCTTGCCAATAGGGCTTGAGTGACCTTGAACTTGTGGGTTAGGGAGAATAATTGGAGGAGGTGAATGAAGTATGATTTCCATGGGACATCATCTTCATTTAGGAAAGCTAGTTTCAAGAGATTTGGGAAGATCATAAATGTCTAAACCAGACATCTTTTGGGAGATATTCAAGATAGTTGATCTTAAGTCCTTAATATGACACCCAATATGAAATATTAAGGCTAGGACCCAACAAACTATTTTATAACATAGAAGAGGTATGCTGTAATCCAAGCTATAAAATATTTGAAGGTAGGTGAATGACAATTCACCAATTTCCACCAAGATAAACGAAATATATTATTAGGTTTTAATTGGTTTTGAAACTCCTAGATCTTTGAGATTCATTGAACTGTTCAATGGCATGTTTCAATCTCGAGTGTGCCCTTCAGGTTTTGTGACTGGGATGCCGAGGATCACAAAACAAGGTGTGAAGTAACCATGCAAATTACTTGGTACCCTTAAGTGTTTACCCCTCAATCGATGTGCCGGTTAACCACACACGCTCCATCGATACTAAGATAAACATTAAGTTACCCTTTACCTACCTTGTTAAATACGAGTTAGTGTGCCGGTTAACCACACACGCTCCACTAACCGACTTAAACAAAGTGCAAAGTGTAATTTCATGGATTAGCACCTTATTCACATTTTCCTAAGTAACTAACATTGGGTATTATTAAGAGTTTAGTTACTTGGTATTTATCATTAATACTTTTAATGAAGGGAGAATTCTAGTCCTGTCAAACCCGTTCGGCTAACGACCCTCCACCAGTCAAGCAAGCGGTGGGTGAGAGTGGACACCCATTAAGTTGCCATTTTATAGGCAACAACCTTATACCCACCTTATAGAACGACTTCGTGAATGAGGCGTACTAGCGGTAAGACTGACTTTACTCTTATACATATATATATTATTAACTTATAATATTATAAAGTATAAGGGTTGAATCTTAACTTTTAAAATTCTAAGGGCTAACTTGGAATTAAAGTATTCATAAGAGAAAACTTTACAAATTCCAAAACTTGAGGGCAAGTTTTGAAACTATCCAAAACTAATTAATTCCATAACTTATGTGTTGAAAGTAGTTTTAATCCAAAAACTCTTCAAGTTCCATAACTTGAGGACAAGTTATGGAAGACTTTAAACTAATAAAAGAATTAACTTTTCTTTATTTTATAACTAATGGAATTAATTAAGGTTACATATTTTATTACTTAATGAAGTGACTCTTGAACCTCCATGACTTAAGGACAAGACTCTTCATCTTTGTAACCATTGCCAACTTTTATGAGTTTTATGAAACTTAAATGTGACTTTTCATATAACTTGAGGACAAGTTACAAAAAAAAACATTTTAGAATCACCTCTTAGATTAATTTGGATTGAAAACAACTATTTCACTCAACTTTCTATTAATTTAAGTAACTCATAAAAACAAGATAATTCAAATCAAACTTTTTCATTTAATTAGTCTAAACCTTAAACTAATACAAAACATGAATATACTGACAATTATCTTTGAAATTGGATTAGCATGAACATTACCACATCAAAAACAAGTTTATAAGTTCAAAAACATCTTAGGGTAATGTTCCTAGTCCAATTCCAGCCAAAAAAGTCGAATTTATGCTGTCTGGGGGTCCAACTCGTCGAGTGCATGAACCAACACGGTGATTTGGATCGATTTGATCACTTTTTAGGCATGGACTCACCGAGTCTGATGATCAGACAGCAACAACTTCGATTTTTTAAGCAGTTTTCCAAGTATAACAACAAAACAAGCCTAGGCTCTGATACCACTGTTGGGTTATGAGCATTCTAACACTCCTAAGTGTACATGCAACCTTAAATACCTTGGATCTATGTTTTCTCTATTATACATGCAAATAAGAACTTCCAAGGTATTATCCTAATCTAGCATACAAAAACAATGAATGTAACAAGATAGAATACATACCTCTTTGATGTAGAAAGTCTTCATGAAGCTTGAGTGCCTAGTGCCCCAAGTGTGACACCTCAAATGGTTCACACAACACCAAGTACACATGGAATAACTTGAGAGAAATCTACACTTCATGAAATCGGCTAGCCCTTCTATTACTCACACTAAGTGGCCGATTTTGGTCAAGAATAAGATCTTTATATAGTGTTACAATTAGGGTAAACCCTAATTGTCATGACATTCCATTTCCTTGGATCCATGGGTTCAAATACACCATGGAGCATCCATGGACCATCCTATGGGTTTTAGCCCAACTTGATTATCCATGGAGCATAAACCCACTATACAAGTATGGATGATTTACACAATCAACCCATATATTTAATTAGTTTTCTTTTGATCACTTAATTATTCCTAGATTAATTCTTGATCAATACTAATTAAATAATCTTATTATTCTTATTATTAATATACTAGAACTTATAATATATTAATAACCATAAGTGTCTTATTTCTCTCATTATAGTCTATCCAAATGCATGATGCCATGCAACCCAAATGGACCATGTCGGGTCGGGTCAAGTATTACCAATTATAGTTATGGACTTAGACATTAATCCAACATCTTCAAGGTCCAACTAGGAGAGCAAATCTCTGATGTCTGGAGGAGAAAGAGGAAGTGGGGCAAGATGGTGCGAGAAGTGGAAGAAGAAGCACTTCGGGAGATGCGATAGAGAAGTGACGTGCTATAAGTGTGGTAGGACCGATCACTATTCTAGAGATTGTACATTCGACAACAAGAAGTCCTACGAATGTGGAAATGATGGGCATATTTCGAAGAATTGTCCAAAGAAAAATGAAGTAGCAAGACCAAATGCAATGCCAAAGCCAAAGATATTCCACATGATCCTCGGTGAAGCAGATAACAACACGAGGAACCAAGGATAAGGACTTCATATCCAAAGATCAAGATATGAAGTAGCCATGTGGATAGTATTAGGAAGTGTAGAATATTAGAGGCATAGTATAGGGTAAACTTGAACACCTATGTAATAGTTTCAAGAAATAATATAAACCCTCATTTTGTTATCTGATGTTTCAAGTTGTTATGTGATTTTCTTGTACGGTTAATTGGAAAACTGCAAGACAATACTTGGGACGATTATCAGTAGGTGTGAATGGTAGTAGAGGCCTATACTACCGGAAGCAGAGGACTCACACTTGGATCAGGGAAAGTCACAAGGTTACCAAGAAGCTAGTAATTGATATCATTTTATTCAAATATGTCGTTACCATCGTTTTGGTAATGACTAAGAAGATGATTGTTATTCCGACCCTAGTGGTCATATCGAATTGAGTCTGACTACGATGAGTATGTTACATGGTTTAGAGAACCAAGTTTGATGTAGCATCTGACTTAACCCGGAAGATTGAAATAAAATATAATCAAAGCGATCAGTAGAGGTATCATGATAGTTGCTTGTAGCTAGAAATGCTACCTTTTAATATGTGATTAGAACATGAAGGAAGGTATAGTCTCTTCCGGAATTTGACTCTAAAAGACCTGAGTCCAAGTAATGCATCATACGATGAGAGGTCATCAGAACATGACCCATCGGTCTATTATGATAACCGAAGGAAGAAACTTATCTCAGGTTTGTTAAAGAAGGATTCTGCAATAAAGATCGAGATCATGACATGCGGATAATGTTTGGAAGTCTAACATGAGATAGAGAGCGCGTCTAAGATCTGGCACCGCCTGTATTCAGGAAGTCTTAGAGTTAGATACTCGTTCAAAGAAACATCAAAGTTACAGTTATTACTTAGGATGAAGAGATAACGTATGGAGTCATCATGTGAGACCTATTTCGTTGAGGATTTCGAGACGTAATCATCCTAAGAGGGAGATAATTGTAACGCTCGTAGATCCGAGTTAGTCAATTTAGAGATAATAGGGGTCAAAAATGACTTTTTGACAAAATATTATTTAGAATAAATAATCTTAACCAAGTTGTAGAATATGTCTCAAGGGTACGTACATTTAAAGAACGCCAAAATCTGAGTTATAACGAAGAAGTTATGACCGACAGTGTCCATAAAAAGAACGCCCAAATCTGACTTCGTATGAGCAAGTTATTATTTATCGAAGTTTCAAGTTAGTGGTATACAACCCGAAGTTAGAATATTAGATCGAACGGTTTTTAGCCGACACAACCTAAACGAGAATCGAAGATCTCGCTAATAGTAGCATAAAGATAAAAAGACTGACGAACACGGACGTCGGATGAAGAAGTTATGAATTTTTAACGGACCAATCCTGTCCTGGCCTGTTAATAATATAACTTTTAAAACAAATTCAAAATTATCCAACAGATTCTAAACAAATGTTGTAGAGTACGTTCCCGCCTACATGTGGATATAAAGAACGTTGAAAACGGAGCTCGTATGACGAAGATACGAATTTTTTAAGTTGAATGAGAAAGTTGTGAAATCTGATGCGAACCCGATGACGTGCCGCGTTCTGAACCCTCCATCATTCATCAGGGCATCGCTTCGGATTCGGATATGTCATCCTCGCCTACGCCCCGCATCCGAGGCCGGGTACGCCAAATGTACTTTGGTCCTTATCCCTTCAGATGCAAGTGCGAGCCAGGTGGTGCGAAGCTGGCAACCTTATCCGATCTACGCCGAGCGTAGCGAGATCGAACGCCCAATGCAATCCAAAGTGCTAAGCGCCTATAAAAGGGCTGCGAGGGTCAGCCAATTCCGCACTCCAAAATCTCATCTTTCTCTCACTTGTTTCTCTCTCTAGCCTGCCCTAACCCCTAAAATCCTAGGTGAACCCCCTAGTACCCGAAGGAAGCTCCGAGGCTCCTGGAGTCCCAAGAAAAAGGGTCTTTCGGTTTAGAAACGCTGCTCCAAGCGAAGCCCGGTTTTCTTTAAAACCCGCTGTAAGTTAGCTATGCGTATGCTATTTTTAATATAGCTTCAAAATAATTATAGTAATGTTATTAGGTCCTTAGAATATTCAATTGGACTATTATTATGGGTTATATAATTCTGTTATAATATCTTTTTAACCACTGGCGGTACGGGGGTTCTGGTTTGGAGGGCTACTTGGGTTGTTGGATTCAGAAGTGCTTATATGCCAAAATGATCCTTCCCGCTGGTGTTCCATGTTTGGACTTGTCTATATACAGTGGGTGAAAATTATTGTGTCGCGCTTATATAATAGTTATAATAGGTAGACTATTAATTAATTGTGGTTAACGTCAGACTAAACCCTAGTGATATTGATACTAGGTTTTTGTCGAGGGAAAATTCTTTTGATATAACGAAGTGCTGTTTGAGTGCCTAGTCACCACCTTTCAGGCGAGTGCATAGTTACTTTCATCTTACACATAGATATGAAGTATTTTACATAAATTACATGCTATGTGTGTATACTGTTTGAATACTTGTTGTCTATGCTGGATGAAACGATTTTATACATGTTTTAAATGATTTAAACTGTATATGGATTTTATATCTACGAAGGGCACACTCGAGATTGAAACATGTCATTGAAAAGTTCAATGAATCTCAAAGAATCTAGGAGTTTTAAAACCAATTAAAACCTAATAATTTATTTCATTTTTATGGTGGAAAATTGTGAATCTTCATTCACCTACCTTCAAATATTTTATCGCTTGGATTACATCACCCCTCTACTAAGTTATAAAATATTGTGTTGGGTCCTAGCCTTAATATTACATTTGGGTGTCTTATTAAGGACTATCTTTATATCTAATCTAAACTTGTCTTTCTTCCTTTTCAGATGTCTTCCATAATGTTTCTTCTGGATCAAACCCTACCGACTTTTTCTCTCTCATGAACCTTTGTGGGAGAGTCATCTTTCATGGATCCAACTTTATGGATTGGATCAGGAACATTAGGATGGTCACTTGGTATGATGACAAGGAATATGTCCTCGACAAGGAGCTAAAGGAACTTGAGTCCTCAGCCACTCTTGAGGAGATCGCTGAATACTAGAAAGATGTGAGAGATGCTACCAAAGTGGCATGTATCATGTTGGCCACAATGACAAATGAGATTCAAAATTCCTATGAGGACTACTTCCGTTTTGAAATGCACCAGGACTTGATGGACCGCTACCATAAGAGTGCTCGTCAAGAGCGGTATGAAATCATTTCCTCCATGATAAAAACCCGAATGAAGGATGGTGAACCCATCACAGGCCATATGCAGAAAACGCAAAGTTATGTGGACCATTTGGTAAAACTAAATGTGACATCATTTTGCACTCCTTACCTTCGTGTTATGATCAATTTCGTATGACATACAACATGAACAAGGAGGAAGTTACACTCAGCAAACTTCACGGACTTTTGAAGACCGCGGAAAGTGGTCTTAAAGGTAAGTTGGTTGTTACTACTCCTAATCCTACCACGGCCCCTGTCTTGGCAATCGGGCAAGGAAAAGGAAGGAAGAGGAAGAGCCCTTCGTAGGGTACCAAGGGAAAGTCCCTTGATGTATCCTCTTCAAGTGGAACCAATAAAGGTTTTGTCACTCCTCCTGCCAACCCTAAAGAGGCTGAATGTGTCTGTTGCCATGAAAAGTCTCACTGGAAGCCAAATTGCCCTAAGTACTTGCAAGATGTTAAGGATGGAAAAGTAAAACCCAACCATGCAGGTATTTACACTATATTGTCTAATAACTCACCCCATTCTAATTCTTGGGTCCTTTATACAGGTTGTTGTGTTCATATATATACTGATTTGCAACGACTAAGAAGAAGTGAGAATATGAAGCATGTGAAGATAAACTTGATCATGGGGAATATGAAAGCTTCACCTATCACCAAGATTGAATTTTATTCTTTGTTGCTAAGTAGTGGGTTAGTGTTAGATTTGAATAAGTGTTGTTACTCGTCTGAAATGGCGAGAAATATTATTTCCTTTCATGGTTTGTACAAACAAGGTTTTACCTTTTCGTTTGATAATGAATGTGGTGGTATTAATGCTTTCTTTAATAATGCTCTTTATTTTAAAGCATTACCATGTGATGTTGTGTATGAAACTATGTCGGTTGTTGATAACATAGTAAATAATGTATTGTGTATCGATTCTTCCACTACCTTGGATAAAGCATCATTATGACATTATCGTCTTAGACATGTAAACAAGAAACGCATAGGACAACTCCAAAAGGATGGAGTCTTGGAGTCATTTGACATAAAGTCAGATGATAGTTGTGAATCTTGTTTTCTTGGGAAACTGACGAAGTCACCCTTCACAGGTTCTTGTGCTAAGGGTGAGGGTTTGTTGGATCTCGTACATACTGATGTGTGTGGACCCTTCAGAACAACCACAACAGATGCAAACCGTTTCTATGTGACTTTTACTGATGATTTTAGTAGATATGGATATATCTACTTAATCCAGCAAAAGTTAGAAACCTTTGAAAAATTGAAAGAGTTTAAACAGGAAGTGAAGAAATAGTTGGGCAGGAACAATAAGATGCTTCGATCCGATCGAGGTGGTGAATATCTTAGTACAGAGTTCCTTGACTATCTTATGGAATGTGGGATTGTCTCACAATTGACATCTCCTAGGACACCACAGCTTAATCGTGTGGCTGAGAGGCGCAATCGAACCTTGTTGGACATGGTTCGTTCCTTGATGCGTCGAGCTTCGCTACCAATCTTTTTTTGAGGGTATGCCTTAGAGACTTCCGCCCATATTCTTAATCTAGTCCCTTCAAAGAAGGTTGCCAAAACACCTCATTAGATGTGGACTGGAAAAGTTCCTAATCCGGACCACATCAAGATTTGGGGTTGCGAGGCTTTCGTGAGGTGCAAGTCTCACGATAATCTCGAACCTCAAAGTGAGAGGTGTATTTTCATCGGCTGCCCACAGAGATCCTTTGGTTTCCTCTTCTACAGACCCATTGATAATGTGGTCTTTGTGGAAAGGAGAGGAGTCTTACATGAGAGAGAGAGTTCATGAGCCAAGGAAAATAGTGGGAGGCAAATTGACCTTAAATAAATTCAAGAGTCAAGTGGTGAAGGAACCTCAAAACATAGCAATAAACTAGAGGAGGAAACTCCTGTTGATCCGACAAAAGAGTTTGTACCTCTGAGGCGTTCTACAAAAGTTAGGAATGCACCTCAGCATTACTATGGTTTCCATATTACTGCGGAAAGTGATACACTTATCAGTGATGGCATACTGGTAAGCCTGGATGAACCTAACAGCTACATAGAAGCCATGGCAGGCCCTGAGGCTGCTAAATGGAAAGAGGCTATGGCAGCAAGATACAGTCCATGTATGACAATCAAGTTTGGAAGTTGGTTGACAATGTACCAGGTCGTAAGAAAGTCGGGTGCAAATGGATCTTCAAGAAGAAGACTGACATGGATGGTAATGTACACACCTATAAGGCGCCATTGGTTGTAAAGGGATTTTCTCAAACTCGGAGAGTTGATTATGATGAGACATTTTCACCAGTAGTGAAGATTATGTCTATTAGGGTTATGTTAGCAATTGTTGCATTTCATGATTATGAAATATGGCAAATGGATGCCAAAACCGCCTTCCTTATTGGAAAGTTGGATGAGGATGTTTACATGAGTTAGCCAGAGGGTTTTGTCAGTACAAAGTATCCTAATAGAGTGTGTAAGCTTTAGAAATCCATCTATGGATTGAAGCAAGCACCTCGCAGATGGAATCTTTGTTTCGATGAGAAAGCCAAAGAGTTTGGCTTTTCGAGGAGTGAAGATGAATCTTGTGTATATGTCAATGCTAGTGGGAGTATAGTTAGCTTTTTGTTTTTGTATGTGGATGACGTACTACTTACAGGAAATGGCATCCCAACTCTGCAGGAAGTGAAATCCTGGCTTGGGAAGTGTATCACTATGAAGGACCTTGGAAAAGCTGCCCATATCCTAGGGATAAGGATTTTGAGAGACAGGAGTAAAAGACTAATTGGACTTACTCAAAGCACCTATGTGGACAAAGTGTTGAAAAGGTTCAACATGCAGAACTCCAACAAAGGTGAGTTACTGATCCAGTGTATTGCCAGACTGAGTAAGACTTAGAGCCTGAGTACAGAGGCTAAGATAACAGACATGAGTCGAGTTTCATATGCTTCCGCTGTAGCCTCGATCATGTATGCTATGACTTGTAATCGTCCTGATGTGGCCTTTGCATTGAGCATGGTCAGCAAATATCAAGGGAATCTTGAAAAGGATCTCTGGACTGCGGTAAAGAACATCCTCAACTACCCGTGGAGGACTAAGGACTGGGTCCTTACCCTCGGTGGGAGTGATGACTTGAGAGTAGTAGGGTATAGTGATGCTAGCTTCCAGACCGATATGGATAATTTCCGCTCTCAGTCAGGATGGGTCTTTAACTTAAACGGAGGAGCAATTACTTTGAAAAGTTCCAAGCAGGAGATAGTGGCTGATTCAACTTGCGAATCAGAGTATATAGCGGAAAGCGAGGCTGTAAAGGAGGCGATATGGCTAAAGAACTTCATCGGAGACCTTGGAGTTGTACCAGCTATAAAGGAGCCTATGGAGATTTTATGTGACAGTAATAGTGCGGTTGCCATAGCCAAGGAACCGAGAGATCATGGCAGATCCAGACACATTGACAGAAAATACCATTTCATCAGACATCGAATAGAAGAAGGACTCCTCGTGGCGAAGAGGGTATCATCGGATGAAAACCCAGCAAATCCCCTCACGAAGGGACCGAGTAGGGTTAAATATCTCCAACATGCAAGGCGCATAGGGTTGAAGGATGATATTAGTTTTAGTAATTAGATAGTTTTGAAATGTGTAAAGTGTAATTGACATTTGATGACGAATAAAAGTTGTTGTTTATTTATGAGTAAAGTGTTACTATTTTTTTCAGTCATTTACTATCATTTCATTTTGCTTTTTTTGACTTCCAGAATAATTATGTTATCGTATATCATACTATTCAAACTCTCCATAGTCGGTCATATGTTGGAAGTAGCTATGAATCAAGACTGTCATGAGTTCGCTTGTAGATGTCTAAGACGTTGGACATAGTAAACTGTTGTTGCAACACTCATGAGTGCTCATAAGTTTTGGGTATTGGATTCAACCCACGCTCACTTGTATCACTTCATGGAATTATCTTGAGTGATCGTGAGACGGTAATATCATAAAAGTCTTAAAACCTAGAGATATGAGTTGTTACCTATGAGTTGGTTGTACATTGATTGTATGAAAACGCATTCGTAACTCGATGTTATAAAACATGCCTTTGTGTATGATTCAAAAACTAGTAGAACAAGCATATGATTCGAATTTTATATGTTCCTTGCTAGATTAGAAGTGATATATGGGCCCCTCGATGATTTTGTGTTGACCCATGTACTGGGCCTGGTCAGAACTAAGTTGATGGGTTCAATTAAGTTCTATTTCAAGCAAATCGGAAATCTAGAAACAAACTGTTTGACAATAAGTAAGACATTGTTCCATGTATTTGTCCGGCTGATATCTAGAACCGAGGACTATATGATCCCTTATCTAAAATGGTGCTTCATAGTTCAACTGAGTTTTAAGAGATACGATTGCCGGTCGGTTTCTAAAGTCATGCTTGCAATTATAGTTGCTAGACTTATCCAAGTGGGAGACTATTGGATTAGGTGTCTAAGTCCATAACTATATTTGAGATGTGCCTGACCCGACCCAGCATGGTCCATTTGTGTTGCACTTCACCCGAACAATTTATATGGATAATCTTTTGAGAATAGTATGAGTTATGATTTATTAATATATTAGAAATTCTAATATATTAATATGAAATCATATTGTTTAATTACTCTTGATCTGAAATTAATTTAGTGATCAAAAGTGTGACTAATTAAATATGGACTCTTGTATTTATATAGTGTGGGCTAATGCTTATTTAGAATGGGCTAGGCTTGCGTGGTAAGTCCATGGATAGTCCACGGAGCTTTAACCCATGGATCTTATGAAAATGAAAGCTCATGGGTATTAGGGTTACATGGATGTAACCCTAATCCACCATACTATATAAAGGAATCCTTGGCACTTGAAATGGTACTAGTGGTGTGTGAGCAAAGGTGGTCGATTTCTACAAGTGTTCATACTCTCTCTAAAGGTTTCCAAGGTTTGTGGTAATTTGTGACTTCCATTTGAGGCATCCACATTATTGGTGCTAGGCTGTCAAACTCCAAGCAATCAAGCACTATTAAAAGGTATGTAACTCTACTAGCTTATTAAGTTTCAAAGTTCCCCATGCTATGCTAGTTAGGTTAAGAACCGTGGAAAAGCAAATTTTCATGTACACAATAGGAGTGTTAAAATGCTCAAAACCCTTCAGAAAATACCAACTTTATGGACAGACATCACCCATGCATGTCCCTCGCCCAACTATGTCAAAATATGAGGAAATGGCCCAAAACTTCATGCACGACTCCAAAATCTCATCAAAATTTTAGATCCGAAATATATTAAGCTTAAGGGACCTAGATGAGTCATAAAGTTGTCAACTTTATCTCACTCCATCATTCAAACTTCACTCGTGGACCAAAGCATGCTAAAAAAGACTAGATTTACAAGAAATGAGTCATAGAGTTTGAAACTTGAGGACTTGCAAATGGTCTAAAGAGTAATTCCAAGGTGAAGAGAAGTGACTTGTTGGATCCTTGTACCAATGCCTTCTTCTTTTTCCTTTAAAATGCACCAAAGACACTAAAACAAGCTTCAAACTTGCAAGGGGATAAGGTTTAGGGTGGGTTCGAATCGTTGGATGAAGGTTGTTAAATGAGGTAGCCTTAGAAGTTAATGCCCTTAAATAGGGTAGAAACCCGAAGATCTAGGGTTTGAACCAAAATGCCCACCATGTTGTAACAAATAGGCCGCGACACTATGGTACTACATAGCTCTGCATTCTAGAAAATTTTATTGCCACATCTGGGGACCTTAGCTACGACGTCGTTGCCTACCCTAAACCTTCATAATTAAAAAGCAAATATTTAAATTGGGGAAGGAATTACATAGAAATGAATGTTACAACTCTCCCATACTTGAATCAGATTTCACCCTTGAAATCCGCCACAACAAATAATTCGGGATAGTGCACCCTTATCTCGTCTTTGGTTTTCCAGGTCCACTCTAAACCATTCCAGTGCTGCCATTTCACCTTCACTAAATCAATCACCTTGTAGTGCAAAGGCCTTCATCTTCCAATATAAAATCGTAATCGATTTCTCTACGTAGTTCAGACATTTTTCAACCTGAATGTCATCCAAGGATACTACTACAGAATCATCAGCCACACAGTTCTGCATGTGAAAGACATGAAATCTGTCATGGATATGAATAAAATCGGCGGGTAGATCCAAATGATATGTTACCATGCCCATGCAAGAGACAATCCTGAAAGGTCTAATCAATCTTGGGCCCAACTTGCCCCACTTCTGAAAACTAGATGACACCTTTCCAAGGTGACACATTTAGAAGCACTAGATCTCCCACATGAAACTTAAGTTCGAAATGATGTCGGTCAGTGTAACTCTTATACCTTCACTGTGCACTCTATAACTTATACCGCACCTACAGAATCTTCTCATTGGTTTTGATCATCACTTTGGTGCTCCCCATCACTTGTTGTCTGGCCTCACTCCATCAAATTGGATTCGGAGACCTCCTCCCATAAAGCTACTCAAAGGGAGGCATACATATGCTAGCTTGATAATTTTTGTTGTAGGAAAACTCAGCTAAAAGAAGATAGGCATCCCAACTCCCACTAAAATCCAATAAACATCCACACAAAATTTCCTCAAGGATCTAAATGGTTCGCTCACTATATCCATAAGTATGTGGGTGATAAGCGGTACTAAAAAGTAATTGAGTACCGAATTTCTCATGAAACTTCCTCCAGAATCTGGAAGTAAAAAATACGGCGCGATCAGAAAGAATGGAAACTAGAACTCCATGACGTATGACCACATACTTTATGTAGATCTTAGCTAACTTTTCAGTGGATGAACTCCCCGAATTCAGATAAGTACTGGGCACCCTTGGTCAACCTGTCAACAAAAACCCATATATAATCAACCCTGCGTGCCATCCTTGGCAACATTGTGATGAAGTACATGGTGGTTTCCTCCCATTTCCACATGGGGATATGTAGAAGGTGCATCTTTTCATGGGATCTCTAATCTTCTGCCTTGACTTTTGTGCAACTCAAGCACTCCTATACTTACCATGCTATCTCCCTTTTCATACAAGGCCACCAATAACTTAGTCTCAAGTCTCTATACATCTTCATGGCTCCTAGATGGATTGAAAACTTCGACTTGTGTGCTTCCTCCAACAACATCTGCCTAACCCCACAAAAAGTTGGAGCCTATACTTTGGCGTATTGAGTCAACAGACCTCGACTATCTTTGAAGAAAAAGGAATATGAACCATAATCCTATCTTCCTTCGAATACTCCTATTCAACCCCTTAACCTACACCTCTTTGATTAAATCTAAAAGTGATGAAGTGATATTCATCCTCCAACAAAGGTATCGAATATGAGTATTAGTCGACTTATGGCTCAAGGCATCGACTAATACATTCTCCTTCCCGGGATGATACAAAATCTTCTAATCGTAATCCTTCACCACATCTAACCATATGTGTTGTCTTATATTCAGGTTCGACTGATCCATCAAATATCACAGACTCTTGTCATCCATGTAGATGGTACACCAGACCCCATATAGCTAATGCCATTAAATCTTGAGGGAGAAAACCATGCCCCCAACTCCAGATCATACGTAGGATAATTCACCTTATTAGGCTTCAAATGCCTCGAAATGTAAGCGATAATGTGGCCCCTCTACATAAGCACTGCACCCAAGGCCATAGTTGATGCATCGCAATAAACCATAAAATTATCCATACCCTCTGGGAGTGTTAGAATCGGAGCCTCACACAACTTCTTTCTAAGAGTCGCTAATGTTGCCTGCTGCTCAGGCCCCCAGAGAAAAGTGACATTCTTCTTTGTCACCAAGTTCGATAACTGCAATCTTGGAAAAATCTTGAATGAATCTTCGATAATAGTCCGCCAACACCAGGAAACTTTGAATCTCAAATGGAAACCTCGGAACCTCCCACTGCATCACTTCCTTAATTTTAGTGAGATCGACCAAGATGATGCTCTAGTTAACGAGATAACCCAAGAACTGAATCTCACGCAAGCAAAACTCACATTTGGAGAACTTTTCAAAAAGTATATCGATCCTCTAAGTCTCAAGAGCATCTCTCAGATACTCCTGATGTTGCTTCTTAGTCTTTGAATAGACCAAGATATCATCAATAAACACAATTACCAATCGATCCATCACTTTTCTGCATACTCAGTTCGTGAGGTCCATGAACATCGTTTGTCTGTTGGTGAATATGAAGGGCACCACACACTCATAATGACCATAAAGAGTCAGGAAGGTCCACTTCTACACAACCTCTTCCTTGACCTTCATCTTGAAGGTTAGTAACGATTGGATACACTTCAAATAAAATAAACAAAGAAAAAGTAAATTAACTTAAACAAATAAAGAACATAAAAAGTAAAGAACACGACATATTCACAAACTTGTCTTTCACCAAGAAAGGGTTTGTTTTCACAAAGAAAATAGGTTGTCACGAAGATGGTCACCAAGACTTACATTAGGGTTTTCCCTTCAATTAAGGGATTGTATCTAATCTATACTAAGAACCGATCCTTATCACATAGATATCAGATCTGCTATCTATTGTATACATATTTGTATAGTTACCTAATATACAAACATTACATTATATTACTTCATTACATGTTGACGCTCATCTACATGCTGAAGTTGATAATGTCTTAAGACGCTAGTGTTGATGCTTATGTTGGCGTTGGCACTGGCAGTCACTGAATAGAGTGTTTGAATCATTAGATCATAAGGTGTGACCTTACAATCTCCCCCTATCTGATGATTTCAAAACTAATCCTCAAAATTCTTCAACTTATGCTCCCCTAAGAAAGTGTACACCTCTTTCCATTTTTTATTATATGCAGTAGAAGCATTTTTTGTTATCAGCAATAGAAGAAACATTTATCAACACTTATGAGCTGATAGAATGTTAATAGTAGCTATTAGTTTAGCAGTTTGGCTCTCCCTTATATTTCGCTTCTACTCATATCAATAACACTTAGTAGTTTCTCACATTTAGCAAGTCTCCCCCTCATATTTTGACAGCAACAGCAAATATGGGACTAGAGGAAGCGATCAGTGTATCAAAGTTGCAGCTTGTAACCTAGTATGTTTTTGATGTCTCGTGATTGTAGAGGTTTGAACTACCATTTTCTGACATAGTTTTGCGATATTTCATTAGCGTGTGGTATGATGTGTGTGAGAAGCTATGTTATTTTAGCTTAACAATGGGCATATATTGTCAAACTTTTTTCAGTGTGTGATAGCTCATAGTGAATCGTAAAAATTTTATTGAGAAGAAATTAAGGAGATAATGGATTGTTTTAGTCACGTTGAGGTGGAATCAACATGGATCATCAATAATGATAACCCATCACCAAGAAATGGTTCAATCCTTACATCATAGGGTTAGTTGCCGTCTAGAATTATAGACTCACCATCAATTCATAGTGGTACCATATCATACCTCATACTAGGAGGTCAATCACATGAATAACCCTTTGTTATTTAAGGACCAAACAAGTAACTCTTATGATGACGACTATGCAGTCAGGGTAAGCCATTGGGTTATGCATAATGTTTTAGCAGAGCATGAGACTTGATGCATACGACAAGAAGGCTTTCAGGGAAAAGAGTCATATAAGATAGTTAACTAAAAACAAACACCCAATCCTTTCTATAACTTTTCATTTGGACCAGGTAATCTCACTTAGAAAGTGTAGACGATGCTAGACAATCAACGTGAGGGGGTGACTCAATGTCATCTCAGCAGATGGTCTCGCTGATGAGATACTTAGAGATATTTAGGCACATACAGCAGCATGCTTATAAGGACAATTATTTTGTAATAGTTACATACTTGGCTTATGAAATGCCACCATCAAATTTTTAAAAATGGTACACGATAAAATAATAAATAATATAAGCCAAACAAAAGATTTACTATAACAAGGAAATATTCTAAAATCGATATTTTTGCAGATTTTCAGAAATGAGATAAAGACACGATTTATAAAATCCTTTGAATTAAAGTGCCATAAATGAAGTTCTCTTTCCGAGAAATCTATCCTTCAACATTTTCTATAAAATAAAAAGAAAGCAAGATTGAAGTAATTCATATTGATTCCAAGCTTCATGTTCACCAAGAATAAGAGAAGAGCATGAACAAGTATTTCTAACCAACAAGTTAAATGGATTCAATCTTTGTAATCATCAAGTTATAAAGGTCACCAAGACAAAAATCGAAGGTTCCCTTCATTCTGATATGAGAAGGAAGAAAAAGGGGCCACTATCTTGTTGAAAAGGTCTCTAGATTTCAGAGGGGAAGTGGTGTTGCGGTGACAGCGTCTATGGAAATTACACGTACTATGTTACCTAACTTTATTCCATCCCATTTCAATAGTGGTACATTGTTCAAGAAGTAAGAGATATGTGCCTAGAAGAACACATTTTGGCACAGTTAGCTTCAATCTTGTCTCATAAACAGGATACAACATGTCAATCAACATGAGCATCAGCATCGAGGAGAGAGTAGTTGGTGCTGAAGAAAAGATGTAGAGTCAGCTTCAACTAGCTCTAGGATGAAGATGTTGCACCAAAGGAATAATACACTCATCCTCTTCAAAGGGAAAAATCAGTTTAGTTGACTATCGAGGGACAAGCATATGCATGAGCAATGTTAAATGCAAAGTGTACAATGTATACTTTTTTGGTAAAATAAAAGTTAAAAGAAATTTTTGAAGCAAAAAATCATGGTAAACTAAAACTGTAGCAGCTGATGTTTAGAAGTTTTAAAGTAGCAAAGCATAAACAAAACTGAAAACATAAAGTAGCATTGTTTAAACATATAAAATCAAAGCATAGATATGTTGTTGTCCCTTAGTGCAGTGAGCATAATTTTGTTCTTAGAGTCAAGAACTGTTTCCTTATGACAATCAAAGAGAATCAAATAACCAACATCACAAAGTTGACTTATGGAGATAAGATTCTTTTTTAGACCCTTGACATAGAACACCTCCTTTAGCTTGAACACCCTACACTCAAATGTTCCAACGTTCATAACAACTTCCTTATTCTTCTTGTCATAAACAATAGTTGGACCATCTTTCTCTATGAAATTTTTCAGAACAGACTTGAATTTGGTCATATGTCTTGAGCAACCACTATCTAGATACCAAATTTGTTCTTTACCCTGAAACTAAAATATACAGTTAATATACACCGATCCATCTTGCAACGGGTCACTTAAGAAAAAAGATTATAATCATTAGGGAGACAATTAAAAGAATTCCCCTTTTGATCCAATTATCATTACGATTGAAGATGTTATCAGGGTGAATGGAGCTCTTTTCGAAAGTGCACTCACTGACTTTGTGACAAGCATCACCACAGTGATAACAAAATTTGATTCAAATATTCTTTCCTTTAACACTAGATTTTGATTTCTTTTCAACTGCTAAATTCGAATAATTTTGATTATTTAATTTAAGAGTTCTTATCTTAGTTCTTGAATAAGGAATGTCATTGATGGTATGCTAAGATGATACCTTGTCAAGACACTTATGAAACATTGAAGAGTCATCTGAAATAAAAGACTTTGATAGATCTTTAGGTTCAGAGTTTCCAACGAAGCACTGAGCAAAAATGCTAAGAACTCTGTTTACCGAATAAACTTCACCAATAGAAATAGGAAATTTCAGCAAAATCTTAGTATAAGGTAAACTATACTCACAATGAGAAGGTTGGGGGGATGGATCAATAGCATATAATTGAGAAACGTATTTGGTGTTACAATTAGAGTCAATGGAGCAATGAGTATCAAGTTTTATTTATAAAATGAGTACTCAAAAATATGTTGTTAAAGTCTTTTTTCTAAAGAATTAGCGTTATAGAGGGTTTGTTTAGTCTCAACACTTTTTGTTAAGGAAACAACACCTTTTATATCGCCTCCAAAAAATTTCTCACAATAATGTGGAATCTGAGCATTAATAATCCTTATGACATTATAGTGAGAAAAAGCCCAATTTATTAAAATAAGTTGAATGCGTCTAGCATGATCAATATCATTTTCTTTTTCATAGTGAAGAAAATTGTTGGTCAGGAAGATACAAGTGTTTTCCTTTTTAAAAAGAGAAAGAGAATTTTCAAAAAAGGACAGTTTTTCTTTGAGAGAATACCCATGCAGATGAATACAGACCGGGTCTATCATAAACTTTTCACCGAACAGCTCAAGAATGCAACTCTGGTGAACCCTCAGAGCTATCACGGTATGATCAACGATAATCTCCACCGCCAACGAGGAATCCAACACCCCTGGAGCATCAACAAACCTCTTGCTAAGCACAAGAGACACAAAAGATCGAGTAGTCCCCGAATCATAAAGAACATGAGCAGTCACTCCATTGACTAGAAACATACCTAATTATAAGCAAATAAAACATAAGAATAATTGATTAACGCAATAAAAATATAAGAAGGATACATACTAGTGAAAACATCTGGTGCTATTCGGGCCTCCTTGGTCGTCAACTAAAATGCTCGACTTGTCACAACTAGAGCCTCCGCCTAGCCCTGGCGACCATCTCTGATCTTCAAGGTAGTTGGAGCGAGTGCCACCACTATTCCTCCTGATAACATCGGGGAGTTGGATTTCTTGTGACTGGTCTGATTGCAATGAAAGCAAATCAGACATGATCCTTGAGGCCAATCCCAATTAGTATGACTAGTCTTTCCGCACCCGTAGTAGACCAAACCCACTGATCGACAGTATCATTCATAGAATTTACGTACTTGCCATAACAACCAAAGTCCTGCTAGCCACTATATTGCAAATTAAAAGTCTTAGGTTGTTGTGCCCTCAACTGCCTAAACCTGAGCTGGCATTAGCTTCGCCCGATTCTTTATCTTAATCTCCATTTCTAGAGCCCAATCAATCATATCCTCCAAAGTCCTATATCTTGAAATGCTAACAAACTCCCTGATGTCATCTCTCGGGATGACGAAATATCTCATCTTCTTCATCTCGTCATCCATAACATACTGGGGAACCAATGAAGCTCTCTCCGTGAACATGGAGGCGATTTCTACCATAGTCTCCATCGTCTGGAGAAGATCCTTAAACTCTCTCACCAACTATTGCACCTCGATAGCAGGTGTAAACTCCACTTTGAATCTAGTAATTAAATCAAGACAAGTCATGGAATCCACAACCTTAGCTCCTAAAGCACGACCTACCTCCTCCCACCAGTTGCGGGCTCAATCCCTTAGGAGGAAAGATGCAAACCTCACCGTCGTTCCATCTGGGAAAAAACTCATACCTTGAGGACTCTACATGTCTTCAATACATTGTCTGCTAGCAATAGGTTCCTTTCTCCCGAAGAACTTTGGGGCTTTACAATCCTTGAACTCCTGAAAGGTGAGAATTCGCACCTCAAAATGCCCACTACTATCTCTACACAAAGGGTACCTAACGCTCATCCAACAACTCTAATCCCTTTCTTGATGGTTCTGAAATTCACAAGAGTCGCATCTAAGACACCTTGTGTGAACTCTGACATGATGAACTCATGTATCCTTTCATCAATTGCTTCACCTTGAGCACCTGAACCGGAACTAAAACCAGAACCTCTGGTAATCAACACCATACTGAAAGGCAACCATATAAAATATTAGAACATACTCGAAAAATCCATCAAGCTATAACTTCCTCAGAATTTTCGTGACTTTTCTTGATTCGAGTATGCATCCTACGATTCTAGTAGCATGGACCCAATACTACCTTTCACACTTATCTACGTGTTCCTCAACAATCATCTTGAATCCTTCAAGTTACTCCACTAAATGAACTCTCTTAATCCTTCTATATAAAACATACATAACTTACTACCATACTCCCTTGACTCTCCTAGTAATCCCTATCTCACTCGCTTTTGTATTACAAGAAATCTCTACCAACACAATCGGTTGCCTCGTGCATGTACATTATACACAATACAAGATCAATTAGACTTTGACTAATTGACTCCACACTAAGCCCAAAACCAAACAAAGAACATGAAATAAGGCTAAATCAATCATTCTAAGGATATATAACCCTATTCATTTACAATTCTAACACATACACTTTGTAGTTGACATTGTGTATCTAGAATCCAAGTAGCACACAAAACAATTACCTGGGTTTTAAGGCATCACATATATCAGGCAATTCTATCAAGAAATTCTTGAAGGGATCCTTATCCCCAATCTGGCATGCAGCTCACATAATAGCATACTACAACATAACATACATGTATGGATATTTTGCGAATTACTTACTTGATCTCGGCGGATTGCATGCATCACACCCCTTTTCTTTATAAAAAATATCTTTTATTTTTAGGAAAACATTTTTCAAACCCTAGGTTTGACTCCAGACACAACTAAATGTTGGATAAGGTGTCTAAGTCAATAACTATTTATGGTATGTACTTGACCCGACCCAACATGGTCCATTTGGGTTGCATGGCATCATACATTTGGTTAGACTAAATAAGAGAAATAACACTTGCGTTTTATTAATATATTACAAGTTCTAATATATTAATGGTATTTTTAATTAGTATTGATCAAGAATTAATTTAGAATTAATTAAGTGATCAAAAGACGACTAATAAAATATATGGGTTGATTATTTAAATCATCCATAACTTGTATAGTAGGCAAATTCTCCATGGATTATCAAGTTGGGTTAAAGCCCATAGGATACTCCATGGATGCTCCATGGGAGTTACAAAACCCATGGGTTATGGAAATGAAGAGTCATGTCACATTAGGTTTTATATGGTGTAACCCTAGATGTGACACACTATAAAAGGTACATTATATCATCCAAAGTTGGCCACTAGAAGCATAAGAGAGGGCAAGCCGATTTTTTCAAGTGTTATACATTCTCTCAAAGTTATTCCAAAGCATTTGGTGTTGTGTGAAACATTTGAGGCATCACACTTGGGGTGCTAGGCTCTCAAGGTTTTCAAGGAATCAAATCAACTACAAGGTATGTAATTCTAGCCATCTTTTATGTTAAAAGTTCCCCATGTATGCTAGATAGGATTATGAACCTTGGAAATCATATTTTAAATGTATTTTAGTAAAACATAGATTCAAGGTTTTCTAGGGTTTCATGTACACTTAGGGGGTGTTAGAATGCTCATAACCCATCAATGGTATCATAGCCTAGACTTGTTTGTTAATACTTGATGCAAAATAGTGTAAAAACTCGAATTTTTGAGGTGTCTACACAGGGGGACTCGACGAGTCCATGGGGGGGCTCAACGAGTCCAAGTGAAATTGCACCCAACTCGGCGAGTCATTTTCTACACTCGACAAGTTGGCCAGGCAGGGTGCAGAATTTCGATTTTTGCTACTGGAAATGGACTATAAACATTACCCTAAACTGTTTTGGTGTTGTAAAACTTGTTTTAGATAATGTAATGGTTGTTCTAATCCATTTACAATGGCTAATAGCAAAATTACATGATTATATGTGTTCATATGCTCTTGAAATTTTGATATGAATATTCATGTTCTTATGAGTTCTTGATAGGTCATAGGAATTTCTTATTTAATGCTTAATTCATGATCTTTATGTGTTTTAATGGAGTCCATAACTTGTCCTGAAGTTATGGATAACCAAAAGTCACTTTGTTTTAAACCCATTAAAAGAACACATAAGTTACAAAAATGAAGAGTCTTCATTTTAATAACTCATAAGTTATGAATTGAAGAGTTTTGGTAACTTACAAAACTTGTCCTCAAGTTTTGGAGCATGTAAAGTTATCTTAATAAACTTTTGTTCCAACCTCTATATTTTTAAAAGTTAAAAATCAACCCTTATACTTTATAATATTATAAGATAATATATATATATATATATATATATATATATATATATATATATATATATGTATGTATGTATGTATGTATGTATGTATGTATGTATGTATGTATGTATGTATGTATGCATAAGATCAAGTCGTCTTACCATTAGTAAGCCTCATTCACGAAGCCAGTCTATAAGGGGGTATACGGTTGATGCCTATAAAATGGCAGCTTAATGGGTTTCCACTCTCACCCACCGCTTCCTTAATCGGTGGAGGTTCGTTAGCCGAACGGGTAGGACAAGGACTTATAAAATTCTCATTAAAAGTATGATGAGTATTATAAAGTAACTAAATGTTTTATTAAATTCCCAATCTTAGTTACTTTAGGAAAATGTGAATAAGGTGCTAATCCATGAAATTACACTTTACACTTTGTTTGAGTCGTTACTGGAGCGTGTGTGGTTAACCGGCACACTAACTTGGACATAGCAAGATAGGTAAAGGGTGAATTAAGGTTTATCATAGTATCGATGAAGTACGTGCGGTTAACCGACACATCGATTGAGTGATAAACATTAAGGGTACCAAGTGATTTGCATGGTTACTTCACACCTTGTTTTGTGATCCTCGGTATCCCAGTCACAAAACTTGGAGGGCACACTCGAGATTGAAACATGCCTTTGAAAAGTTCATTGAATCTCAAAAGAATCTAGGAATTTCTAAGAACTAATTAAAACCTAATAATTTATATTTCAGTTTTTGGTGGAAATTGGTGAATCTTCATTCACCTACCTTTAAAATATGTTATAGCTTAGATTACGGCATACCACTTCTAAGTTATGATATATGATTAGATCCTAGCCTTAATATTACATTTTGATGTTTTATTAAGGACTATCTTTATATCTAAACTAAACTTGTTCTCTTCTTTATCAGATGTATTCCAACAACACTGCTTCTGGCTCAAAACCTAGTGGCTCCTTTTCCCTTATGAACCTATGTAGGAGGGTCATTTTCAATGGTTCCAACTTTATGGATTGGATCTGGAACATCAGGATGGTTACTCGCTACGAGGACAAGGAATATGTCCTCAATAAGGAGCTAAAGGAGATCGATGAGTCCACTGCTACTCCCCAGGAGATCGCTGACTTTCGGAATCATGAAAGAGATGCCACCAAAGTGGCTTGCATCATGATGGACGCCATGACAGCTGAACTCCATAAGTCCTATGAGGACTATGTGACAACCCGATATTTCAACTCTTTGTAACGACCAAAATGGGTCAAGTATTGTAACCACTTCTGAGTAATAAAATTTACTTTCATAATAAAATGTACAAATAAGTTCTATTTAATTTCCTTCTATGATTAAATGTCTTTGAACCATGATCGTACGTAAAAAGAACGCCCAAATCCGACTTCATATAGCGAAGTTATGATGTTTCCAAGTTCGGCTTACCAACAGACAGCTAAAAACTCGAATCGGAAATCGAGCGACTTTTGGCCGGAATGACCTAAACGAGAATCGAAGGTCTCGACATTAGTATTCCAGCGGTAAAAAGTCTAGCAAAAACCGACATCAGATAAAGAAGTTTTGAATTTTCAAAGAAATTCCTTAAACACGATGGGTTTTTTTATATATAATAAAAAAATAATTTCGGAATTTGCCGACGGAGTCTAAACGAAAGTTGTAGAGCGTAGTCTCACCATCGAAAACGGAGTTCGTATGAAGAAGATATGAATTTTTGAAGTTTATTAAATAAATTAATTATTTATTTTAATCAAAATTCGGATATTATCCGAAGGGGAGTCAGCGTCCTCATCCGAGGTACGCGCTGCGTACCCCTGTACGCCCTGCGTAACCGAGAGGATTGGCCTCTGATTGCCCATGTCGCACTATCCGAGGAATCCGACCCGTCCGACCCGTCCGACCCGCCGTCCCATCCGACCCGCGTACCCAGCAACCCGTCCCATCCGAAGCCGAGGCAATCGAGGCTTCGGTCATGCATGACGTACGCGTACGCGCTGCGTACGAGCGTACGCCCCGCGTACCGAGGCAGACCAGCCTTACTATAAATAGGATGCGAGGGCTTGCAAGAAAAGGGCTCATTTCTCTTCTCTCTCTCACAACCTTGCCTCGTTTTCCGTGTCCGTTCAAACCCGAAGCTCTGGTCTTTTTGGCTCAAGTCCCGAAGGTCGATTTTACTCCCAAGATTCCCGAGAATCCCGAGGAACATCCGTTTCCCGAGACGAAACTCCGCCCGGTTTTCCATCTCGCTATCTTCAAACTTTCAAGTGAGTTTCATACCCCTCAATCAACCTTTTTAAATATTCTAAACGCTTTTATATGCTTTCAAGGGGGGGATTACAAGTAAAACACACGAGTATTATCGTGTGTTACATAAAGAAACTCTTTTATATACTGTTATATATTCAAATCACACGCGATTTATAAACCTTTAAAGGAACTTATATATATATATATATATATATATATATATATATATATATATATATATATATATATATATATAACATATGTTACAATAGCATATATCTTTTGAAATATAAATTTGTTGTAATGCACGTATAAACTAATCTTTTCTTAGATTATTCTTGTCTATCTTAGACTCTACACCAAAAATCTATGCTTTCATAAACAAGTGATTCTTTTTTTTTGGTATTTCTAAACAAAACAAGACACACTTTTTGAAAAACTATAATAGGTATAGTTTTACGAATAGATTTCTAACTCTTATGTACTAGAAACATAAATTTCAAGAAGTTTACTTTCGTATACAAGAACAAACGTTACATTTTAACAAGTAGATCTGTTTTTATACCACGGTTTTGTGAGACACTAACTTCATGTACGTTCGAGTACACATTTCAAGTCCTGTATTATATACCAGAATCCCTTGGAGGGGGAGCATGGTGTTTGTGTATAGATCTATACGGGCTTGACAACCCGCGCCCTGACTGTTAGCTGCTGTCCACCGTTTGGGGTGACAAACGTCATAACATTCCAACGCCTGAAGAACTTTGTGTATAGGCATTCCGAGTCAATAGTATGGTTATAAAACTCACAAGGGGTATTAAAAATGCATTGATTTACAAGGTTTTCAAACTCATTGGCTATTTTACATTTACATACATTTTGGAAACAAACATTGGTCTTGAGTGAAGGCTACTTTTATACTAGTAGAAAATATAGGATTTTCTAAACACAAACAAATCAAGATAAAACATTTCATTTCATTCAAACATTGTCACTTAAATACTTATGAAATTCACCAGCTTAAATGCTGATCTACTATTTCAAAATTACTTGTATGTCCCAGGAAATCAGTAATTTCAGGTATTCATTTCGCTTTTGATGAAGGGATGCTGCGGCGCCAGTTTAATCTCGTATTTTGACATCATATTGTAATTGAGTTTTGAACATGTAACTTTTGACAAATGTAAACTTTCAATTATATATATGATGGTTGTATTGCTTTCTTTACTATGTATTCATTTGTTACGTTACCACATGAAGTCATCCGCCCCCGAACGTTTCCGCCGTTCAGGTTTGGGGGTGTGACAGATTGGTATCAAAGCAATGTTTATAGTGAACTAAGTATATCGAACCACATAAGATATACAAACTATAAATGCTTAAGGGACTAATACTCTCTGACAAAACAAATTTTCTTTTTACACTTAAGCAGCATTTCGTTCAACTTAAATTGATAGTTCATTTAAGTACAATTACATGCATACCACAAACTATGTTATACAACTATACAAGTATTTAGACAAGTTGACACTATGATTGAGACTCGATATATGTAATCAGAGTTTGGACAAATATAGCGTGATCAACTATATTTGCCCAAGATTGGACCAACGTATATCGAGGAATCATCGTAGTAAGCAACAAGTCAAACCTTACCGAACCATTACAAGAATCAAACACAAGAATTTAAATACTAGAGGAGTATTTGCTATCTAAACTAGTTTAACTTACATGTTTTACATGTTCCGACTTTATTCAATCCTTATAACCCTATTTCTCGTACAGTCAAATGGCTGGATTTCACCACCCTGGCGACCCTTACTTTCCCAACCAAGGCAACGGAGGATGGATCGAAGATGATCCCGAAGAGGATGAGGAACCCATAGAAGTGGGTGATGACTCCGGTACCAACTCAGAGCCGGAAGTTATCGATCCACCACCCATTCAACCTCCTGTCTTCGTAAGGAACTTTCAAGGATCGACTCCCGTCTGGGGAAGTCACCTCCACCATTGGAGCCAACAGCAATACCTACGCCCTCCCTACGGCATGTGCCGGGACTTCTATGATGTCCGCGGCGGAGGTTCGGCTGATCGAGCACTCCCGGTAATGGTGGGTAAGTTAGCCAATCAGTCCTATCAGTCTGGAGTACAAGCTAGTCGACTCCGGGATATCAACGTAGAAGTGCAGGTTCACACTTCTGACATCCGTAGGCTGGACAAGATGCAAGACAACGCTCAATTCCAAACCGAAGAATTTCAAGCACAAATGATTGCAGCCCTCGCTGAACTCAGGGAACAACAAGCCGCTTTCGATAGGCGTCTAATGGAGTCAAAGCAATCAGATGCGAAGTCAAGCTCCAAGCGCAACCTGCGACGCAAGTAGTGCTTGTCAAGGACTCAAATTTTGTTATAGCTTAGGACCTCGGCTAAAAGTCTTTAAATTTCTCGAACTTTGTAATCGGAGACCCTTATAGGGGTCAAATTTTCGTGATCATTGTAACAAATTTTATATTAATATAAGTGGCACTATTACTACTATGTTAAGTATTTCGTTCGAACCTTGAATGGTCTTTGAGAAACCAAATACTTGTTTCATACCTTCAGTCTTACAAATAAACTTTCATTCTTCTATTTTAAGACTCATACTATCATCTGTTGTTGAACTATGGCGATTTAGTTCATGAGACACACACATTTTCCATTCTATGAAATTCTTATCCTTGTCTTTTCAAACTATAGTTGAAGGATGCCTCCGCGTAGGAATCCAAGGCGAAACAACGGTGAGGAAGCACCTATACCACCACCACCTCCACCACCCCAATTTGATGTTGTTATGTTTCAAGCAGCAGTCACCGCAGCGGTAGCAGCTGCCATGTCACAGATCAATAACTCGAGTACTAATGGCTCGGGATCTGGCACACACCCATCCAACCATGGCGAGAGTCATGGACCACCTCGAGAATGCACCTATAAGGACTTCACTAATGCCAAGCCCCGAATGTTTTATGGTACTGGTGGTGTGATGGCCCTGAGGCAGTGGATTGAAAGGACGGAGGCAGTCTTTGAAATCTGCTCCTGTCCCGAGCACAGCAAGGTCAAATTTGCAACTTTCACCCTTCTCGATAAAGCTTTAACTTGGTGGAATGGCCACGTTAAAGTACTTACCCTAATCGTGGCAAACTCCATAAGCTGGGAGAGCTTGAAGGCCATGATGATGAGAGAATACTGCCCACGGGGAGAAATTCAAAAGCTTGAACACGAGCTATGGACTCTCGGAATGGTGGGTACCGACATCACTACTTATACCAACAGATTCTGCGAGCTGGCAATCCTTTGTCCAGATATGATTGCTCCCGAGAGCAACAAAATAGAAAGGTACATCTGGGGACTGACGCCCCAAATGCGGTCAAGCGTGTTAGCTTCTAAACCTGACACCTTTGAAAGTGCTAAGGAACTGGCACAATCTCTGATCGACTACGGAGGTCATCAGAACTCAACCACTTCTGCACCAGCACCACAGAAAGGAAACAACAACAACAACAACTACAACAATAACAACAACAACAACAATGGCAGGAAGAGAGCGTGGATTAAAGGGAAGGGTGGGTCTTCCCAAGAATCCGCAAAGAAACAACTGGTTTCAGTGAATGCTGCCACTGTACCTGCTGCAGCCCCTACCAATACCTACCCAACAAAGCCTTATATAGGTAACCTCCCAAAGTGCACCAAATGCAATTACCACCACCATGGACCTTGCCGAGAAATGCAGTGCGCCAACTGCAACAGGAAAGGTCACACAGCCCGTTTCTGCAAGGAACCCGCAAAGTCGATCACTCAAGTTCCCGGTGCGGGTGTAGGGCAGACTTGCTACGGTTGTGGCGAGGTGGGCCACTACAAGAGGAACTGTCCTAAGGCAGCAAGCACCGGAGGTGTGGGACGAGTGTTGGCAATAGGCCACGATGAAGCTGTAGCTGACCCAACTATAGTTGCTGGTACGTTCCTTCTCGATAATTCATATGCATGCATATTATTCGATAGTGGAGCGGAGAGAAGCTTCGTGAGTCAAAACTTTATTCATTTACTTAAACCTAAACCTAGCAAGTTAGAAAAATCATTCACTGTAGAAATGGCCAATGGAAAAACCGAAAACACAAATTGCATATACATGGGCTGTACGTTAACATTAGACGGCCATTCTTTCCCAATCAATCTCATGCCGGTTCAAATTAAAAGTTTCGACGTCATAGTCGGCATGGATTGGTTGAGTCTTCTTCGCGCCGACATCATGTGCTTTGAGAAAGCAGTCCGTCTTAATCTTCCTAACAACGAAACATTAGTTATCTACGGCGACAAATCTAGTACAAACCTTCGCATCATTTTGTGCATCCAAGCTCGAAAGTGCTTGCGGAAGGATTGTCGAGCATTCCTAGCGCACATCGTTGATACAAGTCAAGAACTGAAGGACATCAAGAGCATCTCGGTAGTACGCGACTTTCCCGATATTTTTTCCAGAAGAACTACCAGGATTACCACCGCAACGCCAAGTCGAGTTCAGAATCGACTTAGTTCCAGGAGCTACCCCAGTAGCGAAGTTGCCTTACCGTCTCGCACCAGCAGAGATGCAGGAACTTTCTAGTCAACTTAATGAACTCCTTCACAAAGGATTCATAAGACCAAGTTTCTCACCTTGGGGAGCACCGGTCTTGTTTGTAAAGAAGAAAGACGGATCGTTCCGTATGTGCATCGACTACAGAGAACTGAACAAACTTACTGTCAAGAACCGCTATCCTCTACCCCGTATCGACGACCTATTCGATCAACTTCAAGGGGCGAACTACTTCTCCAAAATAGATCTACGATCCGGATATCACCAATTACGAGTTCTAGAGGGGGACATTCCAAAGACAGCTTTCCGAACTCGTTATGGACACTACGAATTTGTGGTGATGCCGTTCGGATTAACCAATGCACTAGCAATATTTATGGACCTAATGAATAGGGTATGCCGCCCTTACTTGGATCAGTTCGTCATCGTCTTTATCGATGATATACTTATCTACTCTCGAAGTGAGGAAGAGCATAGTCAACACCTACGAAAAGTCCTAGAAACACTGCGAACGGAGAAACTCTATGCGAAGTTCTCTAAATGCGAATTTTGGATTCGAAGAGTCGAATTTTTAGGTCACGTTGTTAGCGAGAAAGGTATACACGTGGCCTTTGAAATTCGTCAATTTCTAGGTCTAGCTGGCTACTATCGCAGATTCATAAAGAACTTTTCGAGCATTGCGAAACCTCTTACTACATTAACCCAGAAAGGTGTGGCCTTTGACTGAGAAGCGAAACAAGAGAAGGCCTTCCAGACACTAAAGCAGGCCTTGTGCACCGCACCGATACTATCCCTCCCCGAAGGGATAGAAGACTTCGTAGTGTATTGCGATGCTTCAAATCAAGGACTTGGTTGTGTTCTTATGCAGAGAGGGAATGTTATAGCTTATGCCTCCCGACAGCTTAAGACACACGAAGTGAACTATACGACACAAGATCTTGAGTTAGGAGCAGTGGTATTTGCTTTGAAGATCTGGAGGCACTACTTATACGGAACAAAGAGTACTATTTTCATCGATCACAAGAGCCTTCAACACATTTTTGATCAAAAGGAACTCAACATGCGACAACGACGATGGGTCGAGTTACTGAATGACTACGAATGCGAAATTCGTTATCATCCTAGCAAGGCCAACGTAGTAGCCGACGCCCTCAGTCGAAAGGAATACACTGGTCGGAGGGTCAAATCTCTGACCATGACTATCCATTCCCACTTATCCACACAAATTAAGGAAGCACAAATGGAAGCTTTGCAACATGAAAATGTGGCAGGTGCGAGGAATGGAGAAGAATCTAGAAGTCAAGGGTGGCGGAGCCTACTATCTCATGGACCGAATCTGGACCCCAAAACATGGTGGTTTCAGAAACGTAGTCATGACTGAGGCTCACAACTCAAGATATTCCGTTCACCCGGGTTCAGATAAAATGTATCTGGATCTTAAGAAACTGTACTGGTGGCCTAACATGAAAGCAGAAATTGCTACCTTCGTGAGTAAATGTCTTACTTGCGCTAAGGTTAAGGTCGAGTATCAGAAACCGTCAGGATTACTATAGCAACCAGAGATACCAGAATGGAAATGGGAGCGGATTACTATGGACTTCATAACCAAGTTACCCAAGACGACAAGTGGACTCGATACCATATGGGTCATTGTCGACAGATTGACCAAATCCGCGCATTTCCTACCCATCAAGGAGACTGACAAAATGGAGAAGCTTACAAGAACTTACTTAAGGGAAGTAGTGCGACTGCATGGTGTTCCGAAATCCATTATCTCCGATCGAGATAGTAGATTAACTTCAAGATTCTGGCAATCACTACAAAGTTCCCTGGGAACTAGGCTAGACATGAGTACAGCCTACCACCCACAGACAGACGGACAAAGTGAGAGAACAATACAAACTTTAGAAGATATGCTGAGAGCCTGTGTGATTAACTTTGGAAAGGCATGGGATATTCATTTACCCCTTGTCGAATTTTCATACAACAATAGTTATCATACAAGCATAAAGGCTGCCCCGTTTGAAGCCCTCTATGGTCGAAAGTGCAGATCCCCTCTGTGTTGGACTGAAGTTGGCGATACCTAGTTAGCTAGAGGAAGAGTTCCTGAAAGCACTCTCACCGGTCCGGAGATCATACGTGAAACGACAGAGAAGATCGTTCAGATTCGTGAACGATTGAAAGCCTCAAGAGACCGACAGAAAAGCTACGCTGACCAAAGGAGGAAACCTTTGGAATTCCAGGTAGGAGAAAACGTCTTATTAAAGGTCTCACTGTGGAAGGGTTTAATACGATTTGGAAAGCGTGGGAAACTAAATCCAAGATACATTGGGCCTTTCGAGATTCTTGCCAGAATCGGCCCTGTGGCTTACAAGCTTAACCTACCGCGCGAACTTAGTAACATCCATCCAACCTTCCACGTCTCCAACTTGAAAAAGTGTCTGTCCGACGAGACTCTTGTTATTCCACTCGATGAGATCGAGATCAACGAGAGCCTCAACTTTGTGGAAGAACCAGTAGAAATCATGGACCGAGAGGTCAAACAAACAAAACAGAGTCGCATACCCATCGTGAAGGTTCGCTGGAACGCCAAGCGGGGACCTGAATTCACATGGGAACGCGAAGATCAGATGAAACAAAAGTACCCTCATCTCTTTCATGTTCACTAGTATCTTTACTACTTTAAATTTCGGGACGAAATTCTCTCTAACGGGGGGATGATGTGACAACCCGATATTTCAACTCTTTGTAACGACCAAAATGGGTCAAGTATTGTAACCACTTCTGAGTAATAAAATTTACTTTCATAATAAAATGTACAAATAAGTTCTATTTAATTTCCTTCTATGATTAAATGTCTTTGAACCATGATCGTACGTAAAAAGAACGCCCAAATCCGACTTCATATAGCGAAGTTATGATGTTTCCAAGTTCGGCTTAGCAACAGACAGCTAAAAACTCGAATCGGAAATCGAGCGACTTTTGGCCGGAATGACCTAAACGAGAATCGAAGGTCTCGACATTAGTATTCCAGCGGTAAAAAGTCTGGCAAAAACCGACATCAGATAAAGAAGTTATGAATTTTCAAAGAAATTCCTTAAACACGATGGGTTTTTTTATATATAATAAAAAAATAATTTCGGAATTTGCCGACGGAGTCTAAACGAAAGTTGTAGAGCGTAGTCTCACCTACGCGAGGATATAAAGACCATCGAAAACGGAGTTCGTATGAAGAAGATATGAATTTTTGAAGTTTATTAAATAAATTAATTATTTATTTTAATCAAAATTCGGATATTATCCGAAGGGGAGTCAGCGTCCTCATCCGAGGTACGCGCTGCGTACCCCTATACGCCCTGCGTAACCGAGAGGATTGGCCTCTGATCGCCCACGTCGCACTATCCGAGGAATCCGACCCGTCCGAAGCTCCGACCTGTCCGACCCGCCGTCCCATCCGACCCGCGTACCCAGCAACCCGTCCCATCCGAAGCCGAGGCAGTCGAGGCTTCGGTCATGCATGACGTACGCGTACGCGCTGCGTACGAGCGTACGCCCCGCGTACCGAGGCAGACCAGCCTTACTATAAATAGGATGCGAGGGCTTCCAAGAAAAGGGCTCATTTCTCTTCTCTCTCTCACAACCTTGCCTCGTTTTCCGTGTCCGTTCAAACCCGAAGCTCTGGTCTTTTTGGCTCAAGTCCCAAAGGTCGATTTTACTCCCGAGATTCCCGAGAATCCCGAGGAAAATCCGTTTCCCGAGACGAAACTCTGCCCGGTTTTCCATCTCGCTATCTTCAAACTTTCAAGTGAGTTTCATACCCCTCAATCAACCTTTTTAAATATTCTGAATGCTTTTATATGCTTTCAAGGGGGGGATTACAAGTAAAACACACGAGTATTATCGTGTGTTACATAAAGAAACTCTTTTATATACTGTTATATATTCAAATCACATGCGATTTATAAACCTTTAAAGGAACTTATATATATATATATATATATATATATATATATATATATATATATATATATATATATATATATAACATATGTTACAATAGGATATATCTTTTGAAATATAAATTTGTTGTAATGCACGTATAAACTAATCTTTTCTTAGATTATTCTTGTCTATCTTAGACTCTACACCAAAAATCTATGTTTTCATCGGCTACCCACATAAATCATTTGGTGACCTCTTCTACAGACCTAGTGACAATGTGGTTTTTGTAGCAAGGAGGGGTGTCTTGAGAGAGAGAAAGAGAGAGAGTTCATAAGCCAAGGAAACAGTGAGAGGCAAATTGACCTTGAAGAAATTCAAGAGTCAAGTGGTGAAGGAACTTCAAACCTTAGCACTCAAGCTGAGGAGGAAACTCCTGTTGAGCTAATTGACAAGTCTGTACCTCTACGGCGTTCCATAAGGGTTAGGAATGCACCAGAGCACTACTATGGTTTCCATATTACTGCGGAAGGTGAGACACTTATCAGTGATGAGACATTGATAAGTCTGGATGAACCTAAAAGCCACGCAGAAACCATGGAAGGCCCCGAGTCTGCTAAATGGAAAGAGGTAATGGACAATGGGATACAGTCATACAAGTACATGTGTGACAATCAAGTTTGGAACTTGGTTGAAAACGTACCACATCGTAAGACAGTTGGGTACAAATGGATATTCAAGAGGAAGACCGACATGGATGGTAATGTACACACATAAAAGGAATGACTGGTTGCAAAGGGTTTTTCTCAAATTCCGGGAGTTGATTATGATGAGACCTTTTCACTAGTTGCAAAGATTAAGTCCATTAGGGTTCTGTTAGCCATCGCTTCATTTCATGATTATGAAATATGGCAAATGGATGTCAACACCGCCTTCCTTAATGGAAGCTTGGCTGAAGATGTTTTCATGTGTCAGCCAGAGGGTTTTTTCAGTACAAAATACCCTAATAGAGTGTGTAAGCTCGAGAAATCCTTTTATGGATTAAAATAGGCACCTCACAGATGGAATCTTTGCTTCGATGAGAAAGTCAAAGAGTTTGGCTTTTCGAGGAGTGAAGATGAATCTTGAGTCTATGTCAAGGCTAGTGGGAGTATATTTATCTTTTTGGTACTTTATGTGGATGGCATACTACTCATAGGAAATGACATCCCAACCCTGCAGGAAGTGAAGTACTGGCTTGGGAAGTGTTTATCTATGAAAGACCTAGGAAAAGCTACCTATATTCTAGGGATAAGGATTCTAAGAGACCGGAGTAAAAGACTAATTGGATTTAGTCAGAGTAGCTACTTGGATAAGGTGCTGAAGAGGTTCAACATGCAGGACTCCAAGAAAGGAGAGTTATCCATTCAGAGTAACGCCAGGCTGAGTAAAACTCAAAGCCCAAGTACTGAGGTTGAGATAGCAAAAATGAGTCGAGTACCTTATGCTTCTGCAGTAAGCTCGATCATGTATATTATGACCTCCACTCGTCCTGATGTGGCCTTTTCCTTGACCATGGTCAGCAGATATCAGGGGAACCCTGGCAAGGCTCACTGGACTGTGGTAAAGATTATCCTCAAGTACCTGCGGAGGACTAAGGACTGGGTCCTTACCCTCGGTGGGAGTGATGACTTGAGAGTTGTAAGGTATAGTGATGCTAGCTTTCAGATTGATAGGGATAATTTATGCTCTTAGTCAGGCTGGGACTTTATCTTAAACGGAGGAGCAATCACTTGGAAGAGTTCCAAGCAGGAAACAGTGGCTTATTCAACTTGAAAATCATAGTATATAGCAGCAAGTGAGGCAGAAAAGGAGGCGATATGGCTGAAGAACTTCATTGGAGACCTTGGAGTTGTACCAGCTATAAAGGAGCCAATGGAAATTTTCTATGATAGTGAAAGTGTAGTTGCCTTAGGCAAGGAACCAAAGGATCACCGGAGATCCAGACACATCGACCGAAAATACCATTTCATCAGACATAAAATAGAAGAAGGACACCTCGTGGCAAAGAGGGTTTCATCGGATGAGAACCCAGCAAATCCCCTCACGAAGGGACTGAGTCGGGTTAAGCATCTCCATCATGCTTGGAGCATAGGGTTGAAGGATGATATTAGTTTTAGTAGTTAGATAATTTTGAAATTTGTAAAGTGTAATTGACATTTGATGATGAATAAAAGTTGTGTTTATTTTTGAGTAAAGTGTTGCTATCTTTTGTCAATCTTTTACTATATTTATTTTGCATGTTTTGACTTCTAAAATAATTATGTTTGGTATATCATATTATTTGAATCCTCCACAGTCGTTCATATGTTGCAAGTAGGTATGAATCAAGATTGTCATGAGTTGGTTACAGAGGTCTAAGTTGTTGTACATGGCTACAACGCTCATGATTGCTCATAAGTTCTGAGCATTGGATTCAACCCACGCTCACTGGTATCACTTCATGGAATTTATCTCGAGTAATTGTGAGACGGTAACATCATATAATTCTTCAAACCTAGATATATGACTTGTTGCCTATGAGTTGGTTAATCATTGATTGTACGAAACCACATTGGTAACTCGATGTTATAAGACGTACTTTTGTGTGTGATTCAACAAGTAGTAGAATAAGCATATGAGTTGAAGTTTATATGTTCCTTCTTGGATTAGAAGCGATATCTGGGCCCCTCGATGATTTTGTTATGACCTGTGTACCGGGCCCGGTCAGAACTAAGTTGATGTGTTCAATTAAGTTCTTTGTCAAACAAATCGGAAATCGAGAAACAAACTACTGGACAATAAGTAAGACATTGTTCCATGTATTTGTCCGGCTGATATCTAGCATAGAGGATTATATGATCACTTATCTTAAATGGCGTATCATCATCTTCTCAGTTCCGATAGACCTTGAAAGAGCTACGATTGCTGATCGGTTCCTGAAGTTATACTTGCAGTTATAGTTATTAGACTTATCCAAGTGGGAGACTGTTGGATAAGGTGTCTAAGTCCATAACTATTTCTTGTATGTACTTGACTCGACCCGGCATGGTCCATTTGGGTTGCATGGCATCATCCATTTGGTTAGACTAATTGAGAGAAATAACACTTGTGGTTTATTAATATATTATAAGTTCTAACATATTAATGGTATTATTTAATTACTATTGATCAAGAATTAATTTAGAATTAATTAAGCGATCATAAGATGACTAATTAAATATATAGGTTGATTATGTAAATCATCCATAACTTGTATAGTGTGCTAATGCTCCATGGATTATCAAGTTGGGTTAAAACCCATAGGATGCTCCATGGGAGTTACAAAACCCATGGGTCATAGAAATGAAGAGTCGTGTCACATTAGGGTTTACATGGTGTAACCCTAGATGTGACACACTATAAAAGGAACATGATATCATCCAAAGTCGGCCACTAGAAGCATAAGAAAGGGCAAGCCGATTTTTGCAAGTATTATACATTCTCTCAAAGTTACTCCAAAGCATTTGGTGTTGTGTGAAGCATTTGAGGCATCACACTTGGGGTGCTGGGCTCTCAAGGTTTTCAAGGAATCAAATCAACTACAAGGTATATAATTCTAGCCATCTTTTATGTTAAAAGTTCCCCATGTATGCTAGATAGGATTAGGAACCTTGGAAATCATATTTTGCATGTATTTTAGACAAACATAGATCCAAGGTTTTCTAGGGTTGCATGTCCACTTAGGCGTGTTAGAATGCTCATAACCCAGCACTAATTGCGTGTCAAAATCCCTCAAATTATGGCTCTGATACCAAATTGTAAAATCCCAAAAGTACTAACAAAAATTTTTGATTTTCAAAGCACCAAAACGATATAACCATATTTTTTCAAAACCGAATAATGTATCAAATATTCCTAAACATCAGAGTAAATCAAGTAGATAGTGTGGAATAAACTCCAAGGAATGTTGTATGATTAGGTCGGGCCCTTGCATTTGGAACCAGAAGTATCTGAAACATCTAAACAACACATTTGTAAGCATAAATCTTAGTGGGATTCCAAAAAAATACAACATGCCATACATAGATAACATAACATGTCTATTTCAGCCCTAAATGGTTACTATGGACCAAATCATAGTCTTACTTCCTACCTGGGGGCAAAACTTGCTCTTTACATTTACAAGCGCCAGGGGCCGAATCTTGGTCTTCCATACAACCTCCAGGGGCCAAAACCCCGGTCTTTTCATACAAATTCCAGGGGCCAAACCCTAGTGTTCCATGCAAAAATCACAAAGATTACTAGTATCCTAAGTGTATAGTAAAAATATTCACCATGCAAATGTAGTCGGCAACAAAATAGCTCACACAGTCAAGGTAACACTTAGTCTACCTACTAAAAGTATCCATTTGACTTAAGCTCAAACCATGTCAAAAGTCAACGCGAGATCAATGGTCAAAGTTAACTCTAACTGGCTTCCACGTCATGGATACCTTAGTTCATCCCAATCAATATCCATTAGAACATTGTTGCTAGCTTGCCACCACGTCGTGTCATTTTCCAGACAAAATGGTCGTGACCCAAACCAGACTCCATGCCATGGCAGGCAAATCACCATGTCGTGGAAAATGTAAAAAGATAGCATAATAGATTCAACTCTAAAGCCCCTAAGCCATCAAATCCAACCTTCCAAAATGCTACTTGGGAACTTGAGGGTTAAGAAAAATACCAAATTTTTGGACATGCATGACCTATGTGTGTCCCTTACACAGCTAGGTGAAAAAATGAGTTAATGACCCAAAACTTCATGCATGACTCCAAAATCTCAACCAACTTCTAAATCCATAATATATTGAGCTTAAGGGAACTAGATAAGTCATAAAGTTGTAGACTTTATCTCATCCCGTCATTTTTATTTATTGTCCAAAACTTTCTCAAAAGACTAGATCTATAAGAAAGAAATTGTCGATTTGGAAACTTGAGGACTTACAAATGGTCCAGAGAGTAATTCCAAGGATGAAGAGAAGTGACTTGTTGTATCCTTGCACCAACACCTTCTTCTTCTTCCTTCACAATACTCCAAAGACACTAAAAGGAGATTCAATGTTGCAACGCGGCTAGGGTTTGGGGCGAGGGTCAATTTTTAGAGGATGGAGGGTACCAAATAAGGCAGTCCTAGGAGTCAGTGCCCTTAAATAGAGTAGAAACATGGTGATGTAGGTTTACACCAAAATGGTCGTTATACCTAAGAAAATAGGCTGCTACATCGTGCCACTATGCAACTCCACATTCTAGATCATACGATCGTCAGGTCGTGGGGCAATAGTTACCAGGCTGTGGCCCACCTAAAACCTGCATAATTAATATGTAAATAATTAACTAGGTAAAGGCAATAACTAGAAATGGATGTTACACATTTGTGCAACAATAAAAGCATGAAAAATACAAGTGTCAATGAACAACTAAATTGCGCGCACACATAATCAAGAAAAGGGGAAAAGAAGTAAAGGACAAACTTGGTCCTTGAACATACAAAGCTAGAATAGTCCCCATACGGATCAAATGTGGCTCATGCCCACTTTCCCTAACACAGCTCCAAGAAATTGTTTCATCGAAATACCCATCATAGAGATTTTGGATATGTCTTGGCCAAGATTGGTGGTCCTGTGAGGCCTTTGGTCCTCAATAGTGCTAGGATAATGAAAAATGTTTGGATAACCAAATTATGAAGCATCCATCCTGATAAACTCATACTTCCATATTTTGATTGATTCGGGAGAACCTCTATAAGGCTTCTACCCAAGTGAAAAAAAAATATAACCAAGCACCAATACTACATATAGGAAATAAGGATTGAAAAAAATCCACCATCGGTATAACGAGAGAAACGTGACACAAAAACACAAAACATATTATTTTGGATATCGAATTTGGCTTTAGTTGGCATGTATGGATCTTATAAGCATCGATAACTTGACCAAAGAATATAGAAGTAGGAACCCTCAAATCCTCTTCAAAATAATAAAGATAAAATACTATCTTGCCTGGAGTTGTTTGGTCAATCGTGGCACCTGCACCAGGAATCGTAGCACTATCTTCTTCAATAAGATGATACTTTTGAGAAACACGAACTAGCCGTTCACCAGAAACTATAGAATGCAAAACAGGCATGTCAAATTGTGACATTGTATCAGAATAAACATAGTAACATGGAGAATATAGAAATAAAAAACTAATGGGATAGATATTAATAAGGGCAAAGAGGCGGGAGTTCATATTCCTGGTACATCAACTATCGCAATGGTTACGCGAGTGCAAAGGTGCGTATAACCTACGACAGACGATTCATTTCCCGGATTAACTAAAGGCCATTTAAAACCCAATTATCAAAACATGTTAAGTACCAGACTATAACAATTGGGTTTGGAGCTTAATGGTGTATGTGGTTAGCCTATATATAAGAGTTACACGCCAACATTAAGGAAGGCTCTACCAACGCGGTAAGCTCATTACTAACCAAGTCGGTTTCTTTCAGCAGTCTAGCTCAACTGCGTAATGGCCAATGCGATAGCTTATATCGATAAGTTATTCAACCAAGTACATGTGCCATATCCAAGGAAACATAGAAAATGCATTAATGTTATGTTAGAGGTTACTACGCTTGCAACCTCCGGACAACACTATCATTTGGCTAGTAGCAAGAACCATGATTCTCTCGTCCGCGTATAAATTGCTTGACAAACATGGATAAGGCCATAACAGTATAGCTAGAAATTAAGCAATATAAATATCTGATATCTAACGTAGGCATCATAGAGAAATATGTGTGACCATCTCTTGCTAGTTCTTCCTAACCTGGTGTTTATTTATTTTGTAATGTAACTTCCTTTGCAGCATTGCCAGACGGACTATCTGTTGCATTTACCCTCAGTACAAAGAGCTACGTAGCATCAATTAACACCAAATTTTTCTATAAACTAGGATTGAAACATTACACGTATAATCACGATGTGAACTAAGAATGAAGCACTACAAAAATTAAATACATTGGATGTTTTCATTTTAGAACAATTGTTAACCTACCACACTGTCAAGCTCTAAAAAATAACAACGTCACTATTCAAATATCCAAACAAATAAGATCCAACAACTAATGGTGAACTCTGTAAACAATAATCTTGAATATTAAAATTCATAAAAACTTGAAAGACGATATCAATGCCTGATAACAAAGTTTTAGAAAAATTACTTGGAAGTGATGTTAAAGGAAAAAATTGGGGATATGTAGTTCTTAAAGGAAGTCGATTTCTTGCAGTATGCAGTTGAGAAGAAACATCGGAGGCTTAGTTAGTTCCAAACCATATAGAAATTATGATGCAGCATCCGTATGACAAATGTGATCGAACCTAATTATGTGAATTGAACCTTCTTTTTTTCTTGGGAATTCCGATTTATGCAAAATCGTTTTTTTTTTTTCCTATGAATCCCGATTTTTTCAAATTGCTTTTCTCTTTGAATTCTCATTTCTTTCAAATCGTTTTTGGAGGCTCAAAGTCGTATCACAAAAAAGACGATGATGCCATGATGGAAGTGGAAGCAGTCAAAAATTAAGGAGGATAAGGAAATAATCACGTAGTTGTTTGATTTTAAAGAATTTTTTGAAAGAAAATCAAACTCGACACAATTTTAATTTTTTGGTATTTATACTTATATATAATATAAGGTGTTTTCATTAGATGTATGAGTTTGATTAATTATAGAATGGTAAGACACAAACATATGATATTTATATTTGAATTTGTAAGACGGAGTACCATTAAATAGTGGGTAGGTTGGAGCCTAACTAGATTTGTCACTATTTACTCTATCTTCATTAATGGTTATGCCTAATAACATGATATTGCCATCCATCTAAATTGTGTATATTTCAACAATGGAACCCACTTCCACATTTTATTTAAAACAAAACACGACATTAGATTACTTTGTGGAAAAATTAAAATATTTTTTAATTCAATTCGAAATAGTTTAGTAAGTATAAAAGGGTAAATGTCACCCTTATACGTTCCCATTAACTTGTTGCTACCGTAAACTTGTAGGCAATGGAGGATCCAACATGTAAAAATTATGGAGACACCCTAATTTAGATTTTATTTTTCAAAGGTATGACTTTATATATATATATATATATATATATATATATATATATATATATATATATATATATATATATATATATATATATATATATAGAGAGAGAGAGAGAGAGAGAGAGGTTAGTTATTGTGTTCTAACTATCTATTTTGTGCATCTATAATTGATTATCGACCAATCATTTTAGTTATTTTAAAAAAATAATTAATTCATATTAAATGTTGAAGATATGATGACTATTAATTAAATCTTCAGAATTTAATATGCATTAATTAGTTTCTGAAAATAATTAAAATGATTATTTCAGAATTTAATATATACACAATACATAGTAGAAAAATTTTGAACCTAGCTTTTATATATATATATATATATATATATATATATAGAGAGAGAGAGAGAGAGAGAGAGAGAGGGTTAAGATCAAATACGAAGGAAAATTTTGGTAAAAATGTAAGAACTTTTTTCTACATATTATTTTAGTGAAAAAATAAAATGACTCAATAAATAATTCATAAGTAAGATGATTCACCAGAAAAAATTAAAAAAAAATGTCTTTATGATTCATTTTTATGTAAATTAAGAAAATATATACTTTATATGACAATTTTAGTAAATAACAACAAAATCATTGAATAAACGAATCATCGAAATGTTTTTTTGTCAATCATGTTATTTTTTATTTAATTAGTTACTTTGTACTTCATTATATTTATAATGGAAGGTTGCGTCCTATCCTACCCGTTCGGCTAACGACCCTCTACTAGTCAAGAGTGCAGTTGGTAAGAATGAATACCCAATGGCGGTCATTTTACAGTCCGCTTCCTTAAACACCCCTTATAGACCAACTTGTTGAATAAGGCCTACTAACGGTAAGACTGACTCTTTAGTTATACATATATATATATATATATATATATATATATATATATATATATATAATATATATTAGACTTTTAATTTTATATAGTATAAGGGTGTATTTTACACTTTTAAAATATTAGGTGGTTTGATTTAATAAATTATACCTTTTAATTTAATTAAATATAAATCATATCAATATGGATTTATTAACTCTGTTTTAATTATACACTTAATTAATTTAATAAAACCATGAGGGTATAATTTGAACTTTTCGAAAAACTAGGGTTTTAGAATTTAAAATTTTCAAAATTAAACTTTTAATCAAAAATTTTAAATTCAAAAACTTGAGGACAAGTTTTGAAACTTTTCAAAACATCTAGATCAAATTACAAATAATTCAATTAATCAAATAATTGGGTGATTATTTAAATATGACATAATTCAATTTCTTGCAAAATTATCGATAAAATAATTCAAATAAATCAAGTTTATCAGATAAGACAATGATTATCTAATTAATTTGACAATAATCTTCTATTTTGGTAAGGATAATCATTCCAAATTTATAAAAATCGGATTTTATCAATAAAAAACGTTTATGGTAATTATCCACAGCCAAAACAGGTCAAAATCCTGTAAAAACAGCAAGCAAACCTACAAACTCGTCGAGTCAGAGATGGACTCATCAAGTTCCCAGTGAACTCGGCGAGTTCAGGCTCCAGAATGCAGTTTTTCGCGATTTTCAGCTTGAACGATTATGTAAAACATCAAATACATCAACACAAACAGCCTAGGCTCTGATACCACTGATGGGTTTTGAGCACTACATCAATCCTATGGTGTACATGCAAAGCATAAAGCTTTGGATCTAGTTTGCTTAATATAATTATCCAAAGCTCATAAACCCTAATTCTAGCATACAATAATCGAAATTTACAAACGAATAGAGTTTAGATCTTACCTTGATGTTTATGTAGCAATAACAATCTTAATTCCTCTTGATCTTGACTTTTGAAAGCCTAGTTCCTCAATTGTTGCACCTCTAATGGAGTCACAAACACTATGAGCAACAAGATGGCTTAAGAGAAGGAGGAGGAGCACCAAAAATGTCCAAGAACCCTTAGGGATTACTTCACCACATTTTTGGGGCCTTAGGGGTTCCTTATATAGGTAAGCTATTAGGGTTTTCAACTAGGAAACCCAAATTCGACTGCTTAGGCCCTAAGCAGCCCATAGACTCCCACCTTAGAGGCCTTAGATGAATTCTTATGGGTTTCCCCATAGATTTCGTCCACTCAAACTTCTATGGAGTCCATTAGCCCATTTATGCAACTATCTTACAATTACACAATCAGTCCCCTTTATTTAATTAATCTTTTTTAGCCACAAAATTAATTCTTATTAATTCTTGACAAATATTAATTAAACAATATGATTTCTCTTTTAATATATTATTCATATAATATATTAATAAACCATAATTAATCCTCTTTCTCCTTAGTTATCCTTTCAGTTGTTATGGTGAAGGCAACTCAAATGGACAACGCTCACAATCGGGTCAAGTACTTACCAAAATAGTTATGGGCTTAGATACCTAATCCAACAATAAAGTAAAAAAATAGATATCTCAAAGTATTGTTTTATGTATTTTTATTATTTTTTTTGGGTATTTAAGGGTTTTTTGAGATTTTGTATTGATCTCCCACACACACACACACACAACACACACACACACACACACACACACACACACACATATATATATATATATATATATATATATATATATATATATATATATATATATATATGGGAGACGAATACAAAATCTCAAAAAACCCTTAATTACCAAAAAAAACTAATAAAAATACATAAAATAATACTTTGAGATATCTATTTTTTTACTTTATTGTTGGATTAGGTGTCTAAGCCCATAACTATTTTGGTAAGTAGTTGACCCGATTATGAGCATGGTCTTTTGGGTTGCCTTCACCATAGCAACTGTTAGGATGAACAAAGGAGAAAGAGGATTAGTTATGATTTATTAATATATTCTATAAATAATATATTAAAAGAGAAATTATATTGTTTAATTAATATTAGTCAAGAATTAATAAGAATTAATTTTGTGGCTAAAAGAGTTTAATTAAATAAAGCGGACTAATTGTGTAATTATAACATAGTTTCATGAATGGGCTAATGGACTCCATAGAAGTTGGAATGGACGAAATCTATGGGGAATCCCATAAGAATTCGTCCAATGCCTCTAAGGAGGGAGTCCATGGGCTGCTTAGGGCCTAAGCAGTCAAATTTGGGTTTCCTAGTTGAAAACCCTAATAGCCTTTACCTATATAACGAACCCCTAAGGCCCTAAAAATGTGGTGAAGTAATACCTAAAGGTTCCTTGACATTTTGGTGCTCCTCCTCCTTCTCTTAAGTCATGTTGTTGCTCATGGTGTTTGTGACTCCATTAGAGGTGCAACATTTGAGGCACTAGGCTTTCAAAAGTCAAGATCAAGAGGAATTGAGATTGTTATTGCTACATAACAATCAAGGTAAGATCTAAACTCTATTCGTTTGTTAATTTCGGTTATTGTATGCTAGAATTAGGGATTATGAGCTTTGGACGATCATTGCATGTATATTAGACAAACTAGATCCAAAGCTTTAGGGTTTGCATGTACACCATAGGATTGATGTAGTGCTCAAAACCCATCAGTGGTATCAGAGCCTAGGCTGTTTGTGTTGTTGTATTTGATGTTTTACATAATTTTTCAAGATGAAAATCGCGAAAAACTACATTCTAGAGCCTGAACTCGCCGAGTTTACTGGGAACTTGATGAGTCCATCTCTGACTCGACGAGTTTGTAGGTCTGATTGCTGTTTTTACGGGATTTTGACCTGTTTTGGCTGTGGATAATTACCATAAACGTTTTTTATTGATAAAATCCGATTTTTATTAATTTGGAATGATTATCCTTATCAAAATAGAAGATTATTGTCAAATTAATTAGATAATCATTGTCTTATGTGATAAACTTAATTTATTTGAATTATTTTATCGATAATTTTGCAAGAAATTGAATTATGTCATATTTAAATAATCACCCAATTATTTGATTAATTGAATTATTTGTAATTTGATCTAGATGTTTTGAAAAGTTTCAAAACTTGTCCTCAAGTTTTTGAATTTAAATTTTTTGATTAAATGTTTAATTTTGAAAATTTTAAATTCTAAAACCCTAGTTTTTCGAAAAGTTCAAATTACACCCTCATGGTTTTATTAAATTAATTAAGTGTATAATTAAAACAGAGTTAATAAATCCATATTGATATGGTTTATATTTGATTAAATTAAAAGGCATAATTTATTAAATTAAGCCACCTAATATTTTAAAAGTGTAAAATACACTCTTATACTATATAAAATTAAAAGTCTAATATATTATATATGTATAAGTAAAGAGTCAGTCTTATCGTTAGTAGGCCTCATTCACGAAGTTGTTCTATAAGGGTGTTTAAGGAATCGACATGTAAAATGACCGTCATTGGGTATCCATTCTTACCCACTGCACTCTTGACTTGTGGAGGGTCGTTAGCCAAACGTATAGGATAGGACTCAACCTTCCATTATAAGTATAATGAAGTATGAAGTAACTAAACACTTTTATAAATTCCTAAATCTTAGTTACTTTAGGAAAAATGTGGAGTTGGTGCTATTCCATGAAATTACACTTTGTACCCTTTCTATGACGTTAGTGGAGCGTGTGTGGTTAACCGACACACTAATTGGGCTCTAAACAAAGGGGAAAAGGGTGACTCGATGTTTTCCATAGATAAATGGAGCGTGTGTGGTTAATCGGCACGTCGATTAGGTGACTGTAACATTGGGGCCACCATGTATATTTGCATGGTTATCCACAACTTGTTTGTGATCCTCAGCATCCCGGTCACAAATGAAGGGCACACTCGAGATTTAAACATGTCATTGAAAAGTTCAATGAATCTCAAAAGATCTAGGAGTTTCAATTCATTTAAAACTTAATTTTCATTTTTCGTTTTTCATGGTGGAAATTGGTAAATAGTCATTTACCTACATTCAAATATTCTCCAATTTGGACTACGACATCCCTCTTCCATGTTGTAGAATATTGTGTTGGGTCCTAGCTTTAATATCTCATTTGGATGTTTTATTAAGGACTCAATCAACTAACTTGAATTTTCTCGCGTTTTGTAGATGTCAAAGTCTAACAACTATGGTCTTCCTGAATCTGTTGGAAAAAGTTTTCCACTTGAAGATGATGTTCCAGGATTGGATTGTGGAAATGAAATCATTCTTCACTTCCTCCACTTCCTCCAATAATTCTCCATGACCCATGTGTTTGAAGACTTGAAAAATTCAAGGTCGCTAAAGCCCTGTTGGTGAAAAGACACGAAGATGGAAAGTCGGTATACGCTCATGTCTTGGATATGAAGTTGCATATTGATAGAATGGGAATCTTGGGCGTTGATGTCTCGGAGAAGTTGGATGTTGACTTGGTTCTTCACTCACTTCCCGATTCATATGGTAAGTTCGTTAGAGACTACTATATGATGGAACACGACATAACCATCATTGATCTGACTTATTTGCTTATTGTATAACGACATGAATTTTTCAAAAAAAAATTTCAATTTAAAACTCATAAACAAATGTCTCATCATTAATTCTTAATAACAACCAAACAAGTTTTCAACACAATTATTCAAATCTAGTATCCACAATCATAGATCAACATCAAGAGTGTGTGTACAATCACGTCGGTGCCTTCCCGCGATCCTCGGAAGTACCTGAAACACATAACACATAACACGGTAAGCACGAATGCTTAATGAGTTCCCCAAAATACCACATACAATAATTCGCCACTCGAGGCTATAATCTATACGACCCTCTGGTCAATGTGTCTCAGCGGGACCCTCCAGTCCCGTAGCTCATTGGACCCTCTAGTTCGGTCTAGCTCGTTGGACCCTCCATTCCGGTCAGGTTGAGAACCCACTGGCCTCGTAAATTGTTGGACCCTCCGGTCCGGTCAAAATAGTACATAACATAAATAATCACAAAAAACATAATCTCAAGAAAACACGTATGACCTTCCGGTCAACACATAGTTACCACCCTAGGTAATATATAGTGAGAAGACTCACCTCGGGTAACTCGAATGATATCGAACTCGAAACAATGATCTAGCCTCCGCCTAATCACATATAGAAAATATCTCTACTTAATAAAGGCTCTCAAAGGCTAGACTAATCCCTTCTTATTCTCTCTCAGAAGGGTAAAAGACCATTATACCCCTTCAATGGTCCAAAAGTCCATTTGTTGAATAAACCCTAAAATTCAACAAAAGTCAACCCTAAAGAGTACGCGGCGTGTACTAGATCCTTACGTTGGGCGTACTTGACCACTACGCTGATATCGGGCTGTTCCAACCCTACGCCCTGTGTACTGGGATTTACACTCAGCGTACGTCCCAATTTCACTATTATCTCACTTATGGTCTTAATCAATTAAGACCTTGGCTCAAAATACAGATCTAGACCCTTTACAGCCTCATAATCCATAAAGTCAAAGACTTTACGCCTTTGCATGGCTATAAAGGTCATCATCATCCATAACACACCACTTCCTTCAATAAAGAGCTCATACCTCATGCATGGCTTACTCCTAGCATCCGAGACTGGATTTTTATGGATCTATAACACTTTATACACTGAATATGGATAGATCAAGGTCTATAGAGCTCCTTTACTCATAAAGTCTCCACCTTTGGGAAAAAAACCCTAGAAATGGTCCATGATGTACAAATCAAAGAGATTGAGAAAGCTCAAAGCTTGTTACCCCCAAATGATGCTCCAACCTCAGAAATATCATATCCAAAGTTTGCCCTCCAGCTCTAGCTCCTTCAACGCCACCTCCTTCTATTCAAAAGCACACAAGAACACTTTCAAGCTCAACCATACTCACACTAGCTCTAGAACGAGGGTTAGGGCACACTTAGGGTTTTGTTCTCTAGAAATGATGGCTAAAAGTGAGGCCATAATGTTCCTTATATGGGGCTCACCCCCACAATTAAGGTTTCATTCTCAACCTAGTACGGCCAGCATACTAGGTAGACTCTGCGTCAAGAATACATTCATGATTACGCGTAGCGTACTCTCCCTTACGCCCAGCGTACTTAAAAGCCAAACATTTATTTCAAGGACTAAATTTGACAACTTGAGGAAAGAAAAGGCTCAAAGAGATATACTTGAATTCTTGGATGTTACAAATCTCCCCCACTAGAATCAGACTTCAACCTCGAAGTCTTGCTTCGCAAGTAACTTGGGTTACTACTCCCGCATCTCCGACTTCGGTTCCCAAGTCAAATCGGACCCCTTCTGATGTTGCCACTAGACCTGAACTAGGGGCACTTCCTTGTTCCTCAAAACCTTCACCTTCCGATCTAGGATCGCGATCGGCCTCTCGATGTAATTCAGGCTCGCATCCACTTAAATGTCCTCTAATGGCATTACTGCCGTCTCATCAGCCACACACTTCCGCAACTGGGACACGTGGAAAGTGCAATGGATCTGGCTCAACTTCTCAGGTAGCTCCAGCTGATATGCTACCTTGCCTACCTTGGTAATCACCCTGAAAGGTCGAATATATCAAGGCGCCAACTTGCCCCGCTTCCTAAACCGGATCACTCCTTTCCATGGGGAAACTTTCAGAAGCACAAAATCTCCGACCCGGAACACAAGCTCGGATCGTCGTCTGTCCGCGTAACTCTTCTGACGACTCTGAGTCATTTGCAACCTCTGTCTGACCAGCTGAATCTGCTCGGTCGTCTTCAACACTATCTCAGTTCTGCCCATAACTCTCGGCCCTACCTCTCCCCATCAGATGGGAGTACGACACCTCCTCCCATAAAGAACCTCAAAGGGAGGCATACTGATGCTCGAGTGATGGTTGTTATTATAGGAAAACTCAACCAAGGTTAGGTATGAGTCCCAACTCCCACCGAAATCCATAACACATGCTCGGAGGATGTCCTCGAGCGTCTGTATCGTCCGCTCACTCTGCCCGTCTGTCTGCGGTTGGTATGCAGTACTAAAATGCAATCGCATTCCCAACTCCTCACGGAACTTCTTCCAGAATCTGGAAGTAAAATGTACATCCCGGTCCGACACTATGGACGTCGATACTCCATGACGAGCTACCACCTCTCACAAATAAATCTCTACCAGCTTCTCAACAGAAGAGCTCTCACTAATAGCAAGGAAGTGAGCACTCTTCGTCAACCGATCCACAATTACCCAGATCGCGTCAAATCTACACGTCGTCCTCGGTAATTTGGTGATAAAGTCCATCGAGATCTGCTCCCACTTCCACTGGGGAATATCCAAAGGCTACAATGAACCATGTGGACGTTGGTGCTCTACCTTGACCCGGTAACAGGTCAAGCACCTCTCTACTACCCATGCTACATCCCTCTTCATACAGGGCCACTAATAGTCTCTTTTCATTTCCAAATACATCTTAGTGGCCCTGGGATGGATCGAAAATCTCGACCTATGGGCCTCCTCCATTAGAGTGCTACGAGCTCCACCCTTATAAGGCACCCAAATCCGGCCTTGAAAGGTCATAAGTCCCTGGCTATCCATCACACACTCGGATACCTGGCCCATCACCCGCTCCTTCTTGCAGTTCTCCGGTCTCATAGCCTCCGCCTAGGCCTCTTGGATGGTATCCAATACCGGAGTCATCACTGTCATCCTCATGCATATATCCCTAATCAGGGCACTCTCCACCTTGAGGCTCAAGGCATCGGCTACCACATTAGCCTTTCCTGGGTGATACAAAATCTCACAATCGTAATCTTTTACCACGTCCAACCATCTTCTCTGGAGCATATTCAGGTTAAGCTGATTCGTCAGATACTTCAAGCTCTTCTGTTCCATGTAAATGGTACACCGAACCCCATACAAGTAATGGCGACAGATCTTGAGGGCGAATACCACTGCCCCCAACTCTAAATCGTGGGTGGGATACCTCATCTCGTGAGGCTTCAGCTGCCTTGATGCATATGTTATCACGTACCCCCTCTGCATAAGCACTGCACCTAACCCTGATATAGATGCATCACAGTAAACCACGAAGTCATCCATTCCCTTAGGAAGAGCTAACACTAGAGCTTCGTACAATCTCTGGCGAAGAGTCTCAAACGTGTTCTGCTGATTGGGACCCCAAACAAAAGAAACACCCTTCCGGGTCAACTTGGTGAGAGGAACAACAATTTTGGAGAAATCTCTAATAAACCTCCGGTAGTAGTCAGCCAACCCCAAAAAACTCCTGATCTCGGTGGGGGATCTCGGCACCTCCTAACTCATAACCGCCTCAATCTTGGCCGAGTCGACCAAAATCCCATTCTGGTTAAGGAGGTGTCCCAAGAATTGGACCTCTCATAACCAAAAATCACACTTGGAGAATTTGGCATAAAGCCTCTCCGATCTCAATACTCCGTGAACCTCTCTCAAATGCTCCTCATGCTGCTCTCTAGACCTCGAATACACCAAAACATCATCGATGAACACAATCACCAAACGATCCAACATAGGCCAACATACTCGGTACATGAGATCGATGAACATTGTTGGTGCATTAGTAAGCCCGAAAGGCATCACCACGAACTCGTAATGCACATAACGAGTTCTAAATGTTGTCTTCTGAATACGCTCCTCACGAACCCTCATATGATGATAACCAGACCTCAAATCAATCTTGGAAATCCAAGATGCACCCTACAAGAGATCGAATAGATCGTCGATCCTCGGGAGGGGATAACGGTTCTTGACCTTCAGGTTGTTCAATTCCCGGTAAACAATGGACATCCGGTGTGAACCATCCTTTTTCTTGAAAAAAAGGATCGGTGCTCGCCACGAAGAGCTACTCGGCCGAATAAATCCCTTTCACAACAACTCCTGAAGCTGCGAGAATAACTCCTACATATCTAGTGGCATAAGGCGATGGAGCGCCTTGGCGACAGGTGCCGCCCCTGGAAGCAAATCAATGAGAAACTCCACCTGCCTCTCGGGAGCACACCCGGTAAATCCTCGGGGAAAACGTATGGAAAATTGCTAACCACCGAAACCTCAGCAATAGTACTCGGTCTCTCCATAACATCCCGCGTATCCGACACATATGGCAGAAAACTCATGTGACCCTGCTGCAAGCTCTGCCTTACTTCAGCAACCGAACAAAATGTTGACCCTGATCGGGTACCCTCTCTGAATACTGTAAGTACTCCCCCACTAGGGTTTCAGATGGTCACCAGCTGCCGCTCACAGTCGATCATCGCTCCAAATCGGCTCAACCAGTCCATGCCCACGATAACACGACATCCCCCATCGCGATAGGTACCATATCTATCGAAAACTCGACTCCAAAAATCTCTAGCACACACCCCCGGATCACATTAGTCACAAAAATGGCATGCTCATCAGATATGGAGACTCTCAAAGGTCAAATCAATGCCTCACGTCGGCTACTGATGTGACGACTAAATGCTAGCAATACGAATGATCAACTCGCACCCGAGTTAAACAACACCAAAGTAGGTATAGAACTCACAAGAAAGTACATAAACATATCCTAAATAAGCACCATATATAAACAAAAGAATAAGCAGAAGATCACATACCAGCCACAACATCGGGTGTAGCGCGGACCTCCTCCGTTATCAACTGGAAGGCTCTGTCGCGAGCCTTCGCCACCTCGGCCTTCACATGCCGAATCTCGCTAGCTCGAGTGGTAGGAGGCGCAGATCACTGCGCTGATCCCTGTAGCAGTTGTGGGCACTCGGCCTTCCTATGTCCAGTCTGGTTGCAATGGAAGCAAACCGAAAATCCCTTAGGGCAATCCCTCGCGATATGCCCCTCATTCCCGCACTTGTAACACACACCTGCTCTGCACACCCCATCATGGCTTTTTCCGCACTTCCCACAAGTGTGGCCCTTCTGACCTCCCGATCTCGAATCAGCGAGCTTTGCCTGCTTGGCCGCTGACTGAGACTATGTCGGCCGCCTATCCCTCCTCTGAGACTTCACCTCCTCCCTGGCCTGAGTCTTTAGCTCCATCTCCCTCTTCCGAGAAATTGCCTAGAGCTTAGCAAATGTTCAGTATGTCGAGTTCGCCACAAACTCATGAATGTCTCTCCTCAGAATGCTCAGATATCGGCTCATACGTGCCTGATCGGTAGACACGTGCTCAGGGTAAAACAACGCCCTCTCATGAAACATTCGTGTGATCACAGTCACAGACTCGATCCCCTGCTTGAGGGACAAGAATTCCTGGGCCAAACGTTCCCTTTCCACCGTGGGAACGTACTTGTCTTTTAACATAGTGGTGAACCTCTCCCAAGTCACCATGGTAAGCTCTGCAGTGGAAAAGTCAGCTGTCACAAACTTCCACCAGTCCTTCACTTCCTAACGAAGCTGGTTAAGTGCGAACTGTACCCTTAGATGCTCTGGACAAGAACATGTTGGATTAATGTCTAAGTCCATAACTATATTTGGTATGTACTTGACCCGACCCGACATGGTCCATTTGGGTTGCACTTCACCGACACAATTTATATGGATAATCTTTTGAGAATAGTATGTTTATGATTAATATTAATATATTATAAGTTCTAATATATTAATATGGAATCATATTATTTAATTAGTATTGATCAAGAATTAATTTATAATTAATTAAGTGATCAAAAGGAACTAATTAAATATGGACTCTTATATATGGAATGGGCCAAGTTCATTTAGGTTGGGCTAAGCTTTCATGGATATTCCATGGAGTGTTTAACCCATGGATCCTAGGAAATGAAAGGTCATGGGTATTAGGGTTTAACCCTAATCCTCCATACTATATAAAGATGTCCTTGGTTGGTGAAATTGGCACTAGTGTGTGGTACACTAAGAAGGGCTAGCCAATTTCACTAGAGAGAACCAAGTATCCATATTCTCTAAAGTCTTCCAAGGTGTTTTGGTGATTTGTGATTCCATTTGAGGCTTCCACACTATTGGGGCTAAGCTCTTAAAGCTTGAAGACATCAAGCTACATCAAAAAGGTATGTCATCTAACTAGTACTTTGTAGTATAAGAACTTCATAATATGCTAGTTAGGATTAAAGCCTTGGAAAGTTCTTATTTGCATGTATTATAGAGAAAACATAGATCCAAGGTTTATAGGGTTGCATGTACACCATAGGAGTGTTAGAATGCTCAAAACCCAACAGTGGTATCAGAGCCACAGGTTGTTTTCTGTTATATTGATGCAAATATTTTATTTTCCAAGTTGAAAAAAAAAGAAAAAAACATGAAGTTTGTCAAATTTTAAGATAATTACTTGTTCTTGTGAAAAACTAATTATTTGTAAAATTTGAATAATTTGCTTTATGAGTTGAATTAGGTCAAATTTAATAAAAGATAAAATGATATGATTATTTTATTAGTTTTAAAAGTTTGATCTAAAGAGTTTTATTTTTTGAAACCTCCATAAGTTATGGATATGAAAAGGTTTTAAAAAAAATTGATTCAAAGTTTTTATGGAGTTACAAAATTTGGTGTTAATGTTTTAAAGGATTCCATAACTTAAGAATAAGTTATGGATCACCAAAAGTTTTTTGTGTTACCTTGTTTTATGAATGAATTTAGATTAATGAATAAAATTATGTGATAGTTGGTTTTAATCCAAATTAATCTAAGAATTGATTCTAAAATGTGTTTTTGTAACTTGTCCTCAAGTTATATGAAAAGTCACATTTAAGAATCATAAAACTCATAAAAATTGGCAAAGGTTACAAAAATGAAGAGTCTAGTTCTAATTAAATGGTTTTATGACTCCATAACTTGTCCTCAAGTTATGGAGGACCAAGAGTCTCTTCATTTAATAAAATAAAATAAAATAAAAAAAAGTGTAACCTTAATTAATTCCATAAGTTATAAAATAAAGAAAAAGTTAATTCTTTTATTAGTTTAAAGTCTTCCATAACTTGTCCTCAAGTTAGGGAACTTGAAGAGTTTTTGGATTAAAACTACTTTAAACACATAAGTTATGGAATTAATTAGTTTTGAATAGTTTCAAAACTTGTCCTCAAGTTTTGGAATTTGTAAAGTTTTCTCTTATGAATACTTTAATTCCAATTTAGCCCTTAGAATTTTTAAGAGTTAAAATTCAACCCTTATACTTTATAATATTATAAGTTAATAATATATATATATATATATATATATATATATATATATATATATATATGTATGTATAAGAGTAAAGTCAGTCTTACCGCTAGTACGCCTCATTCACGAAGCCGGTCTATAAGGTGGGTATAAGGTTGTTGCCTATAAAATGGCAACTTAATGGGTGTCCACTCTCACCCACCGCTTGCTTGACTGGTGGAGGGTCGTTAGCCGAACGGGTTTGACAGGACTATAATTCTCCCTTCATTAAAAGTATTAATGATAAATACTAAGTAACTAGACTCTTAATAATACCCAATCTTAGTTACTTAGGAAAATGTGAATAACGTGCTAATCCATGAAATTACACTTTGCACTTTGTTTAAGTCGGTTAGTGGAGCGTGTGTGGTTAACCGGCACACTAACTCGTATTTAACAAGGTAGGTAAAGGGTAACTTAATGTTTATCATAGTATCGATGGAGCGTGTGTGGTTAACCAACACATCGATTGAGGGGTAAACACTTAAGGGTACCAAGTAATTTGCATGGTTACTTCACACCTTGTTTTGTGATCCTCGGCATCCCAGTCACAAAACCTGAAGGGCACACTCGAGATTGAAACATGCCTTTGAACAGTTCAATGAATCTCAATAGATCTAGGAGTCTCAAAACCAATTAAAACCTAGTAATACATTTCGTTTATCTTGGTCGAAATTGGTGAATCGTCATTCACCTACCTTCAAATATTTTATAGCTTGGATTACGGCATCCCTCTTCTAAGTTATAAAATAGTTTGTTGCGTCCTAGCCTTAATATTTCATATTGGGTGTCATATTAAGGACTTTAAAATCAACTATCTTGAATATCTCCCAAAAGATGTCTGGTTTAGACATATATGATCTTTCCAAATCTCTTGAAACAAGCTTTCCTAAATGAAGATGATGTCCCATGGAAATCATACTTCTTTCACCTCCTCCAATTATTCTCCCCAACCCACAAGTTCTTGAAAAGTTTAAGGTTACTCAAGCCCTATTGGCAAGGCAAGGTCTAGGTGTGATCACATCTTGGAGATGTAGTCACATATTGACAAGCCGGGAGAGTTGGGTGTCAAAGTATTGAGAAAGTTGGTGGTTCAATCACTTTCTAAGTCACATAGTGAGTTCCTTTGGGACACCTATGAAACAGACTATGACAAGACCCTTAATGATCTTATCTATTTGTTAAGATCAAGTTCCTAAAACTTTATGGACATTGACAATGATGACATTGGGTATCTAGTAAAGCATTCTCTTCCCAATGGAAAGGGATCGGCCATAGTCAACTCGGTTGACCAAATGGTAAAGAGAAAAGCTAAGTCTTTGATAGTCCCGTGTACCATTATCAAAGGGTCCATATGTTTGTATTGCCAAAGAAAGGGGCATTGGTTGCGAAGCTGCCAAATTTACCTAAGGACGATAAAGTCAATAAGTTTGACTCTACTTCAGGTAAAGTCCACTATCTAACTCTGTTAAGTTTCTATTCTGAGATTCTTGATACATGATGTGACTAGGTCACATGGTGATGTCTTAAGAATCAAAGAAAAGTAAAGGAACTTAAAGAAAGAATATGCTGAATCTGATCGCGTAGATGGATTTCTATCGCATAGTTTGAAGATCGGATTCTTGAGCTACTTCTTAGGAGTTATGAGATATTGCTTAGGAATAGATAACAACAAGTTTTCATATGGATTGTAAGGATAAGTTTTTCCGCAAAGTTTTAAAATAAAAGAAAAATTTTTGATTTTATTTATTTTAAAATATCCTTACAATGCCATTTGAGGAAAAATTGTTGCTTATATGATTCCATTAATAGCAAGAGTGGAGATATGAAATTGATTCTTTCATTTGTGGTAATGTCTAAATTTACCAAATAAGGAAAGATTCTCATCACCCAAGTTTCAAGTGGACCGGAACTTGGAATCATGGAAGTTGTATAGCATGATGAATGAGAACTTTCAAGTATTGGAAAATTAAGACTAATTACTTATTCACATGGATGTGTGAGTCAAGTAATGGACTAAGGGATCGAGTACATAGTCTTGTGCATTGGTCAAGTCCACCACAAAAGATCGATAAGATTATTCGTCATAATTTACAAAAGCTCAGTAAATATGATTATACTTACAAGCTTAAGTGTAACTCTGAGACATTGGAAAAAGGTTCCAATGTATGACAGAGCGAATAAGAAGAATCAAATTAGCAGAAGGATAAAAATTTCTCAAATCTGAAAAGATGGGAGAGTACTTTCGTATCAGTTTTGTGATTATCTTAATGATTTAGAGACCTTATCACAATTCATCCTCTAAGAGCCTTCTTATAGCCAAGAAGAGGAACTTGAATTGTTGAAGTGGTTAAATCAAGAAGATGATTCATACTTCGTTCCAAAAACAATTCATAGAGTTATACTCTAAGATTGTAACTTGAGTGACATGTCTTAAAGAAGGTTAAAAACTCTTGTACATTTGAAATTGGTAAGTTGTGATGTTTTGGATAAAACAAAGACCAACTAAGGCCAATTGTGTGAAGTGTTTGTCTTGATTAGAATCCGCACTATCTCTTGGATGTTTGACAAGGGAGTCTTATATGTCAAGAGGACAGTGGGAGTCTTAAAGGTCTTGAAAGCCTCAAGAACTAATCAAGAATAAACTTGAAGTTCTTCACTAGCACACGACTTGAGGTTTATAACCTATCGTGTTGACATATTCTGTGCCCATTCCAGTTAAATTTGGCTTTGCATATGAGTTCTTAGAGTTCTCAATTTGTTGCACAACTTCTTGGAAGCAATGGCAGGCCCTTGAGCTGCCAGGTGGCAAGAAATTAAGATTGAGTTCAGTCCATATGAGTTTGTATTTGTCATTATCCTTGTCTTGTGTCTATGGTTTTGACAATTCACATGGATAAGAACACATACACCATTAAATCTAAGTGTCATAGGGTTTCTCTCCGATTCATGAAAATGATGGTGAGGAAACACTTTCACCAAGTAGATTTTAGCTAGATAGCAATTCTGATATTTGCATTCTCAAAGTCGTTAGTGGAGCGTGTGTGGTTTACCGGCACACTAACCTGGACTTGTGAGTAGTGGCAAAAAGGTCTAACCATTATGATTACGGCATCCCTCTTCATAATTGTTTAGACACACAAGTGTGCTATCTAAGGGAAGGTGTATGATTTTGACAAAGTTTTATCAATCTAGTATCAGAAATCTGAACTTTGGTAAGAAAGTCAGCTGATTTCTGAGTACATGTCAAAGCTAGTGGGAGCATAAGTGTTATGCTAATAATCATCATGTTAGTGGGAGCATGATAATTATGATAAAGTATTGCAAGTTAGCAATGTTAATTATAGAAAACAAAAGGTTTCAATTGGGAAAAGTTGTTTTGCTATAATTAAGGGAGAGGAAATTATACTTCATCTCAAATCTATAAGCTTAGATCGTGAGGTTTTAATCATTTAGTCATGGATATATATATGAATTTCATGTTGGAATGGCTCAACATAAGGAAATTATGTATATGGGTCCATTGTTTGCGTTCTAAAATTCGATTATGATTACGGCATCGCTTTTCATAATCTAAATTATGAGAACTTGGCAAATAGAAATGGAAATGTTATAGCAAAAGACTGGTTTAGTCTTTATGTGAGACATCATGAATCGATTCCCATATACTTCGGATATAGGATCGATTACATGTGCTATATTCATCCTTTCTAAAATTTTCCAAATGCCTGGGGCATTAAGAAGGGAAAAGGTTTAGAACTGGATATGACTAAAAGGATTAAACAATTGTCAAGGACAATCTAAGGTTTACCAAAGATTGGGTGCTCAAGGACAGTTGGAAGTATAGTGATAATTTTTAAATGACCATATTGACATAATCTGTAAGGAGGCAACTCCTGTTCAGAAGTGATAGTCAAAATGGAATATGGAAATGTTTCAAAGTTAGAAATTATTCAATCTGTGTAAGATTAGGAAACTTAATGCAAGAAGGATGTTTCCAAGGAGCTGATCTCCTTTGGAATACTCTGTAATGATTGTTGTCAAGTCTTTCTGACTTTGTGCATAATCATTACAAGAGGATCAATGCATGTAAGTTTAGAATCTAACAGATTTCAGTAAATGGCATGAATTTGGAATTCTTGCATTTGCAGTAAGGATTTGGGGGGTGTGAAAAGAGAATCATTGGAGTTATGTTCAATTGATTTATATCACAAAGTAAAGATCATAGACAAACATAGTATGCATACTTGGTGTGTGGCATGAGTAGTGTTTAGAAAACATAGTGTACATGCTTGGAGCATGGGACTACTATTGTTTTAAATTCAAGAATAAAGTTGATAGCTGAAACAATATACATGAATAATGTGTAATCATATGGTGATAAATAAAAGGTGTTTTATTTATGTTCATAGGTTTTGATACCATATTGGATTCAATTATTCTTGTGTTTCATTTTGCATGTTTTGACTTCCTGAATAAACTAGGTTATTCTTCCAGAATGACTAAGTTATTCAAACCATCCACAGTCGGTCATATGTTGGAAGTAGATATGAATTAAGACTGTCATGGGTTGGCTTGTAGAGGTCTAAGGTGTTGGACAAATGGCTACAACACTCATGAGTGCTCATAAGTTCTGAGTATTGGATTCAACCCGTGCTCATTGGAATCACTTCATGGATTTTATCACGAGTGATCATGAGACGATAATATCTTATATTCTTCAAACCTAGAGATATGAGTTGTTACTATGAGTTGGTTGTACATTGATTGCACGAAAACGCATTTGGTAACTCGGTGCTATAAAACGTGCCTTTGTGTATGATTCAACAAGTAGTAGAACAAGCCATATGAGTCGAAGTTTATCCATTCCTTTTACCTTCGGGGTAAAATCGATATCTGTGGGCCCCTCGATGATTTGATGATGACAAATGGAAGTGCTCGGCCGGGCCAGGACTGATTTGGTTTGTTCAATCAGTCAGTCGTCATAAATCGGAAATCGGGAAACAACAAATGGACAGAGAGAATGATTATAATCCATGTCTCTGTCCATATGATATCTAGAATGGAGGAATATATGATCCCTTATCTAATGGACAAGTTCGTTGACAAGATCAGAGTTCGACAGCGGCTTTAAGAGCTACGATTGCCAGTTAGGTTTGAAGTCATACGCAATAATAGTTTTAGACTTATCCAAGTGGGAGACTGTTCGATTAATGTCTAAGTCCATAACTATATTTGGTATGTACTTGACCCAACCCGGCATGGTCCATTTGGGTTGCACTTCACCGACACAATTTATATGGATAATCTTTTGAGAATAGTATGTTTATGATTAATATTAATATATTATAAGTTCTAATATATTAATATGGAATCATATTATTTAATTAGTATTGATCAAGAATTAATTTATAATTAATTAAGTGATCAAAAGGAACTAATTAAATATGGACTCTTATATATATGGAATTTGCCAAGTTCATTTAGGTTGGGCTAAGCTTTCATGGATATTCCATGGAGTGTTTAACCCATGGATCCTAGGAAATGAAAGGTCATGGGTATTAGGGTTTAACCCTAATCCTCCATACTATATAAAGATGTCCTTGGTTGGTGAAATTGGCACTAGTGTGTGGTACACTAAGAAGGGCTAGCCAATTTCACTAGAGAGAACCAAGTATCCATATTCTCTAAAGTCTTCCAAGGTGTTTTGGTGATTTGTGATTCCATTTGAGGCTTCCACACTATTGGGGCTAACCTCTTAAAGCTTGAAGACATCAAGCTACATCAAAAAGGTATGTCATCTAACTAGTACTTTGTAGTATAAGAACTTCATAATATGCTACTTAGGATTAAAGCCTTGGAAAGTTCTTATTTGCATGTATTATAGAGAAAACATAGATCCAAGGTTTATAGGGTTGCATGTACACCATAGGAGTGTTAGAATGCTCAAAACCCAACAGAACATGCGTAGAAGCATCCCTCAATGTCATAGATCCATCTCATTGCTGCTATCGGATCCTGATTCCCATCAAACTATGGTGGCTTGGTGTTGCTAAACTCCCGGTACAGCAACGAGTCACCCCCTATGGCCTAGCAGCAGCGACGGCTGCGGTGGCTGCAGCAACAACAGCATCGGTAAGAGCAGCGTACCGCTCGTCAAATGTCACAATTAGCGTGGTCTTGATTAACCCAAACATATCCGGTATCTCAGCACGAATGGTTGCCACCACCTCATCATGAATAATCCTGCGAATCTCATCATCGCTAACATCGCTTCTCTCTGGAGTGTGACGTGTACCCACCATGATGTCTCTGAAACACAACACAAAAGAAATCAGAGACTCGTTCGAGTATTCTCGCACTCCATCACACAACCCTACTTGGTCCTTAGTACCCTAAGGATTCTTACTTGGATTGCTTACTAGTCTGGTGTCTCTAGTAGTACAGGCCCTATACTACCTTCCACACCACATCAGTATTCACCCCAAGTCCTCCTCCTAGGGTCCTAGATCACAAGTACTCTATATCTTACTGAGCGCAGGCTACCACCCGGTAGACCTCTCATAAGCTCATATCTACTACCTACTCACACTCGAAGTAATTCACAGTAGCAGTAACTCTTAGGCTAAGGCATCACAAATCAGGCCAGTCTAGTCCTAAATATGAATACCTAGCCTACTCTAGCATGCATAACACATCTCATAACACATAACATAAGGGTATTTTGGGAAATCACTGTTCGGGTGCTGGCTGATTGTACACAATGCTCTTTTCCGCTCTTTTGGAATCTTTTACTCTTTTTAGAAAAATTGTTTCTTTTTGAAAACTCTTCTCAAATCCTCAGTTTGAGTTCAGATATGCCCGAAGGTGTATCTGAATCCCTCAAACCAAGGCTCTGATACCAACTTGTAACGACATGAATTTTTCAAAGAAATTTTTCAATTTAAAACTCATAAACAAACATCTCATCATTAATTCTCAAAAACAACCAACAAGTTTTCAACACAATTATTCAAATCTAGGATCCACAATCATAGCTCAACATCAAGCGTGTGTGTACAATTACGCCAGTGCCTTCCCGCGATCATCGGAAGTACCTGGAACACATAACACATAACACGGTAAGAACGAATACTTAGTAAGTTCTCCAAAATAGCACATACAACAATTCGCCACTCGAAGCTATACTATATACGACCCTCTCGTCAATGTGTCTCAGCGGGACCCTCCAGTCCCGTAGCTCATTGGACCTTCTGGTCCGGTCTAGCTCGTTGGACTCTCCGGTCCAGTCTAGTTGAGAAGCCTTTGGCCTTGTAAATCGTTGGACCCTCCGGTTCAGTCATAATAGTACATAACATAAATAATCACAAAACACATAATCTAAAGCTAACACGGATGACCTTTCGGTCCACACATAGGTACCACCCTAGGTAATGTATGGTGAGAAGACTTACCTCAGGTAACTCGAATGATCTCGAACTCAAAACATTGATCTAGCCTCCGCCTAATCACATACAAAAAATATATCTATTTAATAAAGGCTCTCAAAGGCGAGACTAATCCCTTCCTATGCTCTCTCAGAAGGGCAAAATACCAGTCTACCCCTTCAGTGGTCTAAAAGTCGATTTGTTGACTAAACCCTAAAAGTCAACAAAAGTCAACCCTAAGGAGTACGAGGCGCATACCAGATCCCTACGTTAGGCATACTCGACCACTACGCTGATATCGGGCTGTTTGAACCGTATGCCCCGCATACTGGGATTTACGCTCAGCGTACGTCCTAGTTTCACTATTATCTCACTTATGGTCTTAATCGGTTAAGACCATATCTCAAAACACAGATCTGGACCCCCTACAGCCTCCTAATCCATAAAGTTGAAGACTTTACGCCTTTGCATGGCTGTAAAGGTCATCATCATCCAAAACACACCACCCCCTTCACTAAGGAGCTCATACCTCATGCATGGCTCACTCCTAACGTCCAGGATTGGATTTTTATGGATCTATAACACTTTATACACTGAATATGAACAGATCAAGGTCTATAGAGCTCCTTTACTCATAAATTCTACACCTTTGGGTCAAAAACCCTAGAAATTGTCCATGAAGCACAAATCAAAGAGATTGAGAAATCTCCAAGCTTTTTACCTCCAAATGATGCTCCAACCTCAAAAAGTTCATATCCAAAGCTTGCCCTCCAACTCTAGCTCCTTCAATGGCACCTACTTCTCTTCAAAAGCACACAAGAACACTTTCAAGCTCAACCACACTCACACAAGCTCTAGAACGAGGGTTAGGGCACACTTAGGGTTTTGCTCTCTAGAAATGATGGCTAAAAGTGAGGCCATAATGTTTCTTATATAGAGCTCACCCCCACAATTAGGGTTTCAATCTGAACCTAGTACGCCCAGCGAACACATCGGTACGCCCAACGTACTGGGTAGACTTCGCATCAAGAATACGCTCATGAGTATGTGTAGCGTACTCTTCCTTACGCCCAGCATACTCCAAATCCAAACATTTATTTCAAGGACTAAATTTGATAACTTGTGGAAAGAAAAGTATCAAAGAGATATAGCTGAATTCTTGGATGTTATATATTGCTACTGAATCAACGATGATTTGGCGCACTGGTTAAGAAAATTTGTCTGTTAAATCAATGTCCCATCCTTTTATGGGAAACAGCAACGTTGGAAGTCCAGAAAAGTTATCTCTACGTAACAGAAATGCTGAGTTTGAGATAGTCCTGTGTGCCATTCCAGAAGAATCCATATGTTTCTACCGCCAAAAGAGGGGGCGTTGGTTACGAAGCTGCCCTGACTACCTGAGAGATCTAAGTGATGGGAGAGTTAAGATGTATGACGCTTCTTCAGGTAGAATCCATTATCTAACTCTATTAAGTTATCTATTTTAGATTCTAAATACATGATGTGATAAGATTGCATTTGGTGTTTTGTAGGATCGATGAAAAGAAAGGAAGCTTAAAGGAAGGGCGAGCTGAGTCTAATCACGAAGAAATGTATTACGATCGCATGGATTCAAAGATCCGATTTTAGAGCTGCTACATAGAGAGTTATGATAGATTGGTTAGGAATATGTAAATAGCATAATTTTCATTTGAATTTTCATTGTAAGGACGAGTTTTCCGCACCTTTTATAAATAAAACAAATTTTAAGTTTTTTATTATTAATATATCCTTGCAATGTTATTTATGAAAATTGATGCTTGTGTGTTTCTATTATTAGCAATATTAAGTGGATGTGATTCTTAGTTATGTTATTTACGGTATTGTCATAATTTTTCTAAGTAAGGAAAGATTCCCATCGCCTAAGTCTCAATCGGACAGAAGCTTGGAATTCATATGATTTGAATCATGTGATGTATGGAAATCTTGGTACTTAGGAAATTAAGACTAATTCATTGATCACACAAGTATGTGAGTCAAGTGAAGGACTGAAGGACTATAACACAATGTTGTGCACTGGTCAAGTGCATCACAAATAGCAATAAGACTATTCGTCATGATTTACTAAGAGTCTAGTAAATATGTTTATGCTTACAAGATTAAGTATAATTCTGAATTATTGAAAAGTTTCAATAATAGCAGAACGAATAAGAATAATCAATTAGGCAGAAAGATAAAAGTTTCTCCAGTCTGTAAAGAAGGGATAGTACTTTTGTATCATGTTTTATGATTGTCTTATTGATTGTGAAACCATATAAAAATTGATCCTCTATGTAAACCTTAGTACACTTGTATGGCTAAGAAGAGAAATCGAAAATTGTGGAAATGGTTAAATCAATAAGTGAATCATACTTCATTCTAAAATCAAGTCTTAGAGTCATACTCCAAGATTGTGACTTGAGTGACACATCTTAAGAAGATTTAACAAACTTAATAAATGTAGGGTAGAAAATTGTTTTTCTTACTCTTGCACATTTGAAATTGGTAGGTTCTGATGTATTGGATAAGACAAAGAACAACTAAGACCAATTATGTGTAGTAGTTTGTCTTGATAAGAATCCACACTAACTCTTGAATATTTGTTTGTCATGAAATATTTCTTGACAATAGAATCTTATATGTCAAGAGGTCAGGGGGAGTCTAAATGATCTTGAATAGGTTCAAGAACTAATCAAGAGTAAACCTATTATTAAACACTAGCACGTGACTTAAGGTTTGCAACCTATCAGGTTGACAAAATTTTATTTCTATGCCATTCCAGTAAAGTTACTTATGCATATGAATTCTATGAGTTCTCAATTGACTGCATAAGGACAAGCACCTTGTTCAATGAAAGTACATTGACTAGTATAGGTGAGCAGGTAAATAACTTTGAAGCAATGGTGGGACCCTTGATGGCAAGAAACTAAGAATGAACAAGTCCTGTCCATAAGAGTTTGAATTTGACACAAACATTATCTTATGATTATGGTTATGACAAATTCACATGGATAAGAGCACATACACCATAAAATCTAAGTGTCATAAGGTTTCTCTCCTTCATGAAAATGATTGCGAGGAGACGCTTTCACTAGGAATATTTTAAGGAGTTAGATGTTGTGTAAATTGCATTCTCAAATTCAATTATGATTACGACATCCCTCTTCATAGTTCGAATTATGATATTTGGCAATTAGTTTAAACTTTTAAGACGTATTGCTATAAGTGTTGAAATTGTTTCCACACACATATAAGCTTTCTAAGGAATGGTGTGTGAGGCTAAGAAGCTTAGATAAAGGCTTATCGAAGCATATCGTATTAGAAATTTGAACTTTGAAAGTCAATAAGTATTGATTTCTAGAAGTCTAAATGTTTTCTGAATGTATGTCAGAGCTAATGGGAGCATAAATGTTATGATGGTATGGATATAATTATCATGTTAGTGGGAGCATGATTATTATTTGATGTATTGCAAGTTAGCAATACTAATTATAGAAAACAAATTTTTAATTTGCAAAGGTTGAATAGTTGTTTTTCTATAATTATGGGAGAGAATATTATACTTCGTTTCGAAATGTAAAAGCTTCGATCGAGAAATTTTAATCAAAATTAGTCAAAAGACATATATGGATGTTATTTTGAAAAGATTCAAATTAAAAGGATTCTATATATGGCAATATTATAGCAAGGATCTGGTAAGGTATCATGTTTTCATTATGAATCGTGTCCCATACGCTTCGGGTATAGGATCGATTGTATTTGCTTTAATATTCCACCATTCTAAAACTTTCCAAATGCCTAGGGAATTAAGAGGGAAAAGGGACTAGAATCAGATTTAACTAAAATAATTAAGCAACAGTCAAGTACAATTGAAGGTTCGCCAAGGATTGGTCACTTGGGGGCAGTTGGAAGTATAGTAAAGAATGGACCATAATGGCATTATTATGATTAGATATGATTCTATTAATCATGAGTTGTCGTATGCCAAATATGGAAATGTTTCCAAATTGGGTGTTAGATATTGAGAATCTATGTCTAGATTAGAAACTTTTATGCAAGAAGGATGTTCAAAGGAATGTACTTTGAATGTGAGACTTCACATCTATAGAATTGTCTTGTAACAATTGCCAATAGAGAACTTTGTAATTTCATTGGCAAAGTCTTAGTGACTTTTGTGCAATAAGATTACAAAAGGATCATTGCATAAAATGTTAGAATCTAACATATTCTAGTTGTGGCAAGAATTTGGTATTCTTACACTAATGATAAGGATTAGGAGTTGTGAAAGGAGTATCATTGGAAATGTGTTAAATTGATCTATTACACAAAGTAAGGACGATAGGTAAACATAGTGTGCATGCTTGGTGCATGGGACAACTGTTGTAATAATTCAAGTAATATGTTGATTACCCGAAACAATGAATAATGAGTAATCAATATGGTGATTAAATAAAGGTGTCTTATTTATACTCAAAAGTTTGGGGCCATATAGGATTAGTATTATTCTTGTGTTTCACTTTGCATGTTTTGACTTCCCGAATAATAAGATTATTCAAACCATCCACAGTCGATCATACTTTGGAAATAGGTATGAAAGAAGACTGTCATGAATCTGATTGTAGATTGTCTAAATTGTTTTAGACATAACAAAAGTTTGTTGCAGGGTTCATGAGTACTCCTATAAGATTAGAGTATTGGATTAAACCCACGCTCACTTTGATCGCTTCATAGATTTTATCACGAGTGATTAGTGATACGATAATATCTTATATTCTAAAAACTGTGACGTGTGAGTTGTATTCTACAAGTCGATTGCACATTGATAATATGTAAACGCACTAGTAACTTGGTGTTATAAAACATATTGTTGTGTATGATTTGATAAGTAGGTACAAGTGAGCATTGACTCAAATTTTATCCGTTCATTTTGCCCAAAGTAGGTTAAAAGCGAAATATGTGGGCCCCTCGATGATTTAGTGAGGACACCTTAAGTGCTTGACCATGCCGGGACCAAGTTGATGTGTTCAATTGTAGTCTGTTCTTGGTCGTCATAAATCGGAAATCGAGAAACAACACATACATTGAGAGAATGATTATAATCCATGTCTCGTGTCTATACGATATCTAGAATGGAGGAATATATGATCCCTGATATGATCAGAGTTCAATAGCGGCTTTTGAAAGCTATGATTGCTGATCAGGTTCCGAAGTCATACGCAATATAGTTATTAAACTTATCTAAGTGGGAGACTGTTGAATTAGGTGTCTAAGCTCATAACTATTTTGGTAAGTACTTGACCCGATTGTGAGCATGGTCCTTTTGGGTTGCCTTCACCATATCAACTGATAGGATGAATTAAGTAGAAAGAGGATTAATTATGATTTATTAATATATTATATGAATAATATAGTAAAAGAGAAATCATATTGTTTAATTATTATTAGTCAAGAACTAATAAGAATTAATTTTGTGGCTAAAAGAGATTAATTAAATAAAGAGGACTGATTGTGTAATTATAAGATAGTTGCATACATGGGCTAATGGATTCCATGGAAGTTGGAGTGGACGAAATCTATGGGGAAACCCATAAGAATTCATCCAAGGTCTCTAAGGAGGGAGTCCATGGGTTGCTTAGGGCTTAAGCAGTCAAATTAGGGTTTCCTAGTTGGAAACCCTAATAGCCTACCTATATAAGGAACCCCTAAGGCCCCAAAAACGTGGTGAAGTAATCCCTAAGGGTTCTTGGACGTTTTTGGTGCTCCTCCTCCTTCTCTTAAGTCATCTTGTTGCTCATAGTGTTTGTGACTCCATTAGAGGTGCAACATTTGAGGAACTAGGCTTTCAAAAGTCAAGATCAAGAGGAATTAAGATTGTTATTGCTACATAACAATCAAGGTAAGATCTAAACTCTTTTCATTTGTCAATTTCGATTATTGTATGCTAGAATTAGGGTTTATGAGCTTTGGATGATTATATTAGACAAACTAGATCCAAAGCTTTAAGATTTGCATGTACACCATAGGATTGATGTAGTGCTCAAAACCCATCATTTATAAATAAAATTAAATTGTATATTTAACTACATTTTTGCCGAGATAAAATTAGAAACAAAGTCTTTTTTATTTTTTTATTAATAGTACGAATGTCATTACTTATTAAATATTGATATACTGAGTTAATATTGATTAAAACATTCTCATCTTTAAGTATAAGATAAAAGAGTTGTATATTAAAAGCGGAATTTGAAAAATTATAATATACATAATGGTTGAAGTCGATGATGTCTAAGAATATTTGTATTTTTTTTAAATTTATAACACATTATTATTGTGATATTAAAAATAAATAAGATAGAGTACCCTTAGAGAAATTTTACTGTAAATTGTGAGTTAAAAAATAAAAACAATAAAATAAATACAATAAAAATAATTATTCATCATGTATCATATTAATCGAGAAGTTTCTCAGAAATAATGTAGATTTAACACTTACAAAAATAAAATAAAATAGTATGGATGATATTTATAGTATGAATTTCATATCTTGATAAATATACAATATAGAATTTCTCGAAAATAATATAGATTTAAGACTTACAAAAATAAAATAAAATATTATGAATGATATTTATAGTATTAATTTCATATCTTGATAAATATACAATATAAAATATTTTCTCAAAAATAATATAGATTTAACACTTACAAAAATAAAATAAAATATTATGAATGATATTTATAGTATTAATTTCATATCTTGATAAATATATAATAGTAAAATATGATGATAATAGTAAAAAAATAAATAAATATATGTTCGTATTTGACTTGTAATATATATTTTTAAGACTTTATTACTAATGAAGGTTTTTAAAAAAGGATATTTATTCTAAAACATTCAATACATAATATAACACAAGTTCCAGGTATATATTTATTTTGTGGTTTTGGCAATTGAAGAATTTAAAATGTGGATTTTGGGGTGGCCACGACGTGGTGTGGGGAAACACCAAGATGTGGGGTTTGTTTAGAAAGGTATGTGGATTTTTGGATGCCACAGCGTTGCAAGGTCCATGCCACGATGTGGTGGTGACCATCATGCAAACCGTAATTTTTTGGGGTCTTAATCCCCATTTAAGGTATGTGATGGGTAGGGTTTGCTCACCCTCCGCCTCCATCTCCTCCCCTTCGACCTAAAGCAAACTCAACCTCCATTATTGACCTCTTGAAGCTTTTGGTGGTTTTTGGTGGTATTGAAGAAAAAGAAAAAGGTGTCCTTGACTCCTTGGTGCATAGATCCAACCATCTAATCTCCTCATCACCTTCTTGCATATATTATGGACTATGTAAGTCATCAGGTTTCTACCTTTATGTATCATCCTTCTACATCTAAGATTTTATGCACGTTTCTTCAGAGTGAAGGTGGTTTGAGTAGATAGATTCCATAAACTTAGCAACTTTTATGGATCGTTGAGGTCCCTTTGTGGTTGAAGTTTTATAAAATTTTGGTCCTATGCATGATGTTTTGACCTCATTTTCTCACTCCTTGACCTAACTAGAGTTCAAGACATGGACATGCATGTCCGTAAAGCAATGATTTATACGAGATACTTGGGTGTAAGGAAGCATTTTGGAATAAATGAGTGAGCAGATTAATCAAGTAAGGCTTAATCCATTAATTTGTTGTAACATCCATAAAAATAATTCCAAACTTAAACTTTTTAAAACATTTCAAAACCAATAATTATTACAAAACTTGTTTTCAAAATAACATAGTGTCAGAGTATCCTAGAATCAAATCATAAAACATAAAGAGGTGTACGATCACACCTTCGCCTTCCCGCGATCATCAGAAGCACCTGAAACAAAATCAACAACTGTAAGCCCGAAGCTTAGTGAGTTTCCGCAAAATGTCAACGTCATATGTAACGCCCGTAGATCCGGGCTAGTCAAATTAGAGGAAATAGGGATCGAAAATGATTTTTCGACAAAAGATTATTTAGAATAAATAATCTTAACCAAGTTTTGGAATATGTCTCAAGGTTTCCGTACATATAAAGAACGCCGAAATCCGAGTTATAACGAAAAAGTTATGGCCCGTCGAAGTTTTACGATAGAATTGGCACGGCACCGGAAAACGTAAAAAGTGAATTTAAGATAGAATACTTTTTAGCCTTAGTAATCTAAACCAAAGTTTTAGAGTATGTTAAACCGAGAAAATCCATAAAAAGAACCCCCAAATCTAACTTCGTATGAGGAAGTTATGATTTTTCGAAGTTTCGGCTTAGCAGTGTACAACCCGAAACTCGAATTTTAGTTCGAGCGGTTTTTGGCTTACCCAACCTAAATGAGAGTTGAAGATATCATTAATAGGAACTCAACGGTAAAAATATATAGGAAAACGGAGTCTTTATGAAGAAGTTACGAATTCTTCGCGGTCATTTAACAGTCTAAATGCCTCCTACTGTTCAATTTGAGATCGGTCGAGAATTAGCCGATGGAGTCTAAATAAAAGTTGTAGATCTTGATTTTACCTATGCGTTGAAAAAAAGAACGTTGAAAACGGAGCCCGTATGTTAGAGTTATGATTTTTCTAAGTTTGAAGGCTGATACGCGATAGGGGTGACGTGGCACCACCAGAAGGCTGCCATATGCCCCAACTCGGCGAGTAGGTCCTCCTACTCGGCGAGTCCATCAGGAATTCACACTATAAATAGAGGTGTCGGGTTCCATTCATTCTCACACCTTCAAACTCTTCTTTCTCTCTCTAGAACTTCTCTCTAAGCCTCCCTAACCCCACTAAAAGCCTAGGGAACCTCCCTAGCACCCGAAGGAAGCACTGAGGCTCCCAGAATCCCGAGAAAAGAGCCTTTCGGCTCGGGAACGCCGCTCCAGCGAAGCCCGATTTTCGAGAAAACCCGTTGTAAGTGAGTTGTACCTATCCTATCTTTAGTATAGCTTATGTTTCAATATAGTAATATTATTAGGACCTTATAAGGAGTATTTGGGCTATTATTATGGGTTATATAAGTATTGTTTAACGCTTATATAATAGTAATAATAGCTAGACTATTAAATTAGTCTCGTGAAGCGTTAGACTAAACTCTAGTGGTATTGATACTAGGTTTTATCGAAGGAAAAATTGTTTTAAGAGTATCGAAGCGCTGTCCGAGTGCTGAGTCACCACCTAATCAAGTGAGTGCATAGTTACTTTCATCTGAAACATAGATATGAAGTATTTTAAATAAATTACGTCATATGTGTGCATACTATCTGTATACTTGCTATCTATGTTGGATGAACGATTTTATACAAGTTTTACATGAGTTAAACTGAATATGTATTTTATATCTACAAAATGTGTTGGGTAGAACATGGGTAGATGTAATAGTTTCTGTGTGACCAAATAATAAAACGAGAGGCCTCGATATAGATGTTTTGATGATCCAGTCATCTAGCGGAGTATAGATGACGACCATGGACTTTTCTAGACAGTCCAGTGGAACGCTAGTAGGCTTGCAACCTGTAAGTATTTATTTGAATTGTGTGTTTATTTGATCTGTGTGAAGTACTCCATCCCCCACATGGTTACCTTATTTGACATGAATTGCTAAGGAACCCCCGTAGCATGTGTTATCATCCCGATGAAAGTCCCTTGTGTTAGATGTCTTAGGGACGTAAAGTGAGGATAACAGGAACGAGTAATCGAGTTTGTTTGGTTTGATAAAATTAATAAACTTATTTATTGTGGGATGAAAACCCTTTGTACTCACCAGGTTTCCAACCTAACCCACTTAGTTTATTTATATCACATGTATTGATATGAAGTCACATTACACTGAGAGATTAAAGAGATGTAGATCACTAGTGATAATGAATGTAAGTTCTGTTTATGCTTATGTGTATGTATTAACGATGACATCCCAAACGTTTTAAAATGAATAAAAATACATTTCTTAAAAAATGCTTTGATAACGTATTTATCATGTTTTACTAGGAACAAATTCCACAACATTTTTATTAAAAGAAGTACTCTCATTTTTATAAAGTATAAACAAAAATCGGTCTTTTCTGGCCGTGAAAAATGGGGATGTCACAGTTGGTATCAGAGCAATAGTTTAAGCGAACTAGGAATATGGAATTTATTTCTAGATTTAAACTTAGAATGCTAAGCAATGATTGTGAGGAGTGTGTCTAATAGAATTAGGTAATACACAAGCACTAGCTTATTTTAGGAATGATGCCTAAACTGCTTTTACGTGCTAAATGATTTGTTTTGCAATAGTTTGATCGGATCTATTGTCTGTTGCCGACCGGATCTGGAAACCTTATGTGTTTAGGATTCTAAACGTACGAATATGATATTTGAACTAGCATATAAACGTTTTGGAGTGATAAGGATGATTTGAACGTCAATCCTAAATAAAGATCTAGATTCACCTTATTTGGTGTATAGATGAAGATGGAAAGGACCCATAGCGGAAAAATGAATGCAAATGGGAACCGAGATCAACCCCCAGTGATTGAGAAAATACCGGTTGTGGAAGCCGCTGCTGAGTCAATAACGATGGTCGGCGTGCAAGCGATGATCCAGGCAATGTTGGATCGTCAAATGGAGGAAACCAGATGTTTGCTCCAGCAAAATCAAGAGGAAGCGACTATTCAGATCGAACAACCCGAAGTGAACGAAGGGCAGACTGAGGAGGAAAACTACAGTGGGACTGTTGGTCAGGTCAACCCACCAATTGTTCATCAAAACAACCAAGATGACGGAGTTGAGAGGAATGGATGCAAGTACATGGATTTTCTGACTTGCAAGCCCTCAACTTTCACGGGAAAGGAAGATCTGATCGGGGTCATGGAAATGATCTCGGAGATGGAGTTACCCTTCATGACGTGCGGTTGTAGAGGAAAACTACAGACCACGTTTGCAGTACATCAGTTTCGAGGAGGCGTTGTTCCCTGGTGGAATACCCTAGGGAAGACTTTGAGCCCCAATGAGCCCCTGCAACTGACATGGGCAGAGTTTCTGGTGCAATTCAAACGAAAGTACTAATCAACTCAAACTTACTCAAGCTAGAGAACCAGTTCCTGACCTTGAAGAAAGGAAGCATGTCAATTGATGAATACACCAACAACTTCACAGAGAAGATGGAATTCACCTTGCGTCTTGTTCCAGATGAGCTGACAAAAATCGACAAGTACGCAAAGGGACATCCATGGGAGTACGTGGTGCCAGTGCGTCAGGCACCTACTCTGGAGGCAGCTATCTGGGCTGCCAAGTATGTGGATGATATGATTAAGGGAAGAGCTGCCAACAAGGTTGAGGTTGGTGAAAAGAGGAAGTTTGAGGGGTCTACGAGGCCTAATAAGAAGATCAAGTCTGGTTCAAAGGAGTTTAGCGGAGGAGGAAACAAAGTGAAATGGTGCGAGAAGTGCAAGAAGGATCACTTTGGGAAATGTAGCGAGGAAGTGACTTGCTACAAGTGTGGGAAGACCGGACATTATGCCAACAAGTGCACCACCAACAAAAGGGTGTGTTATGAATGCCGTGAAGAAGGGCATGTTGCTAAGGATTGCCCGAAAAAGAAGGAGGCAGCAAGGCCAAACATTCCACCAAAACCAAAGGCAAGAGCGTTCCATATGATCCTCGACGAAGATGATGGAAATGAAAGGGATCAGGAATGAGGATCTATGAAGTAGTCGTGTAAGTAGTACCACGTGGTGTAGCCTATTAGAGGCATAGTATAGGTTGAACTTGAACACCTATGTAATCGTTTCAAGGAATAATATAAAACCTAGTTTTGTTATCTAATGTGTCAAGTTGTTATATGATTTTTCTTGTATGGTGACTTGGGTGAATTGCAGGACAATACATGGGACGAGTATGAGTAGGTGTGAAAGGTAGTAGAGGCCTATACTACCGAAAGCACAGGACTCACACTTGGATCAGGGAAAGTCACAAGGTTACCAAGAGGCTAGTAAATGATTTTGCTTTATTCAAGTATGTCGTTACCATTGTTTCGGTAATGACTAAGAAAATTGTTGTTATCCCGACCCTAGTGGACATATCACATTGAGTCCAACTAAGATGAGTAAGTTACATAGTTCAGAGAACCAAGTTTGATGTAGCGTCCGACTTAAACTAAATGATTGAAATCAAAGCGATCAATAGAAGTATCGCGCTCGTTGTTAAAGAAGTTGGTAGCTAGAAATGCTACATGTTAAAGTGTGATTATATCACATTAGAACATGAAGGAAGTCATAGTCTGTTTTAGAATTTAACTCTAAAAGACCTGAGTCTAAACGTGCATCACATGATGATAGGTCATAATTTGGAGTCTAACCTGAGGTAGAGAGCAGGTGCACGATTAAGTACCGCTTACAGTCAATAAGTCTAAGAGATAGACTTGAAGGAATAAAGAAGTTATAATTATTACATAGGATGAAGAGATGACGTATGGAGTCATTATACGAGCCCTGTTTCGTTGATGATTCCGGGACGTAATCATCCTAAGGGGGAGATAAGTGTAACGCCCGTAGATCCGGGCTAGTCAATTTAGAGGCAATAGGGATCAAAAACGACTTTTCAACAAAATATTCTTAACCAAGTTTTAGAATATGTCTCAAGGTTTCCGTACATATAAAGAACGTCGAAATCCGAGTTATAACGAAAAAGTTATGGCACGTCAAAGTTTTACGATAGAACCGGCACGGCACCGGGAAGCGTAAAAAGTGAATTTAAGATAGAAGACTTCTTAGCCTTAGTAATCTAAACCAAAGTTGTAGAGTATGTTAAACCGAGAAAATCCATAAAAAGAACACCCAAATCTGACTTCGTATGAGGAAGTTATGATTTTTCGAAGTTTCGGCTTAGCAGTGTACAGCCCGAAACTCGAATTTTAGTTCGAGCGGTTTTTGGCTTACTCGACCTAAATGAGAGTCAAAGATCTCATTAATAGGAACTCAATGGTAAAAAGATATACGAAAACGGAGTCCGTATGAAGAAGTTACGAATTCTTCGTCGTCATTTAACAGTCTAAACGCCTCCTACTGTTAAATTTGAGATCGGTCGAGAATTAGACGACCAAGTCTAAATGAAAGTTGTAGATCTTGATTTTACCTACGCGTTGAAAAAAAAAAGAACGTCGAAAATGGAGCTCGTATGCGAGAGTTATGATTTTTCTAAGTTTGAAGGCTGATACGCGATAGGGGATGACGTGGCACTACCAGAATTGGACACGTGGCACCACCAGAAGGCTGCCACATGCCCCAACTCGGTGAGTAGGTCCTCCTGCTCGGCGATTCCATCAGGAATTCACACTATAAATAGAGGTTTCGGGTTCCATTCATTCTCATGCCTTCAAACTCTTCTTTCTCTCTCTAGAACTTCTCTCTAAGCCTCCTTAACCCCCTAAAAGCCTAGGGAAACTCCCTAGCACCCAAAGGAAACCCCAAGGCTCCCGGAATCCCGAGAAAAGAGCCTTTCGGCTCAGGAACGCCCCTTCAGCAAAGCCCGGTTTTCGAGAAAACCCGCTGTAAGTGAGTTCTACCTATCCTATCTTTAGTATAGCTTATGTTTCAATATAGTAACGTTATTAGGACCTTATAAGGAGTATTTGGGCTATTATTAAGAGTTATATAAGTATTGTTTAACGCTTATATAATAGTAATAATAGCTAGACTATTAAATTAGTCTCGTGAAGCGTTAGACTAAACTCTAGTGGTATTGATACTAGGTTTTATCGAAGGAAAAATTGTTTTAAAAGTATCGAAGCGCTGTCCGAGTGCTGAGTCACCACCTAATCAAGTGAGTGCATAATTACTTTCATCTGACACATAGATATGAAATAATTTAAATAAATTACGTGCTAAGTGTGCATACTATCTGTATACTTGCTATTTATGTTGGATGAACGATTTTATACAAGTTTTACATGATTTAAACTGAATATGTATTTTATATCTACAAAATGTTTTGGGTAGAACATGGGTAGATGTAATAGTTTCTGTGTGACCAAATAATAAAACAAGAGGCCTCGATATAGATGTTTTGATGATCCAGTCATCTAGCGGAGTATAGATGACGACCTGTAAGTGGAACGCTAGTAAGCTCGCAACCTGTAAGTGTTTATTTGAACTGTGTGTTTATTTGATCTGTGTGAAGTACTCCATCCCCCACATGGTTGCCTTATTTGACATGAATTGCTAAGGAACCCCCGAAGCATGTGTTGTCATCCCGATGAAAGTCCTTACACTAGGTCCCTTGTGTTAGATGTCTTAGGGACGTAAAGTGAGGATAACAGGAACGGGTAATCGGGTTTGTTTGGTTTGATAAAATTAATAAACTTATTTACTATGGGATGAAAACCCTTTGTACTCACCAGGTTTCCCAACCTGACCCACTCAGTTTATTTATATCACAGATGTTGATATGAAGTCACATTACACTGAGAGATTAAAGAGATGTAGATCACTAGTGATAATGAATGTAAGTTCTGTTTATGCTTATGTATCTGTATTAACGATGACATCCCAAACGTTTTAAAATGAATAAAAATGCATTTCTTCAAAAATGCTTTGATAACGTATTTATCATGTATTACTGGGAACAAATTCCACAACATTTTTATTAAAAGAAGTACTCTGATTTTTATAAAGTATAAACAAAAATCTGTCTTTTCTGGCCGTGAAAAATGGGGATGTCACATCATACAATCATAATCATATCATATAAACAAACAGCATGCATAATGAGCCATCAGCCAAACTGGACAGCCTCACAAGCTTTCAATCTATATGTACCGCTCTCCGAGCCTTCTGCACATCTGGATTGCCTCTTAGGGACTTCAGCCTATCTGGACCGCTCATCGGGCCTTCATCCTGACTAATATGCCCTCCCGGGTCTTCAATCTATCCAATTCGCCCATGGTATGTTGGGCTTCCATACAAATCAGATCCACCTCAACCCAACCCCCAAATCAAACAATCATGTGCACATAAATATCATAGGCTAGCATATATAGTAGTCAAATCGATCTAGCAGATCACTAATCATAGAAACATCCTATAAATAGGAGACAGACCTTAACCGATCACTAACATAACATTATCCTATATACCAGGATACTGACCCAACCGATCACTAACATAGCATTATCCTATATACCTGGATACCGACTTAACCGGTCACTAACATAGCATTATCCTATATACCAGGATACTGACCCAACCAGGTCCCTAAGCATATCACCATCCTAACTGCCACGATGTAAATCAATAACATATCATGCAATAAACCCAAATATAAATCCGAAAAGGGTCGACATTGGTGCCATAGACCCTGTTAGTATAGTAAGGAGAACTCACCTCACAAATGTCGAACTGTAGTGCTAAGATTAAACTCTCAAATCATAGCCACAAACTCTACCACCTATATTCATCATAGGACCACTTCCATAAATTCCCAATTTACTAAAATACCCCCAAAAGTCAAACTGGTCAACCCTTGTCATAGTCAAAGTCAACAGTCCATGTGGACCCAACTAGTCGAGTGCAGCTCACTGACTCGTCGAGTCCTTCTAGAACTTGAGAAACCGTGAAACCCTAGTTGACTCACCGAGTTTCCAAACAACTCGTCGAGTCCATGCATTTCTAAAAGTCGGGAAAACCCTAACTGACTCGTTGAGTCGTCTCACCGACTCACCGAGTCCATGCAGAAACCAACAACAGCCAATCTTCATCGGAATCGTCGAGTTGACCCTGCAACTCGTCAAGTCCCTTCAGTCCATTCTCATTCAGATATTTTTAAGCTACCCTAAAGCTCCAAAATGCAGATCTAACCTCCTAGGGCATGGTTTCCATGTAAAGTTGCAAACTTTATGTGCATGCATGGTCCTAGATGCCAAAACCAAGGTAAAGGAAAGGTTTAACCAAAAGAGAAGGGCCCAAGCTTGCCAAATCTAATAAGTTTATGGCTATAGGGACTTAGAATAGTCCAGATCTGAAGTTACAACTTCAGATCATGACCAATGCTCGAAATGGTTCACATATATGCTAAAAATGGCCCTAAACTTAAGCATAGAGAGATCTAACTATAAAGAAGTCAAGGTAACGAATTGTTATCTTCCAGATGATGCCAAGATGAATTAAAAGTCGGATCAAAAAGCTTCTCCTTGTCCCAAGCTCCTTAGACTTCAAGTTCTCTCCATAAATTCATGCACCTTCGAATGTTCTTAGCACATAAAATGGAGTAAAATCGCGATTAGGGTTTTCTGAGCTCAAGGGGGACAGTAAGGGAGGCTGGTAGAGGCTAAAGACCCATTAAATAGGGTGCAAAACCCTAGAAATTAGGGTTTCATTTTCCAGCTCCTACTCGTCGAGTCAAGGTCCTCCAACTTGTCGAGTAGGTCAAATAATCCACGCGGGCTAACCTGCGTCTACACGAGAAGTTGGGGCAACCAACTCGTCGAGTAGGCCCATAAACATGTACGTAAGACTTTAAAACTTATACCTGGAAGTCGGGGTGTTACATCAGTCTAGGAACAGTTCCCATGATGTGGCGGAGAACATGGAGATTCCGCTCCCAACTTGTTAGACGTAGAGCGGGAAGGAGTCCGACTAACAACTCCATCAAAAGAAGCGCTTCTCGGGAGGCAATTCGAGTTTTGTTTGCATTTTTCTTCTCTTTTCTTTTTAGTTTTATTGTTTCGTTCTCTTTTTACTTTTTAGGGTTAGTCACTTGTTCATTTTCTGTTGAATCAAGTGTAGGGTCATATGAGTGTTGTGACGAAAGTATTTTTTTTTTCGAATTTCGAAGGAATATTTTAGGGTTTTTGGAAATAAAATTGTACACATAATGTGAACATCATATGGTCACGACGTGGGCTTCAAAAAGAATCCTGATATCTAACTTTCACTCTAATGACGTGACACATACATCGTCACAACATGAGAATTGAGGGGTCAAGTTCATTTTTATGCCCTAAAAAAGCATAATTGTTGGCTACCACTTTCATACCTCTTCTTTATGACGTGCGCTCTACTCTTGGTCCTCACTTTAATTTTTAGTTGTTTCCATTTGTTCCTTTCCATTTTTGTGCTTTATTCAAATTGAAAGGTATAATTCTTCTTATTTATGCCCTTAATTGTTTTGGATATATGTTTTGAAACATAGGTGTGATTTTAGAGTTCCTTTTGTCAAAATTATGAATTTTTATTGAGAAATCGAGGTTGCATGTTCAATTAGTAGGTTTAGATTTACCTTCTAATAAAACAGTCTAGTAAAATTGGATTGATTTGGCCATAACATGTCTTGATTTTGGAAAAGTGTTGTCGCTTTGAGGTCACGTTGTGAAGCCCCTAGTTTCACAACGTGAAAACTGGGTTCACAGATTAATACTTTTCTATTTTTCTTAATTGTTGTTTGTTTGTTTGTCGTTTGTTTGTGTGATGCTTTCCAGAACAATGGGGACCAAGAAGGGCTAATAAACAACCTCAAGTGGATGTCTCACACTTACACCGTTTTTATCAATTCCCACAAGATATTTCGAGAGGTATTTTGAGAAACTATGACAATCTCTAAGGATGGCTCTATAACCGAGAATTTTTTTTTACTCCTATAATCTATTGGGCATGGTTAAGGGGAGTTGGGATTATATAGCAACTGGAGCACTATAGGACTAAGAGATATATTGGGAATGGGTTTTCTTTCATGTTCAATGCATGGCAAAACCTATACACTATCCAAGAGCCTATTTATCGAGAACTATCAGTAGAATTCTTTGCACCATAAATTTTGAGGAAAACACGGTGGACCCAACCTTTTCAAAGGTTCGTACGTTTAGATTGGGTGGTGAATATAGGGAGTGTATATTGGTAGAGTTTGTTTGGAGGGTGGTTTTATACCTTGAACATTAAGCCATGACTCCTCATTTTTCTTTGTTTTTGCAAGACACTTGCCAGGATTTTACAGATGGAACCCAAGATCTTGAGTTTTGGAGAACTATAGCAAATTATTAGTATGATTCAAAGGATGCTCAAGAATCTTACATTCGGTATCCGATTCACTGGTTCTTGCACCGCCTTATTATGTTTAGTATAAATCATAAAAGGCATATTGATAAGGTTCCAGCCAAATAAATTGTTTTTCTTTGGAGCATTATGGTGTTTTTTGCAACGTCTCGTACATGTTGGCGAGTTTCTTTAGAGGAAAATTGGTTAGTTCTAAGGCAAGAAGTCCAGTCACGGTGGACATCTTGTGACCAGCCTTGTTAGGTCATATGAATATTAGTTTCGGCCGTGATTCGATCTTTAGTTCATATTCGACCGAATGAACTCACCACTAATTTCTTGGTGACTATGTACGGTTTAAAGTACTCCATGGATTATGGCAATGGGCATCCTTGATGAGGTGTTGGTTAAAAGCCCAAGACATGTCTTTTACCTATAAATAGTCATGTATTATTCATAATTAGGGTTAAGAGTGAGGCAAAATGTAGCGGCCAAACATTGTGAGGTTTCTTATGTAGAGTTCGATTATTTAGTATATTCTGAAAGTGTAATTTATTCCTCATGTTTTGAATAAATCGAGTGATCATTCGACATATCTTCTTTATTGTGTGTGTTCTTATTTTTAGCATCTTGTTCATCAAATCACAATTCGGGTTTTAATCCCAACAAGTGGTATCAAAGCGGGTCTTTGAAGATCTATTGATTTTTGAAGTATCAGTTCTTGGTTTGATGATTATCTGCACAAGTTATTGAAGAATATTGGTGTTTTGGTGTCTTGGAATCAAAATACGTGTTCATTCTACTGTTCATGAAGATTTATGATTTTATTCTACTGCTCATCTAGGTAATTAATTCCGATTCCTATGTTGTCTATATTTTCTAATTGGATCGGATAAAATTGTTTGATAATCGATCTGTAAAATCCCTTTTGATCAAGCCCAATGATTTGTTGCTGATTACTGTTCACTGATCGAATTATATCAAGTCCACATTCATTTTTTTATTGATTTATCATATGTGTTCCGTCTTCATGTGCATGGTTTACTAATTCAAGGTTCTCGAATTTCTTTATCATAAATTTTTTTTTGGTAATCGATTCTTCTTATGAATCATGTTTCTCTTGTTGTCAATCCTTAATCAGATCTCTTGTACAGTTTATTGGTTTTTTTCTTCAATCAAAATTTTAAATTCAATCTTAGATGGATTATTACTTTCTGATGACCCAATGAAGAACATTTGCTATTTTTATCTAAAATCGATTCAAAGGGAATGAAATTAGTGTTTGTCAAGTATGTTGAAGGGTTTCGCAATATGGGATAAAGCTGAGTCAAAATGGTTGAGATTGTTTTGTATGGTCAAACCATAAAATTCACAATTAAAATTGTGAATCTCTTGGAACGAATGTCTCTCCTGTGAAGATTATCGAATTCGTAATGGATGGACTCACTGAAAACGAAAAAAAAATTAGGATTTGTACTCAATTGGGAAGAACAACAGTCAAACGAAAAGCCAAAATTACGAATATCTTACCTGCGAACGTTCGTTGACAACAATTCGCAGTGAACTTATGATTGGATTCAGTTTTACTGGAGATTCGTACTGGGTTATGAACGATTGATTCGGAGCGAAAGGTCAAGGAATCGTGGTTCCCTTGATTCACACCATTAGACTCGAAGCGAACTTCTTGCAGTCGATGTTTCTAAGAAACTTGGAACGAACCTGGACTTGTTGTTTCGGTCGGCTCGCATTAGTTATTGGACTAGATTCACGTTCGTATTGATGTGGCATTCGGAACGAATGGTTTGCACATTTCAATTTGGAGGTTTCGTATACGAGTTTGAGTCGCCATTCAGTTCCTTTAAACATGAGTAAACTGGGGAATAATACTCCATGTTTCATTTTTGGTCCCTACAACTTCAACGATTTGACAATTTTGATCCCTGTTGTTTTCACAGCTTGGCGATTTTGGTCCATTTCCAGAAACTGTTACAAATGAAGGGGAATATGATGTAGAATTATTAATTTAATCCCCTGTCTTTCAGCAAGATGACAATTTCAGCCTATTTTTCGAAAAGTTTGCAAATATGAGGGCTAGTGAGCAGTTTTGGATTTTTTAATGCACATATTTTTTCGTGAACATAAAATTAAGGATTCCATCAAGTCTTGGCTGTTCGGAAAGTCATTTTTCGCAATACCCTCAAATTTTTTCAGATTTTAAACTTCATTGTTTATATTATTTTGTCATGGGGGAGCACAGTAATTATTTATCCAGTCAAGATCATTTTCATGACCATTTGAAGGTTTTATAATCACGTTTTTTATTATAAATCGGGGGAGAATTTGGTATGGCCATTCGAAATTGGATTTGTGACTTTTCAAATTTGAAGATTTTTGATGAAGCTTGTGGTAGAATTATGAAGGTAGCTTTTACAATAGAAGTTCTTCATCAAGCTCTTCTAAAGCTTTTATAGAGAAGTAACATTTATAATAGCAGTTCTTCGTCGAGCTCTTCTAAGGCCTTGATATATCTCCGACTTCTAGTACTTTCTCTATCAAGTGGCATTATGAATTTTTAAATTTGGGTTGTTACATGATATTTTTTGGTGGCTTATATCATTAGCTTATTTTAAGATCATTGTGGCTTGGAGGGGGAGTTCTTCAAAGACAAGAAGTGATTTGGTTTCTTAATTATGAAATGGGTTTTCATGTCGGGTTTGGCTTTATTGAATATAGTTGGGATTACATTAGAAAATGAAGTTTAAAAACATTACTTCAGTGCTTGGTCTATATATCCTAGAACTTGTTTTGAAGACTATTGAAGAATCAATATTCGTGAATTGTTTCAAATATTACTCGTTGCGAGATCCTTTCTTATTTGCTACATGCTTGTTTGGAAGTTGAAGCCTTGTCATCTACTCCATACTTTGAGGGGGAGAATGTAGGGTTTAAAGTACGCCATGGATTATGGCAATGAGCCTCCTTGATGAAGTGTAGGTTAAAAGCCCAAGACTTGTCTTTTTCCTATAAATAATCATGTATTATTCATAATTAGGATTAAGAGTGAGACAAAATGTAGTCGCTAAACATTTTGAGGTTTCTTATGTAGAGTTAGATTTTTTTAGTTTATTCTGAATTTAACTTTTAGTATTTGTTTTAATAATGAAAACATTGTTCCCAGTGATCAACCACAACTTACTTCACAATTCTATAATTCGACTAGGTATACTGCTTAAATGTGTTTTATCTTAGTTAAGTTTGTTAGTTTTATAAATTAAAAACTAGTAAGTACAAATCGTGCACATTAATGTTCTATGGAAAAAATGTTCCATATGGTTTATATTTTTGTAGAAAATGAAAAATTTTACTATAGTTTTTAAAATGTTACATATAATTCAAAAATTATAATTTCAAATCATAATATAAATAATAATAAATTGTGATATGATGATGTAAGAATAAGACAAAGATTTATTATAATCAAGTACAATAACTAAAATGTATGTTAATTGCAATGATTTATTGTTTTAATATTATAACTTTTTAACTTTCTTTTAAATCTTTAACCGACTACAATTCAAAATATCGTAATCTTAAAATTGGTTAACTCCATTACGATTTTGAAACTATTACAAAGTTTAGATATTCTTTTAAAATTATTGAACTATAATAATAAATAAAATTGATTAATTACACTAAAAAAATTCAGACTCCAACTAAATTTTTTATGAACGATCTATTATAACCTAAAAGACTATTTTAGCCTATGGTATTTACTTGATGCTAATAAAACTTGCTATTTATAATCTTTTATCATTATGCCTTAACAGATAAGAACAAAGATAATTTGGTTTGTTAAAATAACAAGAGTCGTTATAATAAAATACACATTGTTACTTCAGCAATACAATGCAGAAAAATAATAAAACATTGACAGCAATTAGTTTTTCTGTTTGTATTCCCGTTTTTCCCTTAGACCCAAGAACAAGCAATGACAATAACCAAGATAAAAGAAAGTAAATAGAGAATGAAGAACAATAGAATTAACGTGGTTCAGCAATAACTTGCTTACATCCACAAGAAGAGAGAAAACTTTTGTATTAGGTTAAGAAGCAATTTACATCACTTTGTTCCCTATTACAAAACTTACGTACCTTTCTCTTTACAACTGAAATCAACATATAAACAAACATACATGGGCCTACAAACATTGGGCTATTAAGTGGGTCATTTAACCCAAAACAGTTGGGCTGACCCAAGTGAACTCAAGCTAACTTCTTGGGCTGACCACTTATAATTCTCCACCTCGAACAACATTTGATAGACCTCAAATTTTGGACGATACACCAACAAGAAGTTGCAAACCTTGATATGTAAAACTCAATCCGGCTGCACCATTTGACTATGGTTGCCTACGTACCCACATCTGGGATCAAGCCACCGTAGTTCACTTTATCGGGTGAAAACTCCACCTTACCCTGACACCGCCCCGCAATGTCATTGCCCTCAAGGGCAATCAACACTGATTAATATTAAGCAAGTTCAAGCAATGCTTAAACTTGCCACCTGGTACCGCCTTGGTTAACATGTCTGCTGGGTTCTCATCGGTGTGCACCTTCATAAGAGAAATATCACCATCTTCTATGACATCCCGCACAAAATGATATCTGACATTTATATGTTTGGTACGAGCATGATAAACTTGATTCTTAGCTAAGTGAATTGCACTTTGACTATCACACCACAAGTCTACACAATCTTGCTCAAACCCCAAATCATCTAAAAAACCCCACAACCACAATGCTTCCTTTACACCTTCTGTTATAGCCATATACTTAGCTTTTGTAGTAGAAAGCGCTACTGTTGCTTGTAGCATCGATCGCCAACTAACTGGAGCACCATGTATTTTGAACACATAACCAGTAGTAGATCGACATCTATCCAGATCACCAGCATGATCTGAATCCACAAATCCAGTAATTCGACATGTATTTCCACCAAAGCATAAACCAATATCAGTGGTTCCTTTCAAATATCTCAAGACCCATTTCACAGCTTCCCAATGTGCCTTCCTTGGGTTCGCCATGAACCTGCTGACCACACTGACCGCCTGTGAAATATCTGGACATGTACATACCATGGCATACATCAGACTGCCGACTGCACTGGCATAAGGCATACGCCCCATGTACGTCTTATCTTCTGCTGTAGAAGGAGATTGTCTACTAGAGAGCTTAAAATGTGGAGCCAATGGAGTTACCACTGACTTGGCATATTGCATCCCGAACCTCGCAATGACCCGCTCAATGTAGCCTTTTTGGCTTAAGAACAATCGATGTTTCGTCCTCTCTCTTCTAATCTCCATACCCAATATTTTCTTGGCAATTCCCATGTCCTTCATCTCAAACTCTTTACCAAGTTGAGATTTCAGCCTATCTATATCCACCTTGCTCTTCGAAGCAATAAGCAAGTCATCCACATCCAAAAGAAGATAAATATAATCACCTCCATGAAGCTTCCGCATGTAAACAAAACAATCATACGGACTTCTAGAGAACCCATGCTTCAGCATGAAAGAGTCAAACCGCTTGTACCACTGTCGAGGAGATTGCTTCAATCCATATAGTGATTTCCTCAAGCGACATACCTGACTTTCCTTATCAACAACCTTGAATCCATCAGGTTGATGCATAAAGATTTCCTCATCCAATTCTCCGTGCAAGAAAGCAGTTTTTACGTCGAGTTGTTCCAGCTTCAAATCACCATGAGCAGCAATACTCAACAATACCCGGATGGAAGTGTGTTTCACTACCGGAGAAAATATCTCATTGTAGTCTACTCCTTCTCTTTGTGCAAACCCCTTTGCTACTAATCTTGTCTTGTACCTTGTACCACTGAGTTTGGAAGAATCCTCCTTTTTCTTGTACACCCACTTACAACCAATAGCTTTCTTTCCTATGGGTAATGGGACCACCTCCCATGTTTGGTTCTTTCGAAGAGACTCCATCTCTTCTTCCATAGCAGCCAACCAACTCTCATTATTTCCATTTTGAATAGCTTCCTTGAAGGAGACCGACTCATCTTCCTCCATCGAGAGTGCATACTCAACCAAACTTGCATGTCCGTAGTGTTTCAAGGGTTGATCAGACCCCAACTTTTGAACTTTCTTATATGCTCGCCTCGTCCTAGTAGGGACCAAATTATCCTCGAGCTCTTGTTCCTCTGGTTCGTGTACATTTTCTTGCTGAACTGTCTCATGTTCAATATCATCGTGAATACCACCATGATCTTCCTCGTGAACACGACTAAAACCTTTTTGGCTTTTAGGTTCTATATCAACTACTTGAGACTTGACCGTCTCAATGTCATCACCATTTGGGACCGTAGCTTTTGAGAAGCTACATTGGAGTTCTCATCAAAAGTAACATCCCTGCTGATTATAAACTTGGAATCTTCCAAACACCAAAGACGATAGCCTTTCACACCTTATGCATATCCCAAGAATATTGCCTTCTCATAATCTGCATGTTTCCCTGACCATACCCTATAGGGTATATTGTTGAAATAGTGTCTAAGCCTATAACTATATTTGGTATGTACTTGACCCGGTTATGCATGGTCCTTTTGGGTTGCCTTCTCCAAAGCAACTTGACAAGGTAATTTAAGGAGAAAGAGAGAGTATTATGATTTATTAATATATTATAAGAATAATATATTAAAGGAGAAATCATATTTATTTAATTAGTACTGTTCATAAATTAGTTAGGAATTAATTTGGTGGTCAAAAGAGATTAATTGAATAAAGGGGTATAAACTGTCAAATGTATGATAGTTGAGTTTTAGGTTAAGGAAACCTAATGGGCTTAAGGGGGAACGAAATTATGATGGGTATCCATCATATTTTTGTCCAAGGGCCTTATTCCAGAAGGTTCCATGGGCTGCTTGGTGACTAAGCTGTCTATTAGGGTTTAAAGTGAAACCCTAGTAACCTATAAGTATAAATATGACCCCTAGGGCATGAATTCGGCCACCACTTGATTCTAAGAGTACCCTAGGCCGATTTCTAGCCTCTCTCTCCCACTCTCATATTACCTTCTTGCTTGTGGGGTTTGTGAACCATTAGAGGAGTTGCATTTGTGACTCTAGGCTCAAAAGAAGAAGATATACAAGATCTAAGCCAACCATTGAAGAGGTAAACATCTAGATCTGATTCTATATGTTATTTTGTTGTTAATATGCTAGATTAGGGTTTGTAAGTCTTGGAATGAAAGCATGTTCAATAGTGAAACCTAGATCCAAGCATTAGGGTTTGTATGAGCACATAGGAATGTTTCTTATCCATAAAATCCATCAGTGGTATCAGAGCTTTGATTCGTTTCAGTTGTATGTGATGCTTAACTGCTTTAATTGCTGAAAAAACGATTTTTGGTCCCTGCCCGACTCAACTCGGCGAGTCAGTACCTGGACTCGGTGTGTTGGCCCCTACTCGGCGAGTCCAGGCCTGACTCGGCGAGTCAGTTCGTCAGAATTAGGGTTTTCCGTGTTTTGGCTGCTGTTTTGACTTGGACTTGATGCTTAATTTGTTTTATGAAGTTAAAATCCGAATTTTATCTATATTAAGTGTTTATCCTTGCCAAAAGAATAGATAATTTCAAATATTTTTAAATATTAGTTATTTATGTGATAAATATGGATTATTTAAAAGTTATTTGGTAAATCTAATGACTAAAATTAAGATTAGGTCAAATATAGATAATTATGAACTTAATTGGCTTATTTGAATTATTTGGTATTTGATCCCTTATGTTTTGAAAAGTTCAAAAACTTGCCCTCAAGTTTTGAAATTTGAATTTTGTAATTAAAAGTTTAATTTTGAATAATTTAAATTTCAAACCCTTAGAATTTTACAAGTTTAAAATTCAACCCTATACTATTATATATTATTACAAGCTTAATTAATATATATATATATATATATATATATATATATATATATATATATATATATGTATAATTTTGAATGCTAGTCTTACCGTTAGTAGGCCTCATTCACGAAGCCGGTCTATAAGGTGGGTATAAGGTTGCTGCCTATAAAATGGCGCTTAATGGGTGTACACTCACACCTACCACTTGCTTGACTGGTGGAGGGTCGTTAGCCGAACGGGTAGGATAGGGCAACCCTCTCCTCATTAAAAGTATAATGTTGAACATAAAGTAACTACATGTTTTACAAATTCCCATTCCTAGTTACTTTAGGGTAAAATGTGAAAATGATGCTAATCCATGGAATTGCACTTCGTACCCTTGTCAAAAGTTGATGGAGCGTGTGTGGTTAACCGGAACATCAATTTGGGGATGACATTGGTAGCGCAGGGTGACTCGATGTTTGTCATAGATCAATGGAGCGTGTGTGGCTTACCGGCACATTGATTAGGTGATAGAGACATTGAGTGCACCACGTTGATACGCATGGTTAGTCACAAATTTGTTTGCGATCCTCGGCATCCCAGTCGCAAATTTGAAATGCATATCGAGATTTAAATATGCCATTCAAAAGTTCAATGAATCTCTAAGATCTAGGAGTTTTCAATACATTTAAAACCTAAATTGCTTTTTCGTTTTTCATGGTGAAAATTAGTGAATCGTCATTCACTTACCTTCAAATTATTTACTTTTAGAGTACGGCATCCCTTTCTAAGTTGTAAATAATGTTGTTGTATCCTAGCCCTAATTTCTCATTTGGGTGTTTAATTAGGGATTCATTTCAAGTCAAACTTTGTTCCCTTCTTTTTCAGATGTCTGCAAACAACAACAACAACAACAACGCTTCTGGGTCATTCTCGTTGATGAACTTGTGTCAGAAAGTGACATTTGATGGTTCAAACTTCAACGAGTGGATGAGGTATATCCGCATGATCACACGCTACGAGGACAAAGAATATGTCCTCGATGAAAAACTTGAGAAGATCATCCCAGATGTTGCTACTCCCGAGGAGTTGGCCACCTTTGAGGCCCATGAGCGTGATGCCACGAAAGTTCACTGCATCATGCTGGCCACCATGAACCTCGAACTCCAAATGTCCTATGAGGACATGTATCCATATGAACTGCATCAGGATTTGCTGGACAGGTATCACCAGAGCGCGAGGCAAGAGCGCTATGAGATCATTACTAACATGATCACCGCTAAGATGGGGAGTGGAGAATCCCTAACCTCTCATTTATAGAAAATGCAGAGGTATGTTAATCGTCTTCTCAAACTTAATGTTAAGTTTGATGAGGATTTAGCCATCGACATAATCCTCCACTCCTTGCCCTCCTACTACAATCAGTTCAGGATGACCTACCATATGAACAAAGAGGAGGTCTCCTTGAGCAAGCTCCAAGGGCTATTGAGGACTGCTGAGAGCAACCTCAAAGACAAATCCGTTGCACCGTCCCCTGCTGTGGCCGCTCCTGTGATGGCAATAGGTCTAGGAAAGAGCAAAAAGAGGAAGGCTCCATGTTAGAGCCACCATAAGGGGAAACCCCGTGATGGTTCGTCCTCAAGTGGGACCAAAGCTGGCTCCGTTAAACCCTCTTCCAATCCTAAAGAAGCAGAGTGCTTCTATTGCCACCAAAAGGGCCATTGGAAGCGAAGCTGCCCTCAATATCTGCAGGACATAAGAGATGGGAAGATCAAGCCCACATTTGCAGGTATGTATTCTATTAAATCTAATAACTCATCATTTTCTACTTCATGGGTTCTTGATACAGGATGTGGTTACCACATTTGTTCTGATTTACAGGGCCTAAAAAGAAGTAGGGAAATGGAACATGGGAAGATGAACCTGATTATGGGAAACAGATGATCGTCACCTGTGACCAGAGTCGGTGTTTATTCTTTAGTGTTAAATAATGGGTTAGGGATAGATTTAGAGAATTGCTGTTATGCGCCAGATATGGCGAGAAACATTATTTCTTTTCACGGGTTGTTTAGACAAGGTTTCAGATATTCTTTCGATAATAATGATGGTTCTATTAACGTTTATTTGAATGGTGTCTTTTATTTCAATGCATTACCTTGTAATGGGATTTATGAATCTGTGATGATTGTTGATAATTTTGGAAATAATGTTTTGAATATTTATTCGTCTACTAGTCTAGACAAAGCATGCTTGTGGCATTGTCGCCTTGGCCATGTCAACAAGAAACACATAGCCCAACTCCGAAAGGATGGAGTGTTGGAGTCATTCGACCTTAGGGACGATGACACGTGTGAATCTTGTTTACTTGGGAAGATGACCAAGTCACCCTTTACTGGCACTTATGAAAGGGGTGAGGGTTTATTGGATCTCATACACACCGATGTATGCGGGCCCTTTAGATCCACCACAAGGGATGCTTGCCGCTTCTACGTGACTTTTACAGATGATTATAGCATATATGGATATATCTACTTAATCAAGCAAAAGTCGGAAACCTTTGAAAAGTCAAAGAGTTTAAGAATGAAGTGGAGAATCAGCTGGGCAGGAAAATCAAGATGCTTCGGTCAAACCGAGGAGGAGAGTACCTAAGTCTTGAGTTTCACGACTATCTAAAAGAATGCGGAATCGTTTCACAATTGACGCCTCCGAGGATGCCACAATTGAATAGTGTGGCTGAGAGACGTAATCGGACCTTGTTGGACATGGTTCGTTCTATGATGAGTCGGACTTCGTTACCAATAGCTTTCTGGGGGTATGCCTTAGAGACTGCCGCCCACATACTTAACTTAGTTCCCACCAAGAAGGTTTCCAAGACTCCTCACGAGATGTGGACATGGAAGGCTCCCTCGTTGGCACATATCAAGGTCTGGGGTTGCGGGGCTTTCGTAAGACGAGAGACTCACGACAAACTAGAACCTCGTAGTGAGAAGTGTTATTTCATCGGCTATCCGCAGAAGTCTTTTGGCTACCTTTTCTATAGACCGAGTGACAATGTTGTCTTCGTTGCTAGAAGAGGAGTTTTCCGAGAAAGGGAATTGATAGGCCAAGAAGACAGTGGGAGGCAAATTGAACTTGAAGAAATTCAAGATCAAAGCGGTGAAGGAACCTCTAACACTGGCACTCAACTTGAGGAGGAAACTCCTGTTGAACCCATTGACGAGTCCGTACCTTTTCGACGTTCCACTAGGGCTAGTGTTCCACCCCAGTTTTATGGTTTTCATATTACTACTAAAGGGGATATATTTATTAGTGATAGTACACTAGTAAATTTGGATGAACCTAGTAGCGATAAGGAAGCCATGGCAGGCCCGGAGTCTGCAAAATGGAAAGAGGCTATGGACAGTGAGATTCAGTCCATGTACGACAACCAAGTTTGGGATTTGGTTGATAATGTATCGGGTCGTAAGACAGTCGGGTGCAAGTGGATCTTCAAGAAGAAGACGGACATGGATGGGAAAGTGCATACTTATAAAGCGCGATTGGTTGCGAAGGGCTTTACTCAAACTCCCGGAGTTGACTATGATGAGACCTTCTCACCAGTTGCGAAGATAAAGTCTATTAGGGTGATGCTTGCCATAGCTGCGTTTCATGATTATGAAATATGGCAGTTGGATGTGAAAACCGCTTTCCTTAATGGAAAGTTGGCAGAGGATGTCTACATGAATCAGCCAGAAGGTTTTGTCAATGCGAAGTATCCAAATAGAGTATGCAAGCTTGAGAAATCCATTTATGGATTGAAACAAGCGTCTCGCAGATGGAATCTTTGTTTTGACGAGAAGGTTAAAGAGTTTGGCTTTCTGCGAAGCGAAGATGAATCTTGTGTGTATGTCAAAGCCAGTGGGAGTATAGTAAGCTTCCTCGTATTGTATGTCGACGACATACTACTTGTAACAACACAAATTTTCAAACCATTTTTTTTTATTTCAAAAATATATTTATTTCCATTCAACGCAAGGCATAAGTAGTTTAAGTATTCTGTCAAATACAAATAATCCAAAACCCCAAGATCATAAAAGCATTCTTCAGTGTGTATCGATCACGCCGGCGCCTTCCCACGGTCCTCGCTAGTACCTGAAATACATGTACCACAACTGTAAGCATAAATGCTTAGTGAGTTCCCCAATATACAACTTACGCACACACGCCTTTCCAGGCCCTGACCTTCCGGTCATCAACACCACGCCTTCCGGCCCATAACATACTCGCCTTCCGGCCCATACCATATTGCCTTCCGGCCCACATAACATACATAGCACACAGATAACAAATAACTTACCACGTATAGCATACATATCACATATCATATCCGACCTTCCGGTCACACAGTCAAACCCTTCCGGGTACAGTATAGTGAGAAGACTCACCTCGTAAAGGCTGGACGCTAGCAAATCCCGAAATGACTCGTGCACAACCGACGAGCTACAACTTCCCCTATAACATCACATATCTCATTAATACTTATATCTTCTAAGTGTGACTATCCCTAAGAAGTCAGACTTAGGTCAACTCTGGTCAACGGTCAACGGTCAACTCCACCGGACTCGGCGAGTACCATGGCGACTCGGCGAGTCTAGACGTCCTCCAACTTTCTGAGATTCCTTATCTACTCGTCAAGTATCCTCCTCGACCCGACGAGTTACTCCTGGAAGAATCGCGGGGCCACCCCGACTCCACTCGCCGAGTCTGAAGAACAACTCGGCGAGTCCCAGTAAATCTTCAAGCTACTCGCCGAGTCTGAAGAACAACTCGGCGAGTCCATGCCATGCAGACGCTCAACTGCTTCCTGAATTACGTATGGTCCCGAGATATACAATCATGGGACTTCCTGCACTTCTAAACACCTTATTACTGGGGGTATAAACGTCTGGGTAATAACATAATAACCCATCTAATCACTAAATGGGTTTCATAAACCCTAGATTCGTATACACATCAAAATAACATAAAGGAATCCGAAATATTACCTGGAATATGCCCTCTCTGTGTCTCCAAACCGCAGAACTCGAATCCCTTGCTGTTCCTTTAGCCAAGACCCTTCTCCTCCTTGCCCAACAATTTCTTCAAGCCCTAATATCCTCCAATCTTGCTCTAGATGCCCACAGCCGTTTAGGGTTCCTCTCAATCGACTAAAGACGGACAATGACGGCATATAAGAGCATTATATACGATCCAAAACCGAACGGTTAGGGTTTCTGTTGAACAGCGTCGACTCGCCGAGTCCATATCTGGACTCGTCGAGTCCAGTCGCGGACCCGCGACCAAGTCTGCGATCCTACTCGGCGAGTCTAGGCTCCAACTCGCCGAGTCCCCTTTTAACTCACCCCAAAAGCATAATTAAACAATACCTGAGATTTCGGGCTGTTACAACTCTCCCCCACTTGGATTAGACTTCGCCCTCGAAGTCTCACTCTGCAAATAGTTCCGGATGCTGCTCCCGCATCTCGCGTTCCGGTTCCCAAGTCATTTCCGATCCCTTACGGTGTTGCCATTGAACCAACACCAGAGGTACCTCCTTGTTCCTCAGAACCTTGATCTTTCGATCTCTGATAGCCACTGGTCTCTCCGCGTAATTCAGGCTCGCATCCACCTGAATATCCTCCAATGGAACCACTGCCGACTCATCGGCTATGCACTTCCTCAACTGCGACACATGAAAAGTGTCGTGGATCTGACCCAACTCCGCTAGCAACTCCAACCGATAGGCTACCCGGCCTATCCTTGCAATCACACGAAATGGCCCAATATACCGGGGCCCCAATTTGCCCTTCTTCCTGAATCGAATCACTCCTTTCCAAGGAGAGACCTTCAGGAGAACGAAGTCGCCGACCTGAAATTCAAGCTCGGATCGGCGCCTGTCTGCATAACTCTTCTGTCGACTCTGGGCAGTCAATAACCTTTGTCTCACTTGCTGAATCTGCTCTGCCATCTGGAGCACGATCTCCGTGCTGCCCATCACTCTCTCTCCCACCTCTCCCCAGCAAATGGGGGTCCGACACCTCCTACCATACAACAGCTCAAAAGGTGGCATACCAATGCTCGAATGATGGCTGTTGTTGTAGGAAAACTCTGCCAATGGTAAATACGCATCCCAACTACCCCCGAAGTCTAACACACACGCTCGGAGCATGTCCTCCAGCGTCTGAATCGTCCGCTCGCTTTGACCGTCTGTCTGGGGATGGTATGCGGTACTAAAATGCAATTTAGTACCCAGCTCCTCATGGAATTTCTTCCAGAACCTGGAAGTGAAGCGCACATCACGGTCTGACACAATCGAGATCGGTACCCCATGCCGAGATACCACTTCTCTCACATATATCTCTGCTAACTTCTCCGCTGAAGAACTCTCGCTGATGGCAAGGAAGTGTGCACTCTTCGTCAACCTATCCACAATCACCCAAATTGCATCAACTCCCCTGGCAGTTCTCGGCAATTTGGTGATGAAATCCATAGTGATCTGCTCCCACTTCCACTCGGGGATCTCCAATGGCTGTAACTTGCCATGCGGTCTCTGGTGCTCAGCCTTAACCCTACGGCAAGTCAAGCACCGCTCGACGAACCATGCAACGTCCCTCTTCATACAGGGCCACCAATACTCTTTCCTCAGGTCCAAATACATCTTCGTAGCACCGGGATGGATCGAGAATTTCGATCTATGAGCCTCTTCCATCAAAGTAATACGCGTACCGCCCACAAACGGTACCCAAATCCGACCCTGAAATGTCATAAGCCCTCGCCCATCCTTAACGAACTCTGAAATTAATCCCACGATCCGCTCTTTCTTCTGCATTTCTGGTCGCACAGCTTCGGCCTGCGCCCCACGAATAGCATCCAATACTGGAGTCATCACAGTCAGTCTCAAGCATACATCTCGCAATGAAGTGCTCTCCGCCCTGCGGCTCAACGCGTCAGCTACCACATTAGCCTTACCTGGGTGGTACAGGATCTCACAATCATAATCCTTGACCACATCCAACCACCTCCTCTGACGCATATTTAGGTTGGGCCGATCCATCAAATACTTCAAGCTCTTATGGTCCGTATATATCGTACATCGAACCCCATACAGGTAGTGACGCCAAATCTTGAGAGCGAACACTACTGCTCCCAACTCTAAATCATGCGTGGGATATCTCGCCTCATGAGGCTTCAGCTGCCTCGACGCATACGCTATCACATGACCCCTCTGCATCAACACTGCACCCAGTCCCGAAATCGATGCGTCGCAATATACCACAAAACCCTCCATCCCTTCTGGAAGAGCTAATACCGGGGCTTCGCACAACCTCTGGCGAAGTGTCTCAAAGGAGGTCTGCTGCTCGGGCCCCCATGAGAATGCAACACCCTTCCGGGTCAACCTGGTGAGTGGCACTGCGATCTTGGAGAAATCCTTGATGAATCTCCGATAATACCCTGCCAACCCCAGGAAGCTCCTGATCTCAGAAGGTGACTTCGGCACCTCCCAACTCATTACCGCCTCAACCTTGGCCGGATCGACCAATATCCCTTTCTGATTGACAACATGTCCTAGAAATTGGACCTCTCGCAGCCAGAAGTCACATTTGGAGAACTTTGCATAAAGCTTCTCCGACCTCAATACCTCAAGGACCTCCCTCAAATGCTCCTCATGCTGCTCTCTAGATCTAGAATACACCAGAATGTCGTCGATGAATACAATCACTGACCGATCCAACATCGGTCTGCATACCCTGTTCATGAGATCCATGAACACCGCCGGGGCATTGGTGAGTCCGAAAGGCATCACCACAAACTCATAATGCCCATATCGCGTTCTAAACGCTGTCTTCTGGACATCCTCGTCCCGCACTCTCACCTGATGGTACCCTGACCTCAGATCGATCTTGGAAAACCAAGACGCTCCCTGCAACTGATCGAATAAATCATCGATCCTCGGTAATGGGTAACGGTTCTTGACCGTCAACTTGTTCAACTCCCGGTAATCAATACACATCCGGTGTGAACCATCCTTCTTCTTGACGAACAGAATAGGTGCTCCCCACGGCGAGCTGCTCGGCCGAATGAATCCCTTCCCCAACAGCTCCTGGAGTTGCGAGGACAACTCTTGCATCTCTGGAGGTGCAAGACGATAAGGCACCTTCGCAATAGGCGTAGCCCCCGGAATCAGATCAATACCAAACTCTACTTGCCTCACAGGAGGTACTCCCAGCGATTCCTCGGGAAAAACATCTGAAAACTCGCGCACCATAGGAACCTCCTCAACTGATTTCGGTCTCTCGGAAACCTCCCGCGTATCCATCACATACGCCACAAAACCCTTACAACCCTGCTGTAGACACTGTCTCGCCCTAGCGGCCGAACAAAAAGCTGATCCCGAACGGGTACCCTCGCCGTACACCGAAAGAACTCCCCCACTAGGGTCTCGTATAGTCACCAACTGACGCTCACAGTCGATGACAGCGCCGAATCGGCTCAACCAGTCCATGCCCACGATGACACAGACATCACCCATCGCAATAGGAATCAGGTCAATCGGGAATTCAACCCCGAAAATCTCTAGTACACATCCCCGAAGAACCTCCGTAGCACAAATCACTTTCTCGTCAGCTATAGAAACTCTCAAAGGTCGACTCAACATCTCACGACTAACGCTGATATGCTGACTAAAGGCTAAGGACACAAAGGACCTACTCGCACCCGAGTCAAATAACACTAAGGCAGGCACAGAGTTCACAAGGAAAGTACCTACGCGTATAATAACATAAGCATAACATCTCGACATTTAAAATAAATACATGAATTACAACATACCTGCCACAACATCGGGCGCAGCGCGGACCTCCTCCGCAGTCAGCTGAAAGGCTCTCCCACGAGCCCTCGGGGCCTCGACCTTCACCGGTCGAGTCTCAGTAGTCCTGGTAGTAGGTGCAGATCCCTGACGAAGCTGAGGGCACTCGGCCTTCCGATGGCCGGTCTGGTTGCAATGAAAGCAAACCATAAACCCCTTGGGGCACTCCCTAGCAATGTGCCCCTCCTTGCCACACTTGTAGCAAGCACCGGCTCGACACGCCCCATCGTGACCCTTGCCGCACTTTCCGCAAGTGCGGCTCTTCGAACCTCCCGTCCTCGAATCTGCGGACTTGATCCGCTTGGCTGCCGGCTGAGACTGAGCCGGCCGCCGGTCTGCCTGCTGAGACTCGGCCTCCTCCCTGGCCTGAGTCTCCAACTCGATCTCACGCTTCCTGGCATTCGCCTGAAGCTCAGTAAAAGTATGGTAAGTGGAGTTTGACACAAACTCCCGGATCTCCCTCCTCAGAACACCCAAGTACCGGCTCATCCGAGACTGCTCTGTAGCCACCAACTCGGGGCAAAACATCGCCCTCTCATGAAACTTCCGCGTGATCGCCGCCACCGAGTCAGTACCCTGCTTGAGGGTTAAGAACTCCTGAACCAGTCGTTCCCGCTCCACCGGGGGAACGTACTCATCCCTGAACATGGTAGTGAATCCCTCCCATGTCACTACCGTAGTCTCTGCCAAAGTAAAGTTCGCCGTCACGAACTTCCACCAGTCCTTCGCTCCCAGACGGAGCTGGTTCAATGCGAACCGTACCCTCAGGTGCTCCGGGCATGAACAAGTGTAGAAGCACCCCTCTATATCCGCGATCCACCTCATCGCAGCAATCGGATCCTGCGTCCCATCGAACTCTGGTGGTTTCGTGTTGCTGAACTCTCGGAACAGCAACGAGTCACCCCCTGTGGCCTAGCAGCGGCCACAGCTGCAGTAGCTGCAGCGGTTGCAGCCTCAGTCAATGCGGCGTACCGCTCATCAAATGTCTCCATCAGGGTGGTCTTAATAGACCCAAACATCTCCGGGATCTCAGCCCGGATCGCCACCGCTACTTCCTCGTGAATCATCTGACGAATCTCCTCGTCACTCACACCGCTCGTACTCGCTCCGTGGCGTGGTCTAACCATGATGTCTCTGAAATACAACATAAAACTATCAGAGACTCCTCCGAGTATAATCGTACTCGATACGCAACCCTACTCAGTCCCCGACATCCAAGGATTCTTACTTGGGTCTCCCACTGACCTGGTGTCCTCGGTAGTACGGGCCCTATACTACCGACCACACCGCATCAGCGTTCATCCCAAGTCTTCCTCCCCAAACTCCGGATAGTGAGTACTCTACTTCTGATATGCACTATCTACCCGCATACTAGCAACGCATCTCATATAGGCAAACTTCCCTAGACTAAGGCATCACAAATCAGGCCACCCTAGTCCTATCATGGATACCTAGTCTTCTAGCATGCATAACAATTCATATCATATAATATTGTAAGGTATTTTGGGGATCTTTACCGTTCGGGCGCTGACTGATCGTACACACTGCTTCTTTCTTGCTTACCACAAAACCATTTACAAAAGTTTATGCCTTTATTTAAAAAGTTTCCTCAAATCCTCGGCTTGAGTTCATTTATGCCCGAAGGTGCACCCGAATCCCTCAAACCAAGGCTCTGATACCAATTGTAACCACAAATTTTCAAACCATTTTTTTTTATTTCAAAAATATATTTATTTCCATTCAACACAAGGCATAAGTAGTTTAATTATTCTGTCAAATACAAATAATCCAAAACCCCAAGATCATAAAAGCATTCTTCAGTGTGTATCGATCACGCCGGCATCTTCCCACGGTCCTCGCTAGTACCTGAAATACATGTACCACAACTGTAAGCATAAATGCTTAGTGAGTTCCCCAATATACAACTTACGCACACACGCCTTTCCAGGCCCTGACCTTCCGGTCATCAACACCACGCCTTCCGGCCCATAACATACTCGCCTTCCGGCCCATACCATATTGCCTTCCGGCCCACATAACATACATAGCACACAGATAACAAATAACTTACCACGTATAGCATACATATCACATATCATATCCGACCTTCCGGTCACACAGTCAAACCCTTCCGGGTACAGTATAGTGAGAAGACTCACCTCGTAAAGGCTGGACGCTAGCAAATCCCGAAATGACTCGTGCACAACCGACGAGCTACAACTTCCCCTATAACATCACATATCTCATTAATACTTATATCTTCTAAGTGTGACTATCCCTAAGAAGTCAGACTTAGGTCAACTCTGGTCAACGGTCAACGGTCAACTCCACCGGACTCGGCGAGTACCATGGCGACTCGGCGAGTCTAGACGTCCTCCAACTTTCTGAGATTCCTTATCTACTCGTCGAGTATCCTCCTCGACCCGACGAGTTACTCCTGGAAGAATCGCGGGGCCACCCCGACTCCACTCGCCGAGTCTGAAGAACAACTCGGCGAGTCCCAGTAAATCTTCAAGCTACTCGCCGAGTCTGAAGAACAACTCGGCGAGTCCATGCCATGCAGACGCTCAACTGCTTCCTGAATTACGTATGGTCCCGAGATATACAATCATGGGACTTCCTGCACTTCTAAACACCTTATTACTGGGGGTATAAACGTCTGGGTAATAACATAATAACCCATCTAATCACTAAATGGGTTTCATAAACCCTAGATTCGTATACACATCAAAATAACATAAAGGAATCCGAAATATTACCTGGAATATGCCCTCTCTGTGTCTCCAAACCGCAGAACTCGAATCCCTTGCTGTTCCTTTAGCCAAAACCCTTCTCCTCCTTGCCCAACAATTTCTTCAAGCCCTAATATCCTCCAATCTTGCTCTAGATGCCCACAGCCGTTTAGGGTTCCTCTCAATCTACTAAAGACGGACAATGACGGCATATAAGAGCATTATATACGATCCAAAATCGAACGGTTAGGGTTTCTGCTGAACAGCGTCGACTCGCCGAGTCCATATCTGGACTCGTCGAGTCCAGTCGCGGACCCGCGACCAAGTCTGCGATCCTACTCGGCGAGTCTAGGCTCCAACTCGCCGAGTCCCCTCTTAACTCACCCTAAAAACATAATTAAACAATACCTGAGATTTCGGGCTGTTACACTACTCATAGGAAACGATGTCCCAACCTTGCAGGAAGTCAAGTCCTGGCTTGGGAATTGTTTCGCTATGAAGGACCTCAGAGAGGCTGCTTATATTCTGGGAGTAAGAATAGTAAGAAACAGGGAAAAGAGACTGATAGGACTCAGTCAGGATACATACTTGGAAAAGGTACTAAAGCGTTTTAGTATGGAAAATTCCAAGAAAGGGGAGTTGCCAATCCAAAGCAATACCAAGCTGAGTAAGACTCAGAGCCCGAGTACAGACACGGAGATAGCTGATATGAGTCGAGTACCTTACGCTTCCGCAGTAGGCTCTATCATGTACGCTATAACTTGTACTCGCCCTGATGTGGCCTTTGCTTTGAGCATGGTCAGCAGATATCAAGGGAATCCTGGTGGAGCTCATTGGATTGCAGTTAAGAATATTCTTAAGTACCTTCGGAGGACCAAGGAATGGTTTCTAGTCCTCGGTGGGAGTGATGACTTAAGGGTACGAGGGTACAGTGACGCTAGTTTTCAGACAGATCGGGATAACTTCCGATCGCAGTCGGGCTGGTTCTTTACCCTAAATGGAGGAGCAGTGACTTGGAAAAGTTCCAAGCAAGAGACCGTAGCTGATTCAACGTGTAAATCAGAGTATATTGCGGCGAGCGAAGCGTCAAAGGAGGCTATATGGTTGAAGAACTTCATTGGAGACCTTGGAGTTGTGCCATCCATAAAAGAGCCGATGGAAATTTTCTGTGATAATGAAGGAGCGGTTGCCTTGACCAAGGAACCGAGAGATCATGGCAGATCTCGACATATTGACAGAAAATACCATTTCATCAGACATCGGGTAGAAGAGGGACTCCTCGTTGTGAAGAGGGTATCATCGGAAGAAAACCCAGCAGATCCCCTTACGAAGGGACTGAGTAGGGTTAAACACTTGCAGCACGCTAGGAGCATTGGGCTGAAGGATGATATAAGTTTGGATTAGATAGGAAACGTGTAATAGATAGTTTGTACTTGACATTCGATGAATAAATAAAATGTATTATTTATGAGTAAAGTTACTATCTTGTGTTGGTTATTTATCTATTGTTTCCATTTTGCATGTTTTGACTTCCTGACTGATATGATTATTCAAAAGGTCCACAGTCGGTCATATTTTGGAAGTAGATATGAATGAAGACTGTCATGAATTGTTTGTAGATTGTCTAAAAGGTTTTAGACATAGCAAAGGTTTGCTGAAAAGTTCATGAGCGCTTATGAATATGAGTTGAGCATTGGATTAAACCCGAGGTTGCTGTATCACTTAGTGGTGTTTTTTCTTAAGTTATCGCAAAGCGATAACATCATATAGTCTTAAAACTTAGAGATATGGTTGTTGTTTGCTGGTTGGCTGTACATTGATAATGTGTAAACGCATCAGTAACTTGATGTTATAAAACACATTATTGTGTATGATCCATTAGTAAATAATAGATGCATAAGAGTCAAAGTTGATCTGTTCCTTTTATTCTATGAGAATAAAAGTGATATATTTGCCACTTGATGATTTGGTTTGACTTATGTGCCAGGCCCGGTCAGAATGAAGTTGATGTGTTCAACTAAATTCTATGTCAAACAAATCAGAAATCAAGGAAATTTTTCTGGACAATAAGCATTGCCAGCATGATATCCAGAACAGAGGATTATACGATCCCTTATCTAAAGGACAAGTTTATCAGAGTTGACAGCGAAGTATAAGAGCTACGATTGCTAATCGGATTCTGAAACCATATGTGAGATCTAGTTACTAGACTTATCCAAGTGGGAGACTGTTGGAATAGTGTCTAAGCCCGTAACTATATTTGGTATGTACTTGACCCGGTTATGCATGGTCCTTTTGGGTTGCCTTCTCCAAAGCAAGTTGACAAGGTAATTTAAGGAGAAAGAGAGAGTATTATGATTTATTAATATATTATAAGAATAATATATTAAAGGAGAAATCATATTTATTTAATTAGTATTGGTCATAAATTAATTAGGAATTAATTTGGTGGTCAAAAGAGATTAATTGAATAAAGGGGTATAAACTGTCAAATGTATGATAGTTGAGTTTTAGGTTAAGGAAACCTAATGGGCTTAAGGGGGAACGAAATTATGATGGGTATCCATCATATTTTCGTCCAAGGGCCTTATTCCAGAAGGTTCCATGGGCTGCTTGGTGACTAAGTTGTCCATTAGGGTTTAGAGTGAAACCCTAGTAACCTGTAAGTATAAATATGACCCCTAGGGCATGAATTCGGCCACCACTTGATTCTAAGAGTACCCTAGGCCAATTTCTAGCCTCTCTCTCCCTCTCTCATATTGCCTTCTTGCTTGTGGGGTTTGTGAACCATTAGAGGAGTTGCATTTGTGACTCTAGGCTCAAAAGAAGAAGATATACAAGATCTAAGCCAACCATTGAAGAGGTAAACATCTAGATTTGATTCTATATGTTATTTTGTTGTTAATATGCCAGATTAGGGTTTGTAAGTCTTGGAACGAAAGCATGTTCAATAGTGAAACCTAGATCCAAGCATTAGGGTTTGTATGAGTACATAGGAATGTTTCTTATCCATAAAACCCATCATATATTTCCATCTAGAGACGCATGAGGAGACCGATTGATAATGTAGCAAGCTGTAGCAATCAACTCTGCCCACCATTCTCTGCCCAAACCAGCATACGATCGCATACACATTGATCTTTCTTGCAATGTACGATTCATCCTTTCTGCGACCCCATTCTGTTGTGGTGTTTTCTTGACCGTCCAATGTCTAGCAATTCCTTCTTGATCACAAAATTTCTTGAAGGCACCTTCTGTATACTCTGTACCATTATCAGATCGAAGTGTCTTCAATTTCTTGCCTATTCTATTCTCAACCATTGCTTTTCACTTCTTGAACGTGTCAAATACCTCATTCTTGTGTTTCAGAAAGTAAATCCAAACATACCTAGAATGATCATCCACAAAAGTGACAAAATATCTGGAACCTCCCTTGGAAGTGACTGAAGCAGGACCCCAAACATCTGTATACACATAGTCTAAAATTCCTCTGCTTTTGTGTTTGCTAGATTTGAACTGAACTCGATGTGCTATATCGTACACGCAATGCTCACAAAAAATCCATGCAAGGCTTCTTCAAATTCTTCAACAAACCTTCTTTACCAAGCAGATCAAGACCCTTTTCGGACATATGCCCAAGCCGTCTATGCGATAACCGAGTGCTTTCACATGGGTCACCACCACTACCATTTGTTCCAACTGCTGCACCATCTATCACAGTTGTACCTGAAAGGACATAAAGGTTTCCTTGACGAATACCTTTCATTACAACCAAAGAACCACGAACAACCTTCTATACTCCTTCCCATGTAACTATCTTACACCCACCAGAGTCCAATACACCTTCAGAGATGAGATTCTTTCGCAACTCAGGAACATGTCTCACATCCAATAAAGTTCTAACCACTCCATTATCCATTTTGATTCTAACAGAACCGAGCCTAACCGTTTTGCAGGAATGGTTATTTCCCATTACCACGGTTCCACCATCTATGCTCCTATAGTTAGTAAACCACTTCCTATTTGGGCACATATGCTACGAGCAACCTGAATCAATAATCCATTTACCAGAGATTTCTTCATCAGAAGTGGCAAAGTAACACTCATCATTGCTTTCTTCTCCCGAGGCATAACTAGCTTCTTGCTTCTCTTGTGCATTTCCTTTGTTGTTGTTGTTGTTGTTGTTGTTGTTGTTGTTGTTGTTGTTGTTCTTTTCTTTGTTCCATCCTACTCTCTTTTTAGGACAGTTTGCTTTGAAATGTCCAAGCTCACCACACTTAAAACACCGCCGTTCAGCAAGAGTTCTAGATTTAGATCTACACTTTCCTCCTTTTCCTTTTCCTCTCTCATTACTTCTACCTCTTGTAAACAATCCTTGTGACTGGTCTTTGTTACCACTAGCAGCAGCCATGTCACCAGTTGCAATCTTTCGAAGATCGTCCACTATAATTGACGTTCTAGTCTCATCTATCATAAGGCTATCACCCACAAGCATCAATGTTTGTACCAGATTCTCATAAGACTTTGGCAACGAAAGAAGTAGTAAAAGTGCTTGATCCTCATCTTCTACCTTCACATCAATGTCTTTTAAATCTGATATACACCTATCAAATTTACTGATGTGTTCCCGGATTGAAGAACCTTCATCCATTTTGCAAGTAAACAATTTGGACTTCAAATAGATCCTGTTTGTTAGAGTTTTCGTCATGAAGTTTGCCTCTAACTTTTCCCACACCGCAACTGCCGATTCTTCATTACCAACCAAGAAAGCAACATCCCTTTCAAGGCATAAAATGATCGATGCTCGTGCTTCAAGATCCAACTCCTCCCAATCCTCATCGGACATATCTTTGTGCTTCTTTGTCTTACCTGCCAAAGCCTTGTGTAACTTCTGTGAGATTAATAGATTTTTCATTTGCATCCTCCAATAAGAAAAATTATTCTTCCCATTGAACTTCTCTAATTCATACTTCCCAACTTTAACCGTTCCGCTTGTAGATGCCATTTACCTGCTTTTTCAAAATCTGCCTCTCTCAGGACTTTTATCGAACACCTTGTGTGCAGAACACAAAATACCACCTAAATACCTCAAATCTGAGCTCTACCTCCCGAATTTGATATTAAGCTCTGATACCAATTGTTACTTCAGCAATACAATGTAGAAAAATAATAAAACCTTGACAGCAATTATTTTTTCTGTTTGTATTCCCGTTTTTCCCTTAGACCCAACAACAAGCAATGACAATAACCAAGATAAAAGAAAGTAAATAGAGAATGAAGAACAATAGAATTAACGTGGCTCAGCAATAACTTGCTTACATCCACAAGAAGAGAGAAAACTTTTGTATTAGGTTAAGAAGCAATTTACCTCACTTTGTTCCCTGTTACAAAACTTACGTACCTTTCTCTTTACAGCTGAAATCAGCATATAAGCAAACATACATGGGCCTACAAACATTGGGCTATTAACTGGGTCATTTAACCCAAAACAGTTGGGCTGACCCAAGTCAACTCAAGCTAACTTCTTGGGCTGAACACTTACAC